>NW_024096769.1:0-443694 GCF_016545835.1 Crotalus tigris | reverse complement strand
CCCTTGAGATATTGGAACACTGCTATCATGTCCCCCCCTCGTCCTTCTCTTCATTAAACTAGACATACCCAATTCCAGCAACCATTCTTTATATGTTTTAACCTCCAGTCCCCTGATCATCTTTGTTGCTCTTCTCTCTACTCTTTCTAGAGTCTCAACATCTTTTTTACATCATGGTGACCAAAACTGGATGCAGTATTACCAAGTGTGGCCTTACCAAGGCATTGTAAAGTGGTATTAATATTTCACGTGATCTTGATTCTATCCCTCTGTTAATGCAGCCCAGCACTGTATTGGCCTTTTTGGCAGCTGTAACACACTGCTGAAAGACACATGATGCCCATGACAACTGACCCACTCCCAGGAAACGACGCTCTGCTTTACATACAAAAGGTGCAACATCAGGCTCCACACTTCCTGTTCAAAAAGGAATCCATGTTCAAGGGCTACAAGGGATCCAAATCTGGGATCACACAGGATGGCCACTCAAATCAAATTTATTTCCATTGCTATCATCACCATAACCATAAATATCAGTAGCAGCTGTATTGGTAGAGTATATAGCCTAAGCAGGTGGCACCCCCTAGCCCACTTTGAATGATCTTGGAAGCTGACCAGAATTGACTTCATTAGCCTTTGGATAGAAAACTAGGAAATTCATGGCTGGGAAGTTGAATATAAAATCCCAATATAATAGAGGGGTGAACTATTATGTTAATATTGCCAGGAAAGTTGCAAGGATGTAGTCACCAGGAATCAAAAATCACTTGTGGGTGTCATTATCTTAATAGTAGTATGATATTTCAATCTTGCTTTCCAGAATATTAAATCCAACTACTGTAATGTGAAACAAAATCACATAAAAATAAATCAATTACCGTGCAACAAAACATTGGAAAGCAGGAAACTGATGAACGCAGGCTAACTAAAACTGAAAACTGTTCAACCTATGGTGGAAGAGACATGAAGATAGCAAAGCGCTTGAGCAGTAATTGTAGACAATACTATGCTAGGTGGATCAGTGGCTAAAATTCAAAATGGGATGGCTTCATCTGAGTTTGTTTGAGGTGGAAACCATTTTTAATTAATAGCTATGAATTTTTCAGGATGTTTGCACTTGTTTGGGGCAAGCGAATTTAATGATGCATCTCTGGTGTTTGTATAGCATATAAATTGAAATAGGCATTGTCTGCTGAGAGTGATCCAATATCCCAAACCCTGGGAGTCTGCCACTATTGTAATCATTAGTCCTCCCAAGCAGTCTGCCTGCAGCAACTCTCTTGCTCCGTGGAATATGGCTTAAGGATACCTTTCACTGATATCACTATAGACCAGTGTTTCTCAACCTTGGTAACTTTAAGATGAGTGGATTTTAACTCCTAGAACTCTGGGAGTTGAAGTTCAAACATCTTAAAGCTGCTAAGGTTGAGAAACATTGCTGTAGATTATTCACAGACAGTGCCGCACTGTTAGAGAGGGCTGACTTAGAAGCTTGGTCCCAATTGCAATGCCCTCAAATAAGGCAGGGATGATGCATTACAATGCTTTTGGCTGACCATAGAAAAGGTTATTTAAAAGCTGGATTCTAATCTCTGGAGAAGAGAGTAGGAGAGAAGTTAGCCCATCCCTCCCAGCAAAAGGCTGCAAAATTCCCGATGGCCCCTAGATGACAACAGGTTACAGAAAACTTTTAATTCTTCTACCATTTGGTCATCCCCATATTTTTGCAATTCAGATTTGGTAGACCTGCCTAGTAGCAACAGTCTGTAAAAATCTGCATGGACAATGAGACAAAGAAGTTGTAGAATAGCTCTGCTGAAAACACCAAGTGCTATTTTATAATCTTGTGGAAAGGAAAAAAGTACTTCTCTGTGATCAACTGATACAAGTGGGGGAATTCAGGATATGTGGGAGGAAACGGGCTGGGCTGGAGCTTTAAGAGGGAGGATGAAAGGCTGAGAAAAAGATTGGATCTCAGTAAGGATCTGGAAGGGGCCAGAGATAGAAGTTATATTGGTTATTGTGATCCCACGAGTCCCAGTTCCTTGTCTTTTCTGTGTGAGGTGCTTTCAGTGTTGGACTTGTTTGGCATCCACAAAATCAAAGTTGACCTTCAATTATCAAAATTCAGTGGATGACTTTGGGTCAGTCATTCTTTTTCAGACTTACCCTGAAAAGTTAAGATAGGCTCAAGATCTAGAAGGATCTCAACACACTTGAACACTGGGTCCTATCTAACAAAATGAAATTCAGTGGTGAGAAAACTATTACACTTGAACTTAGATGCACAGGTATAGAATAGGCAGTACATGACTCAATGGCATTAATTGAGAAAGAGATCTAGAAGTCCTAGTGGACAATCACTTAAATATGAGCCAGCAATGTGCTGCAGCCACCAAAAAAAGCCAACATAGTCTTAGGCTGCATTAATAGAGGGACAGACTCAAGATCACATGAAGTGTGAATACTACTTTATGATGCCGTCATAAAACCACACTTGTCTTCATTCAGTTTTGGTCACCACAATATAAAAAAGATGTTGAGACTCTAGAAAAAATGCAGAGAAGACCAACACAGATGATGAGGGAGCTGATTAGTATGAAAAATAGTTGCAAGAACTGGGTATGTCTAACCTAATGAAAGGAAGGATTAGAGGTGACATGATAACAGTGTTCCAATATTTTGGGGGCTGGCACAAGGAAGAGGGGGTCAAAGGATAAGCAGCAATGGATGGAAACTAATCAAAGAGAGAACTAGCCTAGAACTAACGAGAAGTTTCCTGACAGTGCGAACAATTAACCAGTGGAATGGCTTTTTCCAGAATATCCACCATTGGGTATTTTAAAGAAGAGATTGGACAGCTGTTTCTCTGAAATGGTATAGGGTCTCCTGCTTGAGCAGGGGGTTGGCCTAGAACACCTTCCAACTCTATTATTCTGTTATTCACCTCTTAGTGTTGCTGCAGGAAAGAATGGGAGAAGCACACACTGAGTGCATCATATAGTCTTATAAAGGAAAAATGGGACACAACTGGAATAAATTTGAGTTTTCTGCCTCATCCTTTGCTTGAACTTGGACCCTGAATGGTAAAAGAGCCCCAGTTCTCCCAGTCTCTTCAAGCCATGAGTTTCAAATTCTCCTAGGCCTCAAAAACAAACCTCTTGTTTTTGACCTCTGCATCATAGGTAGGGTATTCTCTATCTCAGAATGGCTTTCTCCCACATCAGGAGAACTGGCAGGGAATTTGATATGGAATCTGAGCTTTTTCCCAAATAACTTGGGGGCTGGGAAACAAACAACTTGAGGGGGCAAAATGGTGGCTTCCCTGTTAAGATTTAGGCTATTCTGAACAAAGCTTATTTATTGAGGCAAACTTCCCATAAATGAATATGATCTAATAGTATGTTCTGCTAGTAATGGTTGAAATTCTACTACTCATAATTTTTTCAATAGTTTTGTTTTTATTAGATTTTTTAAAAAAAAGTAATACTGCAAATATTGCCAACATTTGCCTTGAGTAATCCTGGGGTAGTTTTAGAACAAAATTAATCAATAAACAATAGTTGCCTGTTAGTTCTTTTTTTCAGTTTCAAGTTTTTTTTATTAATTTTTCAATATTATATTTACATATTTGAAAAGTAGCATGGTGGCTGAGCACTGTAATTCTGTTACATTTGAATATCATCAGTACAAATCTCAAATTATTACAACAAATTAATTCCCTCTCTTTCCCCCCTGATATCTACTGTCATGTTCAAACCAATACAGTTCTTATTCTATTAATCAAACAAAAAATACCTTTCTAATATTCATCAATAATCTTCAATCTATACATATCTTAATTAATTTGACATTCCACCTTTTAGACAATAACCTAGTAAGTTTTTCTTAACTTTAATTTGCCATTGATATTTAAGTTTAATCTTTATCATTGCCAGGTTTTAAATGATCCCAATTTCTAAGTCTCCTATCTCACATTTGGAGCTAATAATTTTTTTTCTTTTCTTCCTTTCACTTCCTTCCTTTCTTCCTTTCCAGAAAGAGAGAAAAAAATTGAAAATAAACCACCAACATTTATACCACAAACCCATACACAAATTTGATTATTAGTACTTATACTTTTAAGTTTTATTAACCTTTGTCTCAACTCATAACAATATCTTAAATTCAAATCTTAATTATTTGTAGACGTTCAGATTACATTTAATATTTAATTTTTCCAAATTTTAATTATACACAATTCCTTTATCCCAATTGGTCATACATTCTAATATTTAAAATACACCCTTATATATAACTTCTACCCTCTATCTTACCCATCTAATGACAATATAATATTCTTATTTCAACATATTTCTAGATTTTATATGACCAAAATTTTCTTTATCTCAAATCGTTACAATGTCTCGTGTTCAGAATACATATTCTATCTATTTAGATATATTCTATTTTAAATCTCATATATAGATCAAAACCCCAATCTTTTTCAATCTTATTCTAGCTTTTTTCCTCTGCCAGGTCATTTTTTGTATTTTTGCCTTTAAATCATCAAAAAAATCTTCTTGTATTGTTGTGGCTATTGTTTGATGTTGATAAGAACGTCCAGTTGATGTTTTCTTAAGAGGACTTGATTTAGCCGGTAGTCTCTTTATTTTTCCAGTTTGATGCAGTTGTCCCGAAGTATTTATCTTCTCTTTCATCTGTTTTTCTTGTTTATCTTCAAATTCCTTCTGGTTTATAAGAAACGCCCTTTCCTAGTTCTCTATTATCAATTCCTTTTTTGTGTTTTCTACTGTCTGTATTTGTTGAGTATCTAAGTCTTCTGTCATAACATTTGGTTGTTTCTCTTTCTCTATAGATAATTATCTGTATAGATAATTCTTTGATTGAAATCATAGTTTGAGTTTATATATCCAGAGCTTGCATACGTAGAGTATGGATCATTGCTTTTAACATACAAAGAATTTGTTCTTGTACTTCCTCTGTAGAAGAAATCCTTTCCTGTTCTCCTTCCATTGTAATATATTAAACTCAAGAGAAAGAAACTGACAGTCAGAAAGTCCACCAAATAGGGAGCTGGGCTGAATTTTGCAGATGGTGTTTCAAGGTTATTTTTTAATCTTGTCTATTTTCAAAGCTGTCAACAAGTCTCTTAGAGAATAGCAGGTTACGTCTTAGAGTTAGTTGGATCTTTTTAGGTTTTTTTTTCACTATTTTAAGGGGAAAAAACCCCAAATCTTAAATAGTAATTAGAATAAAAGTCAAGGAAGAAATATATATATAGAGAGAGCAGAAAGTTGCAAATTTTATAATCCACCAATTTTAGGAAATAGGATTCCAATTAAGATCTCAGTATTTTTCTAACATTTTAAACTCCCAAGTGGTTGATAGCTGCTGTTTCTGGAGGGAGGGCTAGAATCCCCCTTCCCTCACCACAGGGGGGAAAGTACTTTAGCAGCTTGTGCAGGTAATTAAGTAGTTAGGAGGTAAGAGAGGTAAACCTCACCCAGTCCTGTCCACGCTGCTTTGAAGTTGCCAGATGGTAGTGTGACTTCGGCTATTTGCAGCCTAGGAAGGAGCCATATTTCTATGGCCGGTCCTTTCGTCCACTGGTTTGGAGGGATCACCTGGTCTGACGGAAGAGTTGCTGCTCTCCCGGGATCCAGCGAAAGCCCCTCCTTGCTGGTCGCCTCTTTGGGGCAACTTTTGGCCCTTTTCAGGGGCTCCCAGCTATGCGAAACTGAATGGGGGAGAGAGAACAAGTCTCCCAACCGTCCATGGCAGATGTGTAACGAACCGGAAGTCTGCCTGTTAGTTCTTAGTTCTTCTAATTCTCAATCCTTTTTAGCCATGCTGGTTGGGAATATTGTGAATTATAGTCCAAATGTATTTGGAATCTGGGAAAGCTACCATTAGATAGGAAGAGAAAGACAGGAGGGAGATGCCATGATCTGGACATCCACACAACAGATGCAAGGGGAAGCTTTAAATCTTTTCTGCCATTTGAATTTATGCAGCTCAGGTCTGGTAGCCCTTGTGTGCAATTTTGGTGTTGTACAAACACATCTTTGATATGGAAGAATCCAAATTAGTAAACTCTTGAGCATTAAAGTTTCTCTTCGCTTTACACCTCTCCATTTATTTCCTTTGCCAAATAAAAAGGCAGACATATGTTTCTGTTTTGTGTGTTTGCTCATTTGCCAGTTAATATGACTATGGATGTGGTGTGATGTGGTAGTGGTACTGGTGTGTGTGTAGATAGCTAGATATTAGATGAGAGAGAGAGTGAAAGAGAGAGAGAGAAAGAGAGTCCACATAAGCTATGCTCAGTTTTGTATCCATTGTGCAGTTATTTTCCTGTTCTCTTTTGTGCATATATGTGAAAGAGCTGAGTTTGCTTCCATTTTTGTGTGGGAACACTGCCTGTATGTCACACCCTCAACAATCATACTGGAGCAATACAGGCTCCCATAGGAAACAGGGATTGGATTCTAATGATGTCAACACAATATAAATAACATGAGGCTTGGGGAAGCAGGAAAGGGGGTGTGTGATACCCTGATGTGTCCCTCCCACCCCCACTCTGGCACCGTGACGACTGTTGCTAGGAAGCAGAGAAAATTTAGTTTTGCAACATTCATCTGCCTTCTTACAAGTACCTCCTCCTGGCTTGAAGGGAGAGAAGACAAAGGGGACAAAAGTATTAGCAACTAGGATGCTGAGCTTTCTATGGGTCCCTCCAGGATTCACATTAGGTACCCAGGAGCTGGGCACTGCAAGGTCCAAGATACACAAAATAGAAATTCACATCCTCAGAAGCGAGGATGGGCCTTAACAGATACAAAACATCCTGCCTTGAATACCATGTGGAGTAGATAATACAGGGCCTTCCCCAGGCTTGGGACTTCAGTTCTTATGACTTCCTGTAAGCCTATGTCACAAAGCACTGTGGGGATTGTAGGCCAATATAGCTGAAGACCAACCGTTTAATCTCGACCAGTAGAATACCTCTGATGCTTACTGTGATATTTGAAGCCCAAGCTTAGAGGCAGAGCATACTGTTTGAAGGCAGAAGGTCCCACGCCAATCTTTAGCATCTCCAAGGAGATCAATGAAAAGCTGAAACTGCAAAGAACTATGTATAGGCAGAGTCATCCAGGCTGAAGGAGATTCTCAAGGTCATGTATCAGAACTGTAGAGGATCCTAACTTTCTAGAGTCTCTGAAGCCTTTTTAAAAAAAACCTTTTCATGTTCTCTTAAGTGCCTAGAGTTCTGTAGCTACACCAACAGCCAATGATCCATGCTGACTGCAGGTCAAAATGAAAGATCTTTGCACTCAGGGAAGCTCACGTCTCCACTCTTTCTATAGGCAAAATACTTTATGCAAATTAAACAGCTTATGAACATTTGATTTACACCACCTTAGTTCCCAGGCATACAGCTATAGTTGGATCAAAGAACTAATTTCCTCATCAGCAATGCTTGGCTTGAAGATGTGGGGGTGGGGGAAGTTTACACACATCTCAGACAGGTTTGGCATCACTCAGATGCCAAGTACAATCTAAAGAAAAACACATTGTAAGGTTTACAGTTTTGCTGTCTTTTCTCAACTTAGACTGAAATCCACGGTTTATCCAACGTATCGTCTAGGTGGAGAAGATGCCTTTCTTTGTTAACACAGATCCTGCATGCACATTTGAACAAAGGCTAAAAAAGCCTAGCCATCCCAAATAATTCCACTAAATAAATGGGACAGCTTCTTCTGACTGAGAGCCAAAAATGTCATAATGTGGCAGAGACAATACTGGAGATGGCAGGATAGAATTTTTGGCTCTGTCTTTCAGTTTTCGGATTTGTTCTTCAAATAAAATTGGAATATTAAACCTTTGTACTTATTTTAAAATAGTGGAAATTTTGGTAGCATCCTTTTGGGGGGGCAGAAAGAGGGGGAGGGTTACTCCATGAAGTCCATGGAATGCAAATTGCTTATAATTCTGCTCTAAACCTTTGCTCCAATGGATCACAACAGCCTTCTCTCATCTGGTGATACCTACCGTAAATGCCAGCATATAAGGTGACTTCCACGAGCGCTGAAATCGGTGCCAAAGACAGGGGTTGTCTTATACGCCGAGTCGTCTTATACGCCAGAAATACTGGTAGTTTCCAGCATATAAGATGATGTTCTAGGAATGCGGCCCGGCAATAAAGATGGGGGTCGTCTTATATGCCGAGTCGCCTTGTATGCCGGCATATACGGTAAATGTGTTTTACTAGCTGGACAACAACAGCATTGTAAGGCACCAGTTCTGGAAAGATTTAATTATATTATCTTCAGGACCATCTTTGAGTCACAAACCTACGAACACACCCAATCCATGCACACTGGATTGTATTGACTGTGTTCATCCATATAAGCTCTAACCTGTTCCTCTGAGGCTAAAGTCTTTCCCTTCCCTTAAGGTCAATTCATGAAGTATGGTATTCAGTACTGCTCCTAAGAAGGTCCTACATGCTGCCACCCTTCTCCAAGTATAGGTAGTCTTTGACTTACAACCATTGTTTAGTGACTGTTGAAAGTTACAATGGCACTGAAAAAAGTAACTTTTGCACATAACTGTTACAACATCCCTGGGGTCATGGTGTCAAAAGAAAATTCTTCATCAGGGTCCAGTCCAAGCCGGGATTAATCAAAATGGAGACTGCTTTAGAAAGAAGAGGAGAGTTTATTGAAGAGGAGAGCCAGACAGAAAGTGGCTCTGGGAAAGCTGACCACATGTAGCTGGGAGTGGTGAGTTTTTATACTTTCTGGGCCTCTTGAGGTTGTTTCCTGTTCCTGTTTGAAGCTTTGTATTTCCTGTGTCATGTACTTTGACCTGAGTCTGAGTATGCCCTTTTGGTATTGGTGGATTAATCCTATTATGTCCCCAAAGGTCATGTCTTTCAGAGTTTGGGAGGGGTATATAGATTTTAGGTGTCTTTGTCTTCTGAATCTCTTCAGTTTCTAGCTGGAAGGCTCCAGCCTTTCTGAAAGGATTATTGAATTTGCGTTTCTAAAAGCTGGCCTCTGCTGAGCTTTCTGGCTGGGGGGTAGGAGAAGTTTCTGCCTTTTAAGATCTTCTCCATTATTCCTTTGGGGAAATATATTCTGCCTTTTTAATATTCCCCCAAATATTTCTTTCTCTGGATTCTGCATGTATTTACGACAGTTGCATTGTCCCGGGGTCACGTGATCACTTTTGTCACCTTCCCAGATAGCTTCCTCAACCAAAGTCAATGGGGGAAGCCAGAATCACTTAATAATTGCATGATTCGCTTAACAACTGGGTGATTTGCTTAACAACTGTGGAAAAAAGTTTACAAAATGGAGCAAAACTCACTTAACAACTGCCTTGCTTAGCAATGTACATTCTGGGGTCAATTGTTGTCATAGGTTGAGGACTACCTGTACTTGATAAGAATAGTTGCCCATTCTTAACCACAGGGATGCCAAAATGAGCTATGTGATGCTGCAATGCAAGGCTCACTCTTTCTTTATTCATCCTAACATTATGCACAAAAACATGAGGGGCCGCATCAGAACGTATGTTTCATCGCTTGGGTTGTGAAGGACTCCAGCCTGCCTTTTCACCCAGCAAGCTCACCCGCAGATCTGCCCACAACGAAGCAACCTAGAACTAAGGAGAAACTTCCTGACAGTTAGAACAATTAACCAGTGGAACAACCTGCCTCCAGAAGCGGTGAATGCTCCAACACTGGAAGTTTTTAAGAAGAGACTGGACGGCCATTTGTCCAAAATGGTATAGGGTTTCCTGCCTGAGCAGGGGGTTGGACTAGATGACCTCCAAGGTCCCTTCCAACTTTACCATTATTATTATTATTATCGATCATCGCACAGTCAGCCAGATGTTCAGACTGGATTTGGCATTTTGTCTACCTATCGAGTCCTTACCAGGACCTGGGATAGGCAGATGTGGATGTTTGATGGTATTACAGATATCGTCGCAGGATGGAAGCAGTTCCTAATAAGGCCGCCTTTTGCAATTGACTAATAGCAAATTTGTCAATGCCCATGGTGTTCAAGTGGTGCTCCAGTTGTTTTGGGATTGCACCCAAGGAGCCTATTACTATTGGTACTACCCTTTCTTGCTTTTGCCACAGTCTTTCTATTTCTATTTGTAGGTCTTTGTATTTTGTTATCTTCTCCAGTTCTTTCTCGTCTATTCGGCTGTCTCCAGGCACTGCCACGTCCACTATCCAGACTTTTTTGTCTTTCTTATCGACAATTGTTAAGTCTGGGGTGTTATGTTGCAGTGCTTGTCTGTTTGAATTCTGAAGTCCCAGAGCAGTTTAATTTTATCATTTTCTATGACTTTCTCTATTTTATGATCCCACCAGTTTTTGCTTACAGGCAAATGATATTTTTTGCAGATCTTCCAATGCGCCATTGTTGCTACTTTGTCATGCCGCTGCTTGTAGTCAATCTATGCAATCTTCTTGCAACAGCTTACCAGGTGGTCCACTGTTTCTTCAGCTTCTTTGCATAGGCAGCACTTACTGTCTGTTGCTGTCTTCCCAGTTTTGACTTTATATGCATTTGTCCTTAAGGCTTGGTCTTGATGATGATGATGATTACTACTACTACTACTACTACTACTACTACTACTACTACTACTGCTACAATAAGAAACTGGTTCCTTAGTACAGAGTTTCTCACAAAGTACTAACATGTTTGTTCCCGAGCTTATTTGGGCTGCTGCTGGAGGATGCAAGTGTGTATTTAACATTCTGGCAGATGGTGAGAGAAGGGCAAGGTGGAGTAAGGCTTCTGTTCTTGGAAAGATACAGAATGGTACAAAGCCAAGGGATTGATGCATAGTGTTAATGCAAGAATGGGCCACATGGTTTGTTAGTCTGCAGAGCCCTCCCCAAAATTCAGCAATGTCAGAACCCAAAATCACTGCCCCTGTTTCCTACCTTTTGGGAGTTGAAATGATGAAAGCAGCAGCAGCATCAAAAAAAAAAAAAAAAAAAAAAACTTAAAACAAAGTAAAACATCGAATCCTAAACCCCTGGAATCGGAAAATAAATGGGAAGGCCAGAACAACTCATATACGTTTGCCATTTTGCACCATAGTCCTTTTTACTGCACTTTTTGCATTCAGGACTGAGCTAGTTTGCCAATCTGATTCTAGCAGATCAAATGAAAAGAATGCTGATTTTCAGGGTCTGATCTGAAAACCTTTCCACAGCAGAAAACCAGGCCCTTGAGCTGGCTTCATTCTACTTTGTCTTGACTTTCAGTGCCATCCTAAATGTTTTGCAACTGACAAATCAGGTGACTCTGTTTGGTGAAAGGAAGAGCATGTCATGCAAACAGCAAAATTCCATGGGCACGAAGTTAGGGAGGATTTCTTTTAGCCCCCAAACATTATTTGGGGCTAAACAAACCATTCTCAGTCAACTGTGAGCAGGAACCAAAAGGATTGCGGGCAGGGGACATTTAATCCTGCTGCCTGCACAGAGGAAAAGTGTTTCTCTGCAAAAGAGCCCTAAAACATCCTGCTGAATTCTTCTTAACGTTACTCTCCTGCTGAAGGAAAAAGGGTGGGAGAGAAGAAAATGGCTTGTTGGGATGCTGGGTCCCTTGGCACCAAAAGTCCTATTCTCCCCTCATGAAGTGGCAGTTGAAGAACCAATTTTCTCTACTTCCCCTCCCACAGGGTTCAGGGTTAAAAGGTGCACCCATGTGGTGAAGTTGAATGCAGCTTCATAGTGATGCTGATGGCACACATCACTCTTCTGCCAGTGGCACGGTTGGGTCTTTTGCCAGCAGGCCCATCGTGTATTCATAAATAACTTTTCTATGGGGTTAGAGTATTGGTGCATTTGCCCAATAAGGTTTAATGTCTCAGCTGCAAGACAGACATGTCAGTAATCTACTAGACCAGTGATGGTGAACCTTTTTGAGACCGAGTGCCCAAACTGCAACCCAAAACCCACTTATTTATCACAAAGTGCCAGGGCTGCATCAGCATTGTGGTGCCCTCGGGGGGTGGGTCTTGGCCCACTGGGTGGGCGTGGCTGCAATGGTCACGGCAGACTGGGTGAGCGTGGCATCCCCAGGGGGCCAATGCCGCTTGCTCACTCACTTCCTGCCCTGTCGCTTCCAAACGCCACGTGCTTATTACTCTGGCAAACTCTGCTGGGGCAACGGCGTGCATGCCCACAGAGAGGGCTCTGAGTGCCACCTCTGGCACATGTGCCATAGGTTCACCACCATTGTACTAGACCAGGGGTAGGCAACCCAAAACACTCAAAGAGCCACTTGAACCCGTTTCCCACCAAAAACAAAACACCGGGAGCCGCAAAACCCTTTTGATATCTAAAATGAAGATAACACTGCATATATCCTTTTTTATCTTTATTATAGGTGTGTGTGTGTGTGTGTGTGTGTGTGAGAGAGAGAGAGAGAGAGAGAGAGAGAGAGAGAGTGTTTGTGTATGTGTATGTTATACACACACACACACACACACACACACACACATTAAAAATAAAAGTAAAAATATGACTCTTGGGAATATCCATACTATTAAAACAATGATCACCGAGAGAATGCTTTAAGAGAATAAAATTACATACACACACAGGTAAAAAAAGGATATATGCAGTGTTATCTTCATTTTAGATGTCAAAAGGGTCTCTCTCTCTCTCTCCCTCCCTCCCTCTCTGCCCTTGGTCTGCCACTCCTCTTCCCCCACTCTCTTTCTTTCTCTCTCTTTCCTCTCTCTCTCCCCCTCCCTCTCTCTCTCTCTTCTCTCTCTCTCTCCCCCCCCATCTGCTGCTCACCTGGCAAGCTTCAAGTTGTTCTCCAACAATCTCAGGGATAGGCAACCTCGTCTCTTTTATGACTCATGGACTTCAACTCCCAGAATTCCTGAGTCAGCCTAGCTGGGCTAGCTAGCTCTCTCCTGCCCTTCCTGCTTCCTGCAGAGACGCAGCAAAGGGAGGAGCTCCGCCCAGAAAGCTTTTCAGCTCCTCAGAGAACAATGTGAGTGCACTCTCTTTTACACATATACACACACACACACACACACACAAAACACACACACATACACACACACACACAGAGAGAGAGAGAGAGAAGCAGGGAAGCGCAATTGCCTCTCTCTGTCTCTGTCTCTCTCTGCAAATGGCAGAGGAGGCTGGGAGCCACAGGGGAAGGCTCAAAGAGCCGCATGCGGCTCCGGAGCCGCAGGTTGCCGACCTGTGTACTAGACAATCTTTGGACCCATGTGAAGAACATCCCTCTGTGGTCTCAGCATTGTTATCATCTGAGATATGGCAGATGCTGGGCTGCACCCCTGGGGTAATATGGACCTTCCATGAAAGGAAGTGGGTGTTTTATGGAGCCAGGAGTACTGTCATTCCCAATACTCCTCCATCTCTCTCCCTTTGTTGTTCCTGCCAACTATGGGGTGGAAAGAAAAGTGGGACTGCTTAGCTGGGTTGAGAAAGAACTCTCCTACTATAAGAAGGTGAATGGTCCTGAAATGGATGGTGAGGGGCCAGAGAGGAGATCGAATCCTCAGGTGACCTATAGGAAGAAGCAGCAATGAAGAAATGACTGCTTTGAAGGCACTGGTAGAAGAGGTGCATGTCCTTGCTTTAATACATTGTAGGGCATCTCTGTGTTGGGGCAAACAATTATGTGGACAAGATGAAAATCCTACAGTTGCCATGCATAAATGTGATTTCTCCTAATATCTCCCCATTGTCCTTACTGTGATTCACTGAGTCTAACAATCCTTCCTTCCTTCCTTCCAACAGGATAGGAAGTGACTTTGCTGCAGCTTTGAGACTACCACAGAGGACATGGCATCTCTGATCTTCCACTCCTGAGATTAGAATATAAATAGCCCTGTGGGAATAGGGGACTGGCTCAACCACTTCAGCCAGGGTGTTGTCTGCATGAGAGGAATATTTTCAGCATTCAGGCTGATTGATTAATGATGAGTGGCATATCTATGCTATCCTTTTTCCGTTAGATATATATCCATCTGTCATGTCAATGTCATCCTGCTTGGGAATTACAATCCAAGACTGGCCATATGAATGCACTCCCTAGAGATTTGGGCAGAAGAAGTAGTAGAGTTTACTCATACTGGCCCTGCAGTGGCAACATGACAGCTTAAGAGGAGGGCATGTTTGGAGATGCGGAAAAGGTATAAATCATGGCCTGGGTACAAGACAAGGCTGGTATCCTGGGATCAGGGAGAAAAATAGGGGTCAGCCAGGTCACCCCAGTGGTGTTATAAATCAGTAATGAAGAAAACTCTGAAATGGAGCATCTCTTTTCCTAGTAGAAAGAAAATGAAAGCAAATGCCAATAGAAAAGAAGTCAAAACCCTCCAAACACAGAGACAAATAGATGGAAAGAATCTGAGAGAAAATTGAAGACCAAGAAAGCTCCACCCAATCAAACAAGTTAAAACAATCCTGACCCCAACAGGGTCAGTAGTGTCAGAAGTAAGTCTTCATTCTGGTTCATCCAAGCTGGGAATAAATAAGCAACATAGCGACTGCTTTGGGAAGAAGGTTACAGTTTATTGAAGAAGCAGAAAGATGGTCCTTGCAGGAAAGAGCAGAGGAGAGGAAAGAGAAGTTGAGCACATGGGCAGTAGGTTTTTATACCCTCTCTAGCCTTGTTTGGAATAGTTTCCTGTTCCTGTGGCATGAACCTTGAGGCTGTTTCTGAGTGTTTGTCTAGGCCTTGATCTCTGTGGTTTAATCCTATTATCATATCCTGCTTCCCAGGTGATGAGGCTAATGACTCCTAGAGTTTGGGTGTGGTATGCAGATCTTCTCTTTGTCTTCTTGAGTGCTCTGGCTTCAATTCTCTGATGGTTTTACATCTGCATTTGTATGGGCCTAGCTCTTGCTTGGGGCAGAGAGATAGATTTGGGGCCAGGTTTGGTTTTAAAAAGTCCTTTTGAGGAAAAATATATTTTTCTGCCCTTTTAATATTTCCTTCTCTGGGCTAACTTCTCTCAGTAGGTACAGAATGTTGAGGATCAGAACTAAATTCTAGAAAAGGGGGGTCATGAGGGGGCAGTGGTGGGATTCAGCCAGTTCGCACCACTTCGCCAGAAACGGTAGCTAATTTTTTGTTGCCCAGGCCCAGAATGGACTTCCAGAAGTGGCATCCACACAGAGAACTCATAATTCACCTATTTGAATCCCACCACTGTGAGGGGGATGCAGTAATTTTTAACTTCCAACATCCTGGCACTCTTTGAGTGGCAGCATGTATCTTGGAAACAAAGCGCAGCCAGGCTAGTGCTGGAGGGGAATGGGAATGGATGAGAACTGCCTAAGAATTGGGAGCCGGGGGCAGTGAGGCTAGATTAGGAAGTTGAAAAATATTGGAAAAAGGCAGAAGCAATCCATACAGTACTTTTGCCCAGTAAATTGTATTGTGATGCCTCTGAAGTCAGTAGGGGTCTAGCTTTTATTGAAGGATATCTTTTTAAAAAGTATCCTACAAAAGGATGCAGCTGAATGGCAGCTCTTCTACAAGGATGTGCAGGGCAGGGCAGGGTATAGCAATTCCTGGATCCCAGTCCCCCCTCCCTCCCTCCCTCCCTCTGGGACTGCCCGCTTAGGCCTTTTCTTCTCACTTTTGCACACAAAAACATGACCTTCTGGCTCTTTTTATCTGCTTGCTCCTTCAGGGATGCTTGGAAACTCATTCACACCTGTCTCTGAAAAGCTTGGGAGGAAGTCAATGCTTCTGGCTTCGGCTATTAAGAAAAGTCCCTTGACTGAAAAACAAGCACGCTCTCCTGCCCCCTGCTGGTGAAAGGTAAGCAACTGGTATCCCTGCCCACTCCCTTCTTGACACCCTGACCTCCTTGCATTGAGACAAAACACGGGGCTGCCTCACCTGGCCTGGGGAAGGAAGAATGCTCACATTCCCATTGCCAGAAACTGATCCAGGAAGAACAGGGGCACCCCTTCAGCATCAAGCAAGAGAACTGGGAGCCCCATATGCATTAGTGCCGTGGTGGCAAACCCACGGCGCGGGTGCCGTGGTGGCAAACCCACGGCACGGGTGCCACAGGTGGCACACAGAGCCCTCTCTGTGGGCACGAGCGCCGTTGCCCCAGTCCTAGACCTTCAGCTGGGTTTTATAAAACCTTTTCACTTTAGGTCTCCAACGCCGTGTGCAAAAAAAAAAAAAAGTTCAATCAATCAATCAATCAATTTCAACTTCTTGCTGGAAAAAAAAAAGATCTCGCAAAGTCGGAATTGTTTGATTGAACTTTTTAGTCTCACCCAGTCTGCCATTACCACTGCAGCCATGCCCATCCAATGCGCCACACCCACCTGGCACACGACGATACATAAGTGGGTTTTGGGTTGCAGTTTGGGCACTCGATCTCTAAAAGGTTCACCATCACTGCATTAGTGGGTTGCAAAAATGAAGGCCTTACACCAGGGGTGACAAACTGCCGGTCCGCAGGCCAGATGCATCATCCGGAAGCCACGCCCACCCCATTGCCGGCAATGGCAAAACTGGCCCGATACGTTGCAATGTCATGTGACGTTGCAAGTTTGACATGTCTGCCTTACACAAGGGTCACCGTGGTCTTTCAATGAACAGATTATTGCGAGACTATTGATTCATGACCATGTGACTCTCTCTCTCTCTCTCTCTCTCTCTCTCTCTCCCTCCCTCCCTTTGTTTATATTCCAGTGCTTATGTCCAGCGATTGTGTTCGCATAAGTGATTAAGCTACAAGAACAGCCAACTACATTTTAGTTTAACGCCAACCCAATCCATGTGGTTAGTTTATGATTCAGCATGTTGTGCAAACCCAGAAAATCTCATTAATTCCCTACAATTATAATTAAGTTACCCCTGGGTAACAGAGCACTGCCATAGCCATCACTGTGGATTCCTTCTGATGCTCAAACTGTTTTCCAAAAATCTTAGCATCTGAGCAACTGTTACTGTGCATGGGATCTCAATTTCCCAAGCTTCTCCCATATGTAAATTTTTAGCGGAGCACAAGAATAACTGGTGGAGTGCCTCGTCCCACCACTCAGAAGCAGCATTTAGGGCCAAGGTGCCACTACCTGGAGTGGTTTAGGATTACTAGGAGACAGTGGACTCAGCATCAGCAAACATGGAAGCTCTTGAGAAGGTTGGAATCACAGCAAAGATTTGTCAGTCCAACACCACAAGGAAGAAGGGGCAGGAAAAAGACACCCAAGGAGAATGGATGAGCCAGAGCTATGTGTGGCAGTAAAAAAAAAAGAGAGAGAACCCAAGACTGATGGGAGACTCAAGGTTTCTGGAGGATATCAAGCCTGCAAAGAAGCATGCTTGGGCTTCAAGCTACAGAGTAAGCCAAGGTCAAGACTGGGCTGCCCTTAGACATGTGCTGTAGATAGCCAGAAAGGGTCAAGGAAGTGCCAATCCTGCCCTCGGTGTGCACCTGAGGAGCAATTGGATGTCACAGCCCTTTCCTGGTACTCTTTTTTTTTTTTTAATTGAAAATTTTTAAAAGTTTTTACAAAAAACAAAAAAGACAACAACAACAAAAAACAAAACAACCCTCACCCAACCCCTCCCAAACCACCCCCTCCATCCCCCCCGAGCTTCCCAGAGCTGAATATAGGCTTAATTAAAATTTTAAAAATCCTAAAAAAAAAGTTAAACAACTTATAAAATAATTAACAATAAGATATATATAAAACAAAAAAAAACATAAGCATTAAAAAGAAAAAGTGCTTAGAAAAGAAGAAAAAAGAAAGAAGAAAAGAGATTAAAAAAAGAAGAAAGAGAAAAAGTACAATCTATAAAATATCAAAGTTTATATACAAGTTATAAAAAGGCTAAATGGTATTTTTTTATATCCAATTTGTATTGTGTGAAATTTATCCATTTTTCCCATACAGCAAAAAATTTCTCTTGCGATTGCTCCTTTAAGAAAGCCGAAATCTTTGCCATTTCCGCCAGATAGGAAACTTTAAAAAGCCACTCTTGCAAGGTAGGCAAAGATTCCTTCTTCCAATATTGCCCTACTAACAGCCTTGCGGCTGTAATCAAATTCAACATCAATATAACCTCCTTAGCATCACAATCAGTAACAATACCTAACAAAAACAATTGTGGAGTGCTGGTACTCTTGACAATTCACAGGAGCTCTGATGGAAAAAGCTGCCTATGCGGAAAGCAGAAAATTCAAGCTTGGCCAGCTCCAGCAGAATGAATCCTGCCAGGCTAACCGACAATTCTGCTGGGAAGCCTGAGCAGTCCACACATACTTTTTTCTTCCTGCATCAGGTCAGGCAAGTCTTTTCTATTCTAAATCAAACCTTTCTTTCATAAAAGACACAGTGCTCATTTTGGACTGAGCGTGAAGGCAAGGAATCCAGCGCTTACTAAGTAGAGAACAGAGTTGCCTCTGAGCTATTCCATGTTTGTCTGCATCCCTGCTAGAAGAGGGCTAATAAATGTAATGGTCTCCTGGGTATCCTGGAGTAAAAAATGTTTTCTTTTACCGTATCTTCCTCAGGTATTTTTTCCCAATATATATATATGTGTGTGTGTGTGTGTGTGTGTGTGTGCCTTGTCCCTGTATCTACCATTCCCCTGTCCTCTTTTACTGTTTATCCACATTGCATCTGTACATTTAGGTTTTCACACACACACACACACACACACACACACACACACACACACACACATCATTGTGGTTAAGTTTTATTTGGTGGATTTCAGCTCAGTTCTCCACTTCATCAAGTGCATTCATTCTGTGTGAATCCACCCACATATTTGCAACCTTTCCAGTTTTGTATCTTTTGCTGGCTAGATAAATTGTCTCCCCTTTATAATCCAGGCTATAGCGGGGATGCCACGGATTGATTGACCTGAGCCAAAGTAGCCCTAGGTTTGTGCGGTTTGAATCAACTCCTATTTGGATGAAAAGAAAAAGAGCAGCTTCTGCTAATTTATGAACCATTCAAAGGATGGGATACTTTCACAAGCTGGCTTCAGTGTGGGCAAATTCTCAATAGAGGATGATATGAACGTGTCCTTTATTCTCTCAAGTCAGTTTTCCTAAAAGCCTTGTAGCTGCAAATGCATCCAGTAATATTTTTGGTAGCGAAAAGAGCGGGTGGAATGTAGTGGGAGATGATTTTAACACTTTTTCAAAGCCAGAGTGATGGTACCATCTGTTAGAGCTCTAGGTTAATTAATCTTCTTGCTCAGGCAAGGAAGTGAGGTGATAATGAGGCTTTCAAATTTTACCATTGGTTATGACAGATAGACTTAGACGGAAAAAAAATAAGGAAAATATGTGGAAGATTTCCTCCCAACTTCCATAGTTAACATAAGACTGCATTTCCAAAAGATGCAACTGGCTAAAGACGTTTAATTTTGGAAATGCTCAAGCTGTTTCAGAAGCTGATTAAAAAAAGACTTTGAGACTCTAGAAAGTTCAGAGAAGAATAACAAAGATAAGGGGTCCGGAAGCTAAACCATAAAACAAAAAAATTGAGGGAATTAGGTGTGTCTAGTCTAACAAAGAGAAGGACTGTAGGGTGACATGATAGTGGTCTTCCAGTACTTCAGGGGCAGTCAGAAAGAGGATCAACCTATTATCCAAAGCACCTGTGGCCAGGACAAAAAGTAATGGGGGGAAGATCATTAAAGTGAGATCTAACTAGAATGAAGGAGAAATTTCCTGACAGTGAGAACAATTAATCAGTGGAATGGCTTGCCTCTAGAACAGAGGTGTCAAACTGCTGTCCGTGGGCCAGACGCATCATCCAGAAGCCGCGCCCACCCCATTGCTGGCAATGGCAAAACCATCCAAATACGTTGTGCGACATCACGTGACATCGCAAGTTTGACATGTCTGCTCTAGAAGTTGTGGATGCTCCATCACTGGAGGTTTTCAAAAAGAGATTGGGCAACCATTTGGCAAGAATTGTATTGGGTTTCCTTCTTGAGCAGAGGGTTGGACTAGAAAATCTCCAACGTCCCTTCCAACCCTATTATTCTATTTCTATAAATGTAAGGCTCAGTATGGTTTTGGTGGAATTCCTCTGAGTTAACTATGTATTAAATTACAATCATGGCCTGTAAATACAACTGGATGTGTGAAAATGGTTTGTCTTATTTGTTTTTGATTCCCATGTCTTTTATAACAAATAACGTTTGATTATAAATACAGTAATAGAAGAAGATAGTGGGGATTTAACTATAGAGTCTTCTTGAGATTTATGGCTGTGCAATCAGTCATAATAAGCTGCAGATCAGTATTTATGGCTCTACCACTACAAATAACAAAACAAAGGTAACATTCTTGGGCGCTAGGACAATGGTTCTTCCTTCCAAGAACAGAATACAAATAAACTCCGTAGGATCTCAAACTGATACAGATCATTCAGTTAACTGCCTTAAAAGCCTAGGCATCTTATCATTCAGCCTTTCCTAAATTGATCAGTGTCCTCAGAATGCCTGGAAACATTAGGAATGAGATTCTGGATTCGGCGGTCCAAGTATCAGACGATGCTTCCAAGCTTTATTTCACATGGTGTCCTTTCTGCTAGAAGTGGAATCCCAGGTTCCTATCTGCACTCTCCCTTTTTGCTGTGTCTCTCTTTTGGAAAAGGACCAATAATCCATCTCTCTATAGAAGATTTGCCTATAATGGATTTCCATTAAAGCCAGGATTGATGATGATCTTTCTAAATAGGTACAGAAAAGCCAGAATCACCAGATATGAGTTCTATTAAGAATTAACTCAAACCGTTCCAAACATAATTCAAATCTGATTTGCTTTTCTTAAAAGCAAATAAATAATGATAGGAAGCTACGACTACTTGCAACTGATAATCAAATTACAGGCATGTAACTGTCAGCATTTCATTCAAGGAAATATTGCCTTTCTGTGAAGATATGAGATGAGTCTGCTGTCAAATGTGGAACATGCTATGATACACTTAGAAAAATAAGAAATGGCCTTATACCAGTGGTGGCAAACCTATGGCACGGGTGCCAGAGGCGGCACTCAGAGCCCTCTCTGTGGGCACGTGCACCGTCGCCCCAGTCCTAGGCCTTCAGCTAGGTTTTATAAAACCTTTTCGCTTTAGGCCTCCCTTCCATGTACAAAAAAAAAAAGGTTCAATCAATCAATGTCAATTTCTCTTGGGAGGGGGAAAAAAAGATCTTGCAAAGTTGGAATTGATTGATTGAACTTTTTAGTCCCACCCAGTCTGCTGTTACCACTGCAGCCACGCCCACCCAATGGGCCACACCCACCCAATGGGACACACCCACCTGGCACCTGACGATGCATAAGTGGGTTTTGGGTTGTAGTTTGGGCACTCGGTCTCTAAAAGGTTCATCATCACTGCCTTATACTAATTGTACATTAGTCTAATAGTGTCAACTCTGACCATATTAGTTTTCAAGAACTTCGGTCATAGTAGCCATTCATATCACATCACTTGCTGCTTGAGACTTGTTTTGGTGATGGGGATGTGGTGGGGATTTATATGATGATTATTTCTAATCAACATCTGTGCAGGCTGGTTTCATAAGTCTCTGAAACAGTCCTTAGTTATACCTATTCTACTCTCTGCAGCACACTGCCCTCTAGTGGTCACTCTTGTTCCACAACATAATGGAGGCATACCAGAAATGAGTGTTTGAAATAAGGGAGTAGAATCAGGGTATATTTAGTGAACCATAAAAAATACTAATGTGGAGACATGTCCAGGATTTTAAAAAGCCTCAAAAGAAATAGAATAGGATAATATTCTGAAGAAGAACTGAAGTCAGCTTCCTCCTCCAAAATAACATTTGGATCACCGGGTTATGTAATTTCTCTGCCATCAGATCTAGAATGGATGACAAGTAATCTGGGGGTTGCTATGGAATTAAACAATGAACATGTAAATACTCTGGTATACCAGAAACCCAATGATAGTTGCAGATGCTTATCTGTTTCTTCTTCCCCTTGAGCACAGCTTGTCTGCTCTGCCATCAAGTTGTATAATGCAATCTTGTGTATTGTGACCCTTTAGGACATTCAGAACTGCAATTTTATACCCATTCATTTGAGATTAAAGCTTGAATTCAACAAACTACAAACTATAAAAGACATAAAACTCATATCTCAGGGGCTGCCACAAAGAAGAAGGAGTCAAGCTATTCTTCAAAGCACCTGAAGGCAGGAAACAACGGATGGAAACTAATCAAGGAGAGAAGCAACCTAGAACTAAGGAGAAACTTCCTGACAGTTAGAAATTAACCAGTGGAACAACCTGCCTCCAGAAGCGGTGAATGCTCCAACACTGGAAGTTTTTTAAGAAGAGACTGGACAGCCATTTGTCTGAAATGATATAGGGTTTCCTGCCTGAGCAGGGGTTTGGACTAGATGACCTCAAAGGTCCCTTCTATTCTATTCTATTCTATTCTATTCTATTCTATTCTATTCTATTCTATTCTATTACCTTTCAGCCAACCTATATACTAACCTATCTCCATATGGATTGTATAAATAGCATTATCATGCCTGGCTGTTATATGTTTTATTTTTATTTTTTATATTGTGTTTTTATTTATTTTATTGTAAGCTGCCCAGTCATGTAAAAGTGAGATGGGCAGCCATATAAATTGAATACTTAAATAAATGTCAAAATCAAGACCACAACAAGAACTTATTTGCTGCTCATCTTTCCAACAGGATAAATGCAAATCCTGTGGCAGAAGTGCAGTTCGGGTGCTGCACAGGACACACTGGATAGTCCTGTGTAAAATAAATCTTACATCAGATTTGGCAAGATGCCAACATCAGGAGAGCTACTTTCCCTATCCTGGGTGTACTTCAGAGGAAACTGGGCAATTCCTTGCCATAGCTTTCTCTCCTACGCAGCTCCCAATGTGTAAAGTTTTTATGTCAACTTCAGAAATGCCAATCTGGATTGCAATAGGTTGGCAACAAGGCCGTGCTGGTGCTTAGTTGAGACTGGCCACCACAAGGCCTGATTGACCTCTCCCTCCTCTGCATAATAATAATAATAATAATAATAATAATAATAATAATAATAATAATAATAATAATAATAATAATAATCCCCCAGTGAGGCACTACCTTGACGTGGTTGTGGGGCTTGTGTACTCTGAGGAAGATGAGAGCTATGCTAGAGGTTCAACCATACTGGACAGGTCTCATCAGAGGAGTCAGACAAAGAGTGTCTCTCCCATAAAAAATATGGTGAGACGTAAATTTCAGAATGCCATACCGGCTCGGACGTCGCCCGGGTTAACAAGGTCCGCACTAGATATTGGAGTTCCTGGATATCTGGTGAAAAATGGGTTACAGGACTCAGGACTGTTGGCTGAGCAACCAGGGCCAGCAGCTGCAGAACTACTGGAAGAAAAGGTGTTTACCCGTCGCAGATACACAGTGATGGAAAACAAAGAAATAATGATCTGTTACTACAGATCAAGTCCAACAAGAAGAGGATATCTAAAACGAATGCACCAGTTCTGGAAAGAACAACATCCAGAATCAGAAATAACAGAACAGAGACTAGCAGATCAACGCCGATTTATAATACGAAATAAAGTATTCACAGAAACAGAATTGGACGAACTGCAAAGGTTTACCCAGGGCAAAGAAATCAAAGCCTTACCAGAAGTAATTCAGAATGTAGAGGCAAACCAGGGGGAGTTGGCAGTGAAGGAATCTAGCAGAGATATACAACTGTTCTCATTTGGAAACCAGGCACCTCTACCTCAGGAAGAACAAAACCCTCTAACTAAAGAAATAAAAGAATTGAAACAAAGAATAACTGAGCATCTAGAACAGCACAAAAACAACAGAATAAGGCTACCTGCATTGAAGCTTGTTCCAAAGAAACAGCTAGCACAAGCATTAAAAGATGCAAATATTGCAATATCAAGTATAAGCACCAATTCATTGCAAGAAACAAACCAACTAATGTACAGCACAGCTGCAGTTATAACAGAATACCTGGGATGCAAAATCAACAAAGAAGAAAAACAAACAAACAGTGCACCAGAAAAATGGAAGGTTAGACTAGAAAATAAGATCAGCAAGTTAAGATCACATGCAAGCAAGCTAGAACAGATGAAAGAAAAGAAGCTGAAGAACAAGAAGACCAAAGAATACCTAATCAAGAAATACCACTTAGAAACAAGGAAGATCAAGGAAGCACTGGAAATAATAAAGCAACAAATAACAGCTATAGCCAGGAAAATCAGTAGATATGAAGCTCGAATTGCAAACTATAGGCAGAACCTCCAATTTCAATCCAATCAGAAACGTTTCTACCAATCCATCAATGGAGGAACTGCAAGAATCAGTCAGTACCTGACAAGGAAGAAACAGTGCAGTTCTGGAAGCAGATATGGGATAACCCAAAGAAATACAACAAGGATGCGGCTTGGTTAAAAGAGGTGGATGCAAATAAAACAGAAGTTGAAATGAAAGAACTAGTAATAACAACAAAAATGGTAGAAAAAAGAGCAAAGAAAATCAAAAATTGGTCAGCACCAGGTGAAGATGAACTGCATGGGTTTTGGTTGAAACATCTAACTGTTATACACCCACTCATTGCCAAACAGTTCAACAATATACTACAAGGAGGAGAAATTGAAAAGTGGCTAACAACTGGGAAAACCTACCTAATAATGAAAAATCCAGCAAAAGGGGCAACACCAGGTAACTACAGGCCAATTACCTGCTTACCAACAACTTTCAAATTACTAACTGGTGTAGTAGCTGATGCAGTGCAACAGCATCTAGTTGAAAACAATCTCTTTCCACCTGAGCAGAAAGGAAACCGCCCCAACAGCAGAGGAACAAAAGATCAACTCCTAATAGACAAAATGATCTTGGAAAACTGCAAGAGAAGGAAGACCAACCTGAATGTGGCATGGATTGACTACAAAAAGGCATTTGACTCTCTGCCACATGATTGGATAATAAAGTGCCTAGAAATAACAGGAGTCAGTAGAAACATCAGAAAATTTGTGCAAAGATCGATGGCACAATGGAAGACACAGTTGCAGATCAATGGTGAGAAGCTGGGAGAGGTTAATATCAAGAGAGGAATATTTCAAGGAGATTCATTATCACCATTACTATTTGTTATTGCACTGTTTCCTCTGTCAACAATACTGAATAACTCAGGACATGGCTATCAAACATCAAAAACATCTGCCAGACTATCCCACCTCCTTTATATGGATGATCTGAAGCTGTATGGAAAAACATCATCTGAAATAGAATCGCTGCTCAACACTGTCCGTATATATAGCCAAGATATTGTAATGGAGTTTGGCTTGGACAAATGTGCCACACTTACTATCAAACAAGGAAAAATAGTGAAAACTGAAGGAATCAAGATGCCCCACGAAAATAACATTAAGAGTCTGGATGAGGAAGAGTACTACAAATACTTGGGTATCCTTCAAGCTGACAACATCAAGCACACTGAAGTCAAGAAAAAGATTAGAGGTGAATACATCAAGAGAGTGAAGAAGATCTTAAAATCCAAACTCAATGGAGGAAATACCATAAAGGCAATCAACACCTGGGCAATCCCAGTCATTAGGTACACAGCTGGAATAGTGGACTGGACTCAAGCAGAACTAAAAGCAATGGATAGGCAGACCAGAAAAATAATGACAATGAATCATGCCCTTCATCCACGCAGTGACATTGATAGACTTTATCTACCAAGGCAAATAGGTGGGCGTGGAATGCTACAAGTACATCAGATGGTTGAAGAAGAAAAAATGGCTTTGGAAGAATATCTGAAGAACAATGATGAAGATGCACTGAAATTAGTATATCAGGAAGGCTTACTGACTACTGGAGAGACCAAACTGGCCTACAAGAAAGACCAAATGAAGAACAGAATAGAGGCATGGGAAGACAAAGCACTACATGGCCAATACATGAAAAAAATAGCTGGGAAAGCAGATAATAATAAAACCTGGCAATGGCTAAGAGCAGGAAAATTGAAGAAAGAGACCGAGGGACTAATTCTGGCTGCACAAGACCAAGCCTTAAGGACAAATGCATACAAAGTCAAAATTGAGAAGACAGCAACAGACAGTAAGTGCCGCCTATGCAAAGAAGCTGAAGAAACAGTGGACCACTTGGTAAGCTGTTGCAAGAAGATTGCACAGACTGATTACAAGCAGCGGCATGACAAAGTAGCAACAATGGTGCATTGGAAGATCTGCAAAAAATATCATTTGCCTGTAAGCAAAAACTGGTGGGATCATAAAATAGAGAAAGTCATAGAAAATGATAAAATTAAACTGCTCTGGGACTTCAGAATTCAAACAGACAAGCACCTGCAACATAACACCCCAGACTTAACAATTGTCGATAAGAAAGACAAAAAAGTCTGGATAGTGGACGTGGCAGTGCCTGGAGATAGCAGAATAGAAGAGAAAGAACTGGAGAAGATAACAAAATACAAAGACCTACAAATAGAAATAGAAAGACTGTGGCAAAAGCAAGCAAGGGTAGTACCAATAGTCATAGGCTCCTTGGGTGCAATCCCAAAACAACTGGAGCACCACTTGAACACCATTGGCATTGACAAATTCGCTATTAGTCAATTGCAAAAGGCAGCCTTACTAGGAACTGCTTCCATCCTGCGACGATATCTGTAATACCATCAAACATCCACATCTGCCTATCCCAGGTCCTGGGTAAGGACTCGATAGGTAGACAAAATGCCAAATCCAGTCTGAACATCTGGCTGACTGTGCGATGATCGATAATAATGATGATGATGATGATGATGATGATGATGATGATGATGATAATGATGTTGGAAGGGACCTTGGAGGTCATCTAGTCCAACCCCCTGCTCAGGCAGGGAACCCTATACCATTTCAGACAAATAGCTGTCCAGTCTCTTCTTAAAAACTTCCAGTGTTGGAGCATTCACAGTTTCTGGAGGCAGGTTGTTCCACTGGTTAATTGTTCTAACTGTCAGGAAGTTTCTCCTTAGTTCTAGGTTGCTTCTCTGCTTGGTTAGTTTCCATCCATTGCTTCTTCTAGCTCTTCCCATCCATGTAGGGGACAGAAGACTTGCCGGCTGGCTCCTGTGTGAACCAGGCCACCAGAATTTGCCTCTTCCTTTTAAGGACAGTTGTCTTCACACATCAGTCCCTGTGCCTTTTTCATTCCAAGAAATCTGTACCTATGGGCACCCAGACGCTTCTCAGATTATCTCCTTTCACCCTAACACAATCCCTCTCTTTCCCCTTTCTTCCCTTGTTGTTGCTCTGATGCTAGAGAATAAAACAACGGAACGGGTCGTTCTTTCATTCCTGTTCTGTAAATCTGGAGAAAGTTTGTAGCGAAGAACTGATACAGTAGTTCAGCGCCACAGAAATGAAGCAGCCATGTTCCAATCACTGCAATCTAAAACACTGTATGTTTTTTTAAAAAAAAAATAAAGGAAGAGGAAGGGAAATTTTCGCAGAACTAAGGTAAGGGGTGAAAAGCATGGGGAACGGGTCACACCGAGGCTGGGCATAAATGCAACAGGTGCCTTGGGGAGATGGAAGGACTGAATGGAGCATCACCTTCTAGAGTTGAAGATAGTTCTGACAATTGCAACATCATCATTTAAAAAAAAAAAGCAACTGCCAATCAGCAGAAGACAAGAGCCTGGCAACCCAGGACAGACAATTAGTTGCTGGAGGGGAGGGGTGTGACAGGCATTGCAGCCAATTGGAACTGGGCTGCTACTAGAAGGCGGTCAGGAGTGTCCGCTTGAACACTTGACAGCTTGAGTGAGAAAACAGCTGCTCTGAATCCAAGCTGGAAACATGGACGTGGCTGCATTGGGCTGGAGTGGAAGGATGTCAGAGTCCATTCCTGCATTCAGAAAGTAGTGAGTAACTTGCATTGATAGTGATCAAGCAACAGGTGAAAACCTGCCCTTCAGTTCTTTGAATATCCCAGCTCTGGGAAATTCCCAAGTTGGAGAAAGAAGCAGGAAAAGAACTTTTCCCGGCACCGGAATATTCTACTGTTAGCCATCTTAAACTAAGGGATGGTGGAGTGAGCTACACCAGCTCATGATTGATTTCTCTTTAAATGGTTCTGAATAACAATAGTTTTTTTTTCCATTCTGTCCTACAGGCAGGGTGAAGGTATTGATGGTGCCAAGGATTCTGAAGTTAGAGAGAAATCCTGTCCTACTCTCCAAAGGAAGGGCAGTATTTTTGTTGTTTTTCCTCTCCCTGCTTACTTAAAAGAAGTCCTTCTCATTGCTTGTGATGGAATGAAAATTATGATAGTTCTAGAGTTGGTGTTAAGAAAGTCTGGAAGTCTGGAAAGGCTTTGATTCTGTCAAAAAAAAGTTCTTCCGGCAAAGCCATAGTCACTCGTTGATCTTCCTCGTCTTCTCTCATTCTAGCTTGAGATAGTTCAGGTTATCAAAATTTCCACAGGGATAAGGAAGGTTAAGTCCCTAGTTAGATTCTTCTGTCATTGTCAGGGCATCCTTTGGACATTCCCCCATTGATCATGCCATAGTATTTCACCTAGTGGTGCTAATTTACACCACAGTGCTAAAATAATTATATTATCATCAATTATTGCTGCTGTAAGGAGCACTAATTTTGCATACACGTACATTTAATTTAATGGCCACTCTTTGTATTTTTTGTGTTTCATTCCTCTTAACTCTGGCTGTTGGTTTGTTCCCTTTCTGCCTACATGTATGTTTACAGACAATTCACATAAAAGATCAAGTATCAGATGGATTCTAGTCCATAGAAGTTTTATAATAAGGCATGTGTTCACCTTTCATGTCTCTCAAGATTGATTCTTGTTTTTTGCTGCATCAAATAACATAGCTGTATTTTTGAAAATGTTTTGCCCGTGAGATATGGGCAGCTTCACAGATGGGGGTAATCTCCGCTCCTCTAGGTTCCAGTCACTTGTATGCTGACCAACCATAAGACTACAAGTAGCTTAAGACTACATTAAGGTTGCCTACCCCTAAGACTACATTAAGCGTTGCTGGCTGTGGAATTCTGGGAGTTGAAGTCCTCATGCCTTAAAATTGTCAAGTTTGGGAAACACTGCTCTAGAGCAGGGGTAGGCAACCTTGGCTCTTTTATGACCTGTGGACTTCAACTCCCAGAATTCCTGAGCCAGCCAGGCTGGGAGTTGAAGTCTACGAGTCATAAAAGAGCCAAGGTTGCCTACCCCTGCTCTAGAGGGCTTCCCAGGGAAGTCTTGCCTCTGAGATCCTATGAATAGGAGAGAGCTCCAGGCCTTGAAGCCTAGAGCAATTCACAGAATGCATTCCCACTTTCCTGGATCACCCTTCCGGTGTTCCAGAGAGGCCAACTTTAAAAATGGAAACAAATTATGCAGAAATCTCCTTTGTGTGCCTTTTTGAATGCATGTCTTCTTTCTATTGCCAAATGCATTTGAACTTCAGAAAGCCCAGCACTCCTGCTCTGCCATACAGTATCTCCTAGAGAGGATGTGTGAAACAGCTCTGGGTTACAAAGGCCTTTGAGCTTCGTCCCATTATCCTAGGCCAGGGCAAGCAAAGAATGACAGAGGAGGGGGAGGAGGAAGAGGAGGAGAGCACCCCCTGCCTAGCATAGAGTCGTCCCTTTGCTACGTCTCTCCAGTTCTATTTATACCAGCACCTGGGGAGGCTTCTAATCGGCTAAAAATCCGGTCTGCCTTCATTGTAATAACTTTAAACCAGGTTCCTTTTCTGTACCAATTACAGGTTAGGAAGACTGGTTGCCACAGCAACGGCAGCTGTGAGCACCCTGGTGCTGCTCAATACCTTGATTCTTTTATAAAAGGGGAAAAAGACAAAAAGGTGTGTGTGTATATATACACACACACAGATAAGGCCTGCTTAGACTTAAAGGGCCAGAGGCAGCTAAGGCCTTACCGCTAGTGTGGCAGGCAAGACTACACAAGAATAAAGCAGAACAGACTTAATTCCGAAATGGGCGGCTGTCTCTCACCTACCATCCACCCCGCTAATCCTTTCTGCTGCAAAAGAATATCCTGCTGATGAATCTGAGGCTGGAATAAATGGGATAAATGTCACGAGAAGTGGGACGTGGCTGCTGCCACCTCACCCATTAATGTTCTAGTGCTGCCAGCCTTTTGGCTGTCCACACTTTTGCTTAGGCAGCAGTTTGATATGAAGACCCTCCTCAAGTGATCATATTTACCCTTAGGCCAGGAAACAAAAATCTTTTCTGATTATGTCTGCCCACCAAGTTTAGGGAATGGTTATTTAGCAGGTCAGAAGCCTAGGCAGTGTCCGTCAGGTACACAGATACCTGTAGCCACGTTCACTTAGTGTGTGTAATTATACAAATTGGAGAAGAGAGCTTGGCCACGTGGCAGAGAATGAGCATTCAGGTTTGCTCCTCTAGGGTGTATGCAGGTCCAGTTAGACAACGATTATGCCTGCCTCATGTTCTGGAGATTTTCTTTGCATTCACGTCATGAGGTTTTTTAAGATAGTCGTTCAAATCCATATGCATTTCAAATTTCTTAGCACCCAGGACTTTCACTAAAAGGAGAGCAAACTTGTCCTGGCACATCACAAGCTCTGCCTCTTTCATACATGCGTGCAATTCCCAACATACATGGAAAACGGACATTTGCATCACTTTGGCACAATGCTGGTTTCTTCGTTGGCCTCCCTTTGAAGGCCAGTCTGGATGCCTCTGAGCAGCCAAGATGTCTGCCTAGAATACTCCAAGCAGGTCTTTTACTCCTATTTGCTGCAAAGTGATATTGATAGGCTTTCAGTCTCAGAGACTAGAATTAATACACAGCCAACATAAGTGGCCATTGATTGCTTCACCTACAGTATATGCATTTCTTCAAGTCCCTTTCAAGGCAGTCCAAGTTGATGGTCATCACATCTTGTGGTCTTGAAATTCATTGATTCACTAGAAGATCTGCATAGGACAATTTTTGATCTATTCTGGATCGTTTGCTGTTCAGCTTAATTAGTTGATCCTTGATCATCCACTACACTGAAAAGATTTGAACTGCAACACTCAACAACATTGTGTCGATCCTCTTATACCTTCCTATAACCTCCTTCCTCTTGCATAGCTGGTATTATTTGGGTCACATATGGCAAGGGTCACAAAGTGGATGAGACAGCATCAGATATACAGATGGATTTGGAGGAAATTTGGAGTCTTTTGTTTTAATTTGGCATGTGCCTATTTTAGAGCTAGTGACACCCTTTCCGTGTATTGTATTTCCTCACTTCAGGAGTGGGGATCTCTGCTGTCTGTTTTCAACAATTTAGGTTCGGGGGTGGGGGTTGCTTGAGGGTCACAGAAATGAGACTTTAGAGCCACATGTAGCCCAGAGCTGGTGAAGAAGACAATGATATTTCTCAACTGACCTATCAGAAGAAAGGAAATGACTTTGCTTCCTTCCCCTTCCTTACTGCTGCAGTCTTCTTGCATTATTTCCTCTAAAGGCCACTGTGTGTTCTCCTTTCTTCTTGCCTCCCCCCCCCTCCCAAAAATGCAGGCAATAAGGGCAACTGCCTGGAGTGAGCTAGCAAGATCAATGTGGCTTCAGTGAATGCCACATGGCAATTGTTTAGCCTCAGCAATTCAGCACTATTTTTGCAAACAGATGTATTTATAAAAGCAATAAAGAATGCATGTGTGAAGGGTTGTGATTCCAGGAAGATGCATTTGCAAGAGCTGCTGTGAGAGGACTGGAGCAAGGCAGAACCAAAGAGGCATCAGGAAACCTGAGTGGGAGATTTGGATGGGAGAAATGTAGCTGTCAGAGACACTTTGCAGGGCTGCAGAATGCATGTGCAACATTTAATAAACACGTACACGTATAGGAATGGGAAATATATGCCATCTTTAAAAGGAATCCACTGCCATAGAAGTAGACATCTTGTGTTGGGCCCAATCTCCTCTGCCCGTGATTCATCTTAGCCAATTTACCCAATAAGAAAAATTTTATATTATTCTGCCGAAAAGTATAATTCTTGAAAATTACTTATTTTAGATTGGCCCATCTGAAAAAATATAAAGTTATGCATAGGCTAGTCTTTTGGGAAAGTGTGTATTTAGTAGGAATGGGAAGAAGGGATGGATGAATCACACATATTGATATTAGTCATATCTACCCAGGCACACAGAAGTTGGAGAAAGATTCTTAGGGATTCTCGTGTCTTGTGTGGGGAAAAAATATATGGGGCTGTTATTTGTGCTGCAGTGTTAGAGAATTGAGGACAGAGTTTGAGGGAGAAAAAGGAGAAAGCAGGGCACTAGAGCCACGACAGTAGAGATTGAACCAGACAAATAAGCAGGAACATCTGAAAGCTCCCAAAGCTATAAAAATATTCAGATGGAAATTCCTCTATTATTAAATTTTCTCATGGAGAAATCATTGACAGAAGACTTTATTGAGTCTGCTTGAATTTGCAAGAAGGCCACATGCTGTAACTGCATATAATTGACTGGGTGAGGTTGATGTAGCTAACTGTGACACATGGTGCAGTCGGTTTTGTTCTTGGCAGTGACACATGGAGAAAAACGGGAAGATATTCTTGACAAGCTCATGTTGCTCTTAAGGCAGCGATGGTGCAAGCAGATTTTTCCTGAGTGTCTATGCCAGTTTCTTTGATAACAAGAATACAGTATGAGGTAGGGGCGGGAGCTGTTTTGATGCACTAATTCACAGCATCCAAACCCTCACAAATCTCTCTAAACCCTTATGCTCATTCTCCCATTTTCTGCACTGCTAGATATAACCACCCAGGTGGTGTAAGATAGCAGAGAAAGGACACAGAGAATCTTTTAGTTCATCTGTTGCTTCTGATTAGTTACAGCAGAACAGAAAAGTGTTTGGGGGAAGTCCTGGACAGATGTACATAACTATGAAAAGGGGAAAGGGAAAGGGATTTAAACAGGCCAGCATACAAATATGTAAACATGACAGTCGTATAGGCATGAGACAGGTAGGTAGACTTCAGGTTTTTGGAGAAAGCTAACAATTGCTAAAACTATAAGCCCATCAGGTGATGACTATGGCTTATTGAAAATTTTGAGTGGGAATGTAAGCAAAGTAAATGATGAATTACTGGGTGAAATGAAGAAAGAAAGTAGATATGTGGTGTTCCTGTGAAGTTAGGAGGACAATGCAACACATCTGAATGATGGTGGTCTGATCATGTGGCGTTTTACTGAATACACGCAGGGAAGTGAAGCTGGAAATTTTAATAATGAATGAAAGGGTTTAAAGTAAGTCAGAAAGAATGAATTCAAATCATCTGTGTCATTGTGGGTGAGTATGAATACACGTAGGAATCAGTAGGTTAGTGATAGTGGCACATTACTCTGGCATAAACAGAAACAGACAGAAGTAGCATGGAGATGATTCTCTGCCAGAATTGTGCAACATTTTGGATGAATGTCAGCAGGGCTGGGAAAATTTTTCTGCCAGGTAAATGCACAATGGAAATTCAACAGAAAAAAAAGTTACTGAACCATTCAGGGATTCAGTAATGACTAAGAATGGTAATTGGCAAGAATCTGCTTAGAAAACAGCCTGTTTGTTTCAGGTACTTGGTACTAAATTTAAGCATAAACCTATTTCTACATACAGTATATATGTACATCTAACAATATGATTAATCTGATTTGATGAGATTAGGAGAATTAGTGAACGTTACTAAGGCATTGAAAAACCCTAAATGTGAAACAAAACATTTGTGGGTATTATCAAGAGCAAATCTTGAAAAAAGGGGACACAGAAAAGAAAATAATACCCCAAAAAGAATCAATTGAAAAATGAAACCAGTACCCTAGATGGAAATTGGCTAATTATATTACTTTACTTATCTCCTTATTTCAACAAGAATTTGCATCAGAGGTAGGTATAATATCTTCCTTTCAGCACTGTTATATGGGAAGTTCTTATATTTAGTTAAAATTGCCCCTGTGGTGCTGGCACAATTGAATCTATCCTTCACAGATTGTAACACTGCTCTTTTTATAGTGACACTTGAAGAAGCTTTTCCCTCCTTTGTTATCACATGCTTCAGGCCAGTCTGATGAATTTTATGTTAATCTTCTTTTATTGGGTATGACAATTTTTATTAAGCCTAACATTGCAAATTTTTGTACTTCAGCTGTGAAAATCCATAAATAATTCACTTCTGGTTTACTTGAATAATATTTTTATTTGAATCCTTTTAACTAATTTCACCTGCTTGATATTTATAATACTAACTACTGTTATACTGTCTATTTCTGATCTTTGCAATAAAAGCTATCTATCTACAGTGCTAGATAAAAAAGTTACACTAATGGAAGTGTGAAAAAGGATACTCGGTGAATGATGAAATAAAAAAGGCTGTGGATGAGAGAAAACACACATAAGGAAAAGATTGTGGGGGGGGGGAATGAGGATGAGAGAAATTTAATATATATATAAAGAAAAAACAACAACAGGAAAGAATATAAAAGAAGCTAAGGAACAGTAAAAGAGGCAGAGAAAATTCAGAATAATTTTGATGGAAATTAAAAATTGTTTTGGAATAGATGAAGAAGGCTAAACAAGGAGCCTTCCCTGGAATGAATGGAATCAAAATAAAAGCAATGTAATTGCTTGGGATGAAATTTAAGTAGGGGAATCCTGGAACGAGTATTTTTGAGATTTGCCTAAGAATAGTGCTTATATTTTGTAGAGTGGAATTGAAACAATTGCTACAAATGTTAAAAGCCAAACAGCAAAAAAGATTAAGAAGTTAAAATGCTGTGAGAATGTTGAAAAATGATAAGGCTGCAGGCAACGATGAGGTAATTGGAGAAATCTTAAAATATAGATCTGATTTGCTTCTGAACTGTGTGATTTTTTTAAATTGTAAGTGTAAAGTCTACATCACTGTCTATTAGAAAAATGCTGTTAGTAGGGAAAGTTCTGCAAAAACTACAAGGGGGTTATTTTTTGTTAACTGTGTTTACAAAGTTGCATGGTAGAATTTGTATCAAAAAAGACAGAAGTGACAACATGACAATGAACAAAGATTTGGAAATACAGTTTGCTTTTTTGCCAGGCAAGAGTTACACTCTTCAGAAGGTTACTGGGAAATATATGAATACTATATGATAAAGAAAGCTTATTTTATACTTGCTAAATTACCTATCTGATTGCTAAGAGTTAATAATGACTTGATGGTACACAATCAATCAACCAATTAATCAATTTAGAGAAAGGGCATAACAATATCGATAGATTTGATTTACAGGTTTGTGAACCCTTTTGAATTTTCAATATTTCTGCATAAATATGACTTAAAATGTGGTCCTGTCACATCTAAAAACTAGATTAAAAGAACTCAAACAAGTAAGTCAAAGATATTATGTATATTCATTTATTTATTTAGGAAAATTATCCAAAACTACATATTTGTGTGTGGCAAAAGTATATGAATTTCTAGGGTTACCAGTTCATTTCAAGGGGGAAATGGTGGCTGGATGGAGTCACTGAAGCAGTAGGCGTGAGCTTAAATGGACTCCAGAAGATGGTAGAGGACAGGAAGATCTGGAGGAACATTGTCCATGGGGTCACGATGGGTCAGACATGACTTCACAACTAACAACAACAACAACAGGTGTTTCAGCCATTGCCACGATAGTCAGATGTGAGTGTGAAAAGTTCTGCCTTATTTAAAAAAGAAAATTCTGGGTATTCACTATCAAAGTCTCATCTTCTAAATACAGGTATGTGAAAGTGTGTCATGGCTCAAATGAGATTTCTGGGACCTCTAAAAACAAGATGATGCTCACCAGACTGGAAAAGTTGAAGAAATCTCATATATATATGAAATATTTTTACAAAAACAAAAGCCAATTTGTGGTCCCAAACAAGGATGAAGGAAACAAGGATGATTTGAAAGAACAGAAAGGAATGGAAAAATGGCTGATGGTACTAGTGTAAACAGATTCAGCTAAATGTCTTATCTCATACCTTTAATTTCTTTGGCTCTTGATTTTTTTTCTTCCTTGTGCTTTCTATAACAATCCTCATCCCCAAAGGGACTCTTGTTAAAGATTATAACAATATTTATACTTTATACAGGCATGAAGTATATTGCACATGAAATTCACATATATGCAGAGAAAAACACTGATCCAGGCATTTTAAAAATATGAGGAGTTTTTTTAAACTAGTAACTAGGACTATTTCCGTGTACATTCACATTAACAGATTTGTGCTCGCATAGACCACCATTTTGAATGATTTCCCCACAACTGTATATAAAATCACAGACCACCAACTTGAACTCATTCTTTAATCACACTTTGCCCAAGGATAGTAAGATGAAAGCCATCCTCACGTCCTTCCACTTGTTTTTATAGATTTCGGGGAACTTTCATATGACTTGCTGACAGTAGATTGGAGATGCTGTAGGTCTTTGGTTATTCGGGTTTTCTCCCACGTAAAATTGGAAGTGTCTTGGCGATGTTTCGACAAAGTCCCATTCGTCATCTTCAGGCTGGTGTTTTCAGCTTCGTGCTTCCCTCTCTCTTATAGCCCAGGAAGCCATGGAGGAGGCAGCCTAAATCTCTTTCTAATACTTTCTCACCTCACTGAACATTCCTCTGCACCTGTTTTTGTCTTAACACTTTGTTGATGGCTTCTTCAAGATTATTTTCAGGGTTTCTTCAGCCTCGTGGTGTTTGGAATTATTATACCTCTCACCAATATGTTTAAACTGTGCCATCTTGAAAGCCAATATGTATAGTTGATGGATGTGATTTACCAATCATTAAGGCATCAAAGTGTTTGAAGTAGAATATTCTATATAGATTCAATGCAGAGATTAACAGAGATCTCAATGATTTACAAATGGGTGCTAACCTAGATGTGTCACAATGAAGATCAGACTGACTTAGTTTGATGGGCCTGATTGACACTAATGAAGATTTTTCCTTCAACACTCTCAACTAAAAAAACACAACAACTTCTATGTCCACAAGGAAAACAGAGCATCCCTGATGGCATGGTTGTTGAGCCAAAAATTGTTTTCAGTTCCAGAATTGAGAGTCATTTTCTTTTCCCACAAAAAAATACATGTACTTTTCCAGGAAGCTTTTTTTTCTTTTTTTTCCAGAGCAGGGAGTGTGGGGTGGGATGAGAATTCTTATTATTTAACCTTCAGGAATTTGTTATCCTTGTTAGTGTAAACCATCCAGAATCAAATAATAGATCCAAATCTATCTTCTGCTCGCCCCTTAATGTAAAGTTAAGATGTTGAAATGAAGCATGCAGTGTGTGCATCCTGTATCTCTTCTGCGTGGCTTTTTAGAAACTCCCTCTTGCTTTCCATTCTTCAGTAAACTCAATATTCTTCCAATGTTTACTTTTAGTAATTGACACCTACAATAAAGTTACGGCACTCTAGCTAGGCTCACTGGGCCTCTTTTGAAGTTTGTCTGAATTAAGAACTCTTTCTAAGATCTCATCATGAGAGCTTTTTGACAAACTTCTAAATTCAGAATTCCCAAAATATAGTCTGAAAACTTCCAGAATATATATACTTTTATTGACCTGTGACATATCCACTAAATTCTGCCAGCACAGAGTCTTCCCATTCACTACAATCCATGGAGAGCTAGAACAATTTGCTTTAACTTTGAGTTTTTCAAAAGCAAACCAGGGTTAATTGGAAAGCAACTTTGATAATATTATCAGTGGCTTTTTAAAATTATTTTTGTGCTTTACCCAGAATGTTAAGAACATATTTTATCATTGCAACAAACTTGAGAAAAATTTGTCTGAAGATTATTAAAAAGCTTAAATGTCCATGGCTAAATGGGGGATTTGAAGTTGGGTCACTCCAGTCTTAAGTCTTACATAGAGATGCTATTGGATTTGTGTTGTTTTGGAGAACAGTCGCCATTGCTGCTTGTCTGCTTCCTTCCTGTCTCTCCTCCAGGTCCCTACCCTGTTTCTCATGGCCCAGCCTTGTATCTGATCCTGTTTTTGAACTGCTATATCATGCCTGCTCTTTTTTTAAAGCAGGAATTGCTAGTTGTTGTAATTGACCCACTGATTTCTTGCTAGAGAATAAGGCAATAAGGAGGCATTCAGACATTATTATGATACATTGGGCCTTTAACATTACAGTTCTTGATTAAAAGGAAGTCCCATCAAACTAGGAACCAATGTATATTACTGTGCAACTACTTTGAACCAGGGGTTAGTAGGTAACTTGATGCATTAGTTTACCCAGTGTCATGATGAGCATCTACGTTTCAACCATTCCATCAGTATTTATTCACATGAGTGAAGAAGGTGAAAACTGAGAAGAGAAACAGGGATAGAAGCTACAAGGAAAGATCTGAAATAAAACTGCCTGCGCTTTTTGAGATTACAATTTAGGTTATTAAAATTATGTGTTGCCTCCATAGATCTCCAAGTAGCTGGCATAAGCTTGGCCCACATCAAGTGATGGAAAAGCAGCTCTCAGCAACCCTCTTTATTGATTCATCTGCCATAGGCTTTGGAACAGGGGAGGGAGGAATATGCCTCAGTGAACCTCTTCCAGTTCTTCTACACTCTGCCTTCAATTCCAAGTGATAATGAACCTATGACACACATGTCAAAGGTGAAATGCCATATTTTGAGTGGCATGCGAGCATTCACCAACACTTAATATTGTATAGTTGTTCAGAGTGGCCTAAATGGGAAGTGGGGGGGACTGAAATTGTTTCTCTTTGATTTGTGTGTGTGACACATGCCAATAAAGTCAAGTTAGGCATTTTCTGAACTTTTGATATGCTAGGCCTAAAAGGTCCACCATCACTGTTCTAGAACTTGCTTGCTTACAGACGTAAATTGCACTGATGAATCCTGTGTCACCATGTCCTCTGAAATCCTCAATTTTCCTCCTGCCATCTTTGATTTCATCCTTGGGAGTTTGGTAAGGCAAGTCCATGTCACAGAGCCCTTAATATTTTGGATGCCCAAAGAAGGAATGATTCAAAGAAGAAAAAATGGAGTGCAACAACTCCCTAGAGCAGGGATAGGCAACCTTGGCTCTTTTATGACTCATGGACTTCAACTCCCAGAATTCCTGAGCTGAGAGTTGAAGTCCATGAGTCATAAAAGAGCGAAGGTTGCCTACCCCTGCCCTAGAGATTGACAAATTATTGCCAAAGAAGAGAGAGAAGTATAACAAAGCAAAAGAGGCAGAGAGAAATAAGATAAACTCTATATTGCTTTAATACTCCACATTATTCTTCCAGTTTTTAAACTGAAACAGCCACTATGAGTTTAAAACAAGTCTTTTTCAAAGTGAGTATAATTTTATATTAAACATGCCTGTCCTTATAGGATATCATGTCAAAATTAAGTCAGAGGAGTACTTTTTTTTCTGAAAATGATTCTGACAAGGGAAAAATTATTTAGGAAACTTGATCCTCTTTGTATCCTCTTCTAATTCCTACCAAATGCTACATGCTGATAAAATCTTTATTCAGAAGTAGTTGGATCCATGACAACTTCTAAAGTAGGTCAGCAATTCTAAATAGCCTTTCCCCAAGCTGGTATCTCACGGATGTGTTAGACTTTAACCTCCTGAATCTCTTGGCAGCATCTGGGCTAGCTGGGGATTATGGGAACTGAAGACCAACACAGAGAGCCTTAGGTTAGAAAAGTTGGCAAAACTCTTTCTCCTGTTAAGAGAATGGACTGAATATTTCAAATAGTATTGCCAAAAAACAAGATATAGATGATTCTGTCTTTAAGATCTTCTGCTGTGTAGACGATTGCAAATAATTCAATTAATTTATCCATAATTTCCCTGTCCTCTTTCAATATTGCTTTCATACTTTTATTATACATTACCACAGTCCAATTGTCTCTAGATAGTTGTCTCTGGCGTATAGATAGATATTTATGCATTTTATGATTAGATCAAATAATTCTCTTCTCTGTTTCTTTCTTCCTTTAGCTTGGCTTATAAAGGTATTTTCAATATATTCCACTGTTTCTGCTTTTTTCAATTCCTTCCCTCACCCACACTCAAACAAGATTTCTATTTAAAGGTTGTCTTTTGCTTTTTCTAGCCATCCAATCTTCTGGAGAAATAAATGCTGGTTAAGACAAGAAATATTGGCATATACATACATTTTATATATATAGTCTTTGATTCATCGCTTAACTGCTTTGGCATTCTTTTGGACTTTAATGAATACCAGTGAAGACAGATAGTACAGGTAATTCTCAGGTTTTGATGGCTATTTATTTATTTATGAGACTTATATACTGCTTTAAGTGCAAGCACTCTCTAAGCGGTGTATACCAGTAAGCAATGTATGTATATATTTATATTGCCCCCAACAATCTGGGTCCTCATTTTACCTACCCCGGAAGGATGGAAGGCTGAGTCAACCTTGAGCCAGTGAGATTTGAACCGCTGACCTGCTGAACACAGTCAGCTAAAGTGGCCTGCAGTACTGCACTCTAACTGCTGCGCCACCTCGGGACACAATTGGGACACAATTTCCATCACTGAGCAATGTGGTCATAAAGTGCAGTGTCACATGACTGTATCACTTAGCTAAAGCAATTCTGGCCATTCTGGTTGCTATTATTAAGTGAAGACTGCCTGGGTCAACGACTCGCTATAATGTCATAATTACAAAGCAGGCGTCAAGTGCCCGGATCAGGATCACATGACCTCAGGAACACTGTGATGGCTAGAACTCTAAGAATCGATTGTATCGTTTTTGTTCAGTGCTGTGGATCTTTTGAACAGTTCCTGAACGAATGGTTGTATGCTGAGAACTACCTGTAGTGGCATATAACTAGGCTGCCCAGGTTATCTTTAAGACAGCCTTAATGAGAAAAGCACCAGCCTGGGAGTGTTCTTCCCCTGTTCTTCCCAATTTAACCACCTTCCAAGCATCCTAAATTCAGATTGTGAGTCACAATAATTAGAAATTGTTTAGAAGCATCTTGATCAATACACCAACTGTCTATACAGCAACACACAGAGTATGAGGAATAAACAGGGTGAATTAGAAATTCAAGTAAATGAGGACAGATATGATATTGTTGCCATTATGGAAACTTGGTGGGATGAAACCCACAAATGGAATATACAACTAGAGGGATTTAAATTATTTAAAACAAACAGACCAAATAAAAGAGGAGTAGGAGTTGCACTATATATAAGAAATAACTACATCTCTATAGAAATAGAGCACAACAATAATGAAAACTGCCTTGAATGCATTTGGGTCAATATAAGAGGGGGGGAAATGACATTGCCATAGGTATATACTATAGTAGGCCATTCAACCAAACAGAGGAAATAGATTAACTTTTTACTAGCCAATTAACTAAGATATGTAGAAAGCACATCACAATACTGTAGTAATGGGGGATTTTAACTACATCAACTGCGAGACAAACTCTGCAGCAAGTGGAAGATCAGACAGGTTCCTGACAACCTAGCAGACAACTTTGTCTCCCCAAAAAGTAGAGAAGGGAACTAGGAGATCAGCTATTTTGGAATTAATTTTCACTAACTGAGATGAAATAATAATAATAATAATAATAATAATAATAATAATAATAATAATAATAATAATAATAACGATGATGATGATGATGCAATCCCAAAACAACTGGAGCGCCACTTGAACACCATTGGCATTGACAAATTCGCTATTAGTCAATTGCAAAAGGCGGCCTTACTAGGAACTGCTTCCATCCTGCAACGATATCTGTAATACCATCAAACATCCACATCTGCCTATCCCAGGTCCTGCGTGGGGACTCGATAGGTAGACAAAATGCCAAATCCAGTCTGAACATCTGGCTGACTGTGCGATGATGCATAATAATAATAAATGATAGAATTTATTATTCAAACAGACAAGCACATGCAACATAACACCCCAAATTTAACAATTGTTGATAAGAAAGAGAAAAAAGTCTTGATGGTGGACGTGGCAGTGCCTGGAGACAGCAGAATAGACGAGAAAGAACTGGAGAAGATAACAAAATACAAAGACCTACAAATAGAAATAGAAAGACTGTGGCAAAAGCAAGCAAGGGTAGTACCAATAGTCATAGGCGCCTTGGGTGCAATCCCAAAACAACTAGAGCACCACTTGAACACCATTGGCATTGACAAATTCACTATTAGTCAATTGCAAAAGGTGGCCTTACTAGGAACTGCTTCCATCCTGCGACTATATCTGTAATACCATCAAACATTCACATCTGCCTATCCCAGGTGCTGGGTAAGGACTCGATAGGTAGACAAAATGCCAAATCCAGTCTGAACATCTGGCTGACTGTGCGATGATCAATAATAATAATAATAATAATAATAATAATAATAATAATAATAAATGATAGAAGGTGTTCAAGTTATAGGGACCCTGGGGGGAGTGATCATGCAATATTGGAATTCAACATTATACAAGCACAAGCAATAGAACAAAGTCAAACTACAGTCTTGGACTTTAAGGAAGCTAATTTCAATAAACTTAGAAAAAGTTTGGGAAGGATTCCAAGCTCAGTCTAGCACAATACCAATGAATAAGAAAAATAACAGCTCTCCAAAGGAACCAGCATGGCTGCGTAAAGAATTCTCTGATAAATTGAAAGACAAAAAGGACAAGTGTAAAAAGTGGAAAGAGGGGCACATAACTAAGACAGAATATCAGCAAATAGTTCAAGCTGCAAAGATTGAGGAAAGCTTAGGCTCAAAATGAACATCTTTACAGGATGTTAAAGGAAAAAATAGTCCAGCCTACCAAAAAAACAACAACAGTACTGTAAAAAACAGATGAGAAATACAAGTTAAAACAGGCAAGAAAATGGTAAGTGAGCATCTGTCCACTCTAGACAAGTTCAAATCACCAGGACCAGATGGATTACATCCCAAGGTTCTGGAGGAACTGGCAGATGTGCTCTCAGAAACACTGAACTATATCTTTCAAAGATCCTGGAGCACTGGGGAACTACCAGAGGACTGGAAAAGTTTCCATTTTCAAAAAAAGGTGGGGCGGAATGATCCAGGAAACTATAGACCTATTAGCCTGACCTCAATACTGAGAAGATTCTGGAAAAGATAATCAAGCAATGAATCAGCAAACACCTAGAGGCAAACAAAGTCATAACCAAAAGCCAACATTGTCAAAAACAGATCATGCCAGACAAATCTTATTGCATACTTTGATAAAGTGACAAAATTAGTGGATATAATATAATTTATTTGGACTTCATTAGACCACAATCTACTACTTGATAAAATAGATGGCATCACCACCAGATGGATTCGTAACTGGCCGACCAACCCACTCAACATGTAGTCCTCAATGGAACTGCATCTACATAGAGGGAAGTATGCAGTGGGGTACTCCAAGGCTCTTTTTTAGGCCCAGTACTTTTCAACATCTTCATCAATGATTTGGATGAGGGGATACATGGGGAACTCATCAAATTTGTAGACGACACCAAGCTGGCAAGAATAGCCAACACTCCAGAAGATAGGCTTAAGATACAGATGGATCTTGACAGACTTGAACACTGGGTGCTATCTAACAAAATGAAATTTAATGGTGAGAAAAATAAGGTTCTACATTTAGGCAAGAAAAACCAAATGCACAGGTATAGTATAGGTGGTACCTGGCTCAATAGTAGTAACTGTGAGAGGGATCTTGGAGTCCTAGTGGACAATCACTTAAATATGAGCCAGCAGTGTGCTGCAGCTGTCAAAAAAGCCAACACAGTGCTAGGCTGCATTAACAGAGGGATAGAATCAAGATCACCTAAAGTATTAATACTACTTTACAATGCCTTGGCAAGGCCACACTTGGAATACTGCATCCAGTTTTGGTCACCACGATGTAAAAAAGATGTTGAGACTCTAGAAAGAGTACAGAGAAGAGCAACAAAGATGATTAGGGGACTGGAGGCTAAAACATATAAGGAACGGTTGCTGGAATTGGGTATGTCTAGTTTAATGAAGAGAAGGATGAGGGAGGACACGATAGCAGTGTTCCAATATCTCAGGGGCTGCCACAAAGAAGAGGGAGTCAAGCTATCCTCCAAAGCACCTGAAGGCAGGACAAGAAGCAATGGATGGAAACTAATCAAGGAGAGAAGCAACCTAGAACTAAGGAGAAACTTCCTGACAGTTAGAGCAATTAATCAGTGGAACAGCCTGCCTCCAGAAGTTGTGAATGGTCCAACACTGGAAGTTTTTAAGAAGAGACTGGACAACCATTTGTCTGAAATAGTATAGGATTTCCTGAGCAAGGGGTTGGACTAGATGACCTCCAAGGTCCCTTCCAACTCTGTTCTGTTCTGTTCTGTTTTATTCAAGGCTGGAGCTGAATTTAGAAGAGAAACTTAGTTCTGCATTATATTTTCTAAATATAGATTCTACTGTTACTTATCTTAGTTGCAAATAAACAGTGTTGCAACAGGGCATTTCAGTGTGTGGCCATATTGACTCTATCATAAAATGTAACTGTACATATGGAGTCACTTCTGGAGATATAGGCAACTATATATATTTGATATATATATATGTTTTCTGAGGTTTTCACGGGTGTTTGTATGTAGGTCTTTGGTTATTCGTGTTTTCTCCCACGTAAAATTGGAAGTGTCTTGGCGACGTTTCGATGAAGTCTCATTCGTCATCTTCAGGCTGGTGCTTTCGGCTTCGTGCTTCTAGGAGCAATGTGTGATTGTAGCTGTTTCCTCCTTTTAACTGCCAGTGGGGGTATGAACTGATTGGATGAGAGCTTGGCTGTGCTCTGATTGGCTTGGGGGTTGGCTGTGCTCTGATTGGCTGGGGATTGGCTGTGCTCTGATTGGCTGGGGGAGTGTTCTGTTTGGGTGGGGGCTTTGTTGTGCTCAGGTTAGTCTGAGTTGCAGGGGGGTTTATATATATATATCAACCTTTCTGTTCCCTGCAAGTTTAGCTCTCTGCCTGCTTTCCTTCTTCCCAGTATAATTCATTCCTCTTGGCCGGAGGCATTGCCAAATAAGAAGATTTGTCTGTTTCCATCATGGAGGGGTTTCCCTGTTGTTCTAGAAAGAGACCTGTTGCGCACAGTAGGAAACTTCCTAATGTCTGAGGAACCAGGCATCTACTCAGAAAATGTAAAGGAGCAGCTGTTCACTTTTTTTCAAACCCCCCCCCACGGGAAAGGCCAAAGGGCAGTTTCTGCTTCCTGCTATTTAACTAGTGTTCCCTGTTATGCTGACATAGTAATCCTCATTCTGGAGGAACTTATTTTGGACTCAAATCTGTTGTATATGAAGTAAAACTCCTATACCTGCATGAACTTGGCTGATATCCTCAGTTCTACCACAATATGCTGTATTCTCACACTATCTGGGAAGTTCTGTATGAGCGAGTCTGTCTGTCTGTCATTTGTCTTGTGGTTATGAATGTCTATCTGTGTGGCAGCAAGGCAGGATCGGCCCTCTGCCACCCTTGCTGATAGATGGAGTGAGGACTAGGTAAAGCTTCTGCATACTTGAACAGCTAGGGGAGTATTTCTCACCCCGGCCTCACATGCCCATCATTCATCTCATTGATCAAATGCCAAGGGCAGAAGCTCAGGGGGCTTCAACCGAGTCTGGCAGAGTTGGGTGTTTGAAACTCTGAATAGTGGGCGCTCAAAAGCTTCTTGGTTCTGACAGCTGAGAAGTTGGCAGCACAAAGACATCATCAGGAGGGGAAACACAGAAGGGGGCTGGGGCCAGATGGGACAAAGAATCTGGCTGAGAGGCTCCCCATGTCCAATCCCATTTGGGATCCTCACAGTCTCCCTTTGAACCAGGATTCCTCAGTAAAATGACCGGTGTACAAGGCAGTTTCATTTTTACGCTCTTGTTAGGAAAACTCTAATTTGTGACAGGAAACCTTGGCTTACCATGTGTGAACTAGCCCTCCTTTGCAGTGAGAAATAAAAAGTTGTTTCCAAATCCTAGTCTGAATTGGATTTAGTTTGGGTAGAAATGCATAGATATTTCCTGTGTTTCTAGATCAGTATTCTAAATACTAGTATAAACAAAGAAAGTATATCACAAAATGAGGCATAAAGCTCTGTACGGTTTCACACATTAGCGTCTTGCCTTCTACTATATGAACTGAGCCATCCACACCTAACATCGGTGCTACACTCTCTGGGCTGAAAAAAAAAAATCCAGGAAACTGCTAGATGGCAGCAAAGAAATGGCACAAACTATCCCCTTGCTGCCATTTAGTGGTCATCTGAGTCATTTTGTCACCCAAATATGGTAGTCTACAGAACAGTCCCTGCCTTTGTAGCAGAGCAGTTTTGCCTATGACTGGTTTGCATTTTTTTCCTACACTTAACTGAGCCAAAATGAGCCTGTGAAGGAAACATGACCTTGTTCTTTGAAGGCAAGTCCTTAGAATCCTATACAATATTCCTCTAAATGGATTGAAGTGAGCTTACCTACTTTGGAACATTTTCTCCCCAGCATGGGTTCCTGCTAATGAATCAATCATCTCTAGGGAGGACTCTCGTGTCCTTACACATGCGACCCAAATAAGTATTTTATACTGTTCTCCAATAATTCAGGGTTTATTTTATGATTCTCTCTATTCACTGTCCAAATTCTTTAGTGTGTGAAAAGGTTGTTAGCTCAGTAATTTCCTTCACAGAAAAGGATAAGAACCAAAGCACCAAGTCAGATGCTACCATTGGCTTGCTGCTTCTGTTTGTTCCCCCTTCATGCCAGGCACTGGAAGAGAAGCAGTTGCAGATTGTTTTGCAAAGCACCTTGAAATGCCAAGAACTGAAGAAAGAAAAGGTAGGAAGACACCTAGAATGACAGTAGCTAAGAGCTTCTGTTTTCCTTTCATAATTTAGCCAAGTTCTATTTTGGGTTTAATGGAGAGCCCTCTTTCATGGCTTGAGGCTTCAGTTGCGATGCCAGACTTTTATGGACGGACGGGTTTTCTTTTCTCCTAGACAAAGACTAGTATTCTGAATGTATGTCTGAAATGGTATACGTTTTCCTGCCTGATCAGGGGGTTGGACTAGAAGACCACCAAGATCCTTTTCAACTCTGTTATTCTGTGAGATGACTTCTATGAAATTTTGAGAAGCTGGTCCTCAATGCCAGAAAAGGGGCCTTAAGTTTCAGGTTGCACAGCAATTAAAGTTTATTTAGGGAGAAAGAAGCCTTTTCTCTTTTGACAGAGAAGCGGCTGCACCCCCATTCCGTATCCCTACTTTAGGTGTAGTGGCTGCTGCTAAGATCCAGTAATGCCACATGTCACATCAAAAGAGGTCAATGGCAAACTAGGGACTAGAAGCCCTGACCTTCATGGTCCCAAACAGGGGGAAAAAATACAGCAAGGGCAAAGAATGAACAGAGAGTACAAACAAATCCTCAACATTCAGATGTTACATTTTCATTCTAGCAAAGAAGCCTAGGATATGCTTGAAAAGAAAATTATAGAATAGAGTCCTATAGACATCCTGTAATAAGTTTCTAGAATTCCCACACATCCCTCTTATCACTTAGAGTCCCTGCTCTATCTGATTTAATTTTTTGAAAAAGTATTTAAATGTTAAACAATGGGAAGGCAAGCTACGTCCCAAATTCCAGTATCATGCTTATTTACAAGAATCCTTCCGGGCTTAACTTGCACTTACACATTTTGACAGAAAAGAACAATGAGGCTCAGGGTGTTGTTTGGAGGTGTGCCCCATGCCCAGGCCCAAGTAAGTGTCTTGGGATGCTATACTGGAGAATGGAGAGCAAGTTCATCACATAGCAATTCGTCTTTTCCTTCATGGCAGCCACCATAAGCCCGAAAGATCATTTATTCACAGAATAGAGGAGCATCTAGAGTAAAGGAAAGCTAAATACAGGGAAGCAATAAAAAGAAATTTCTAAAATTTTAGCTTCCAGCCATTATGTTTGCTACACAAAAGTGGAAATGGAATTCTGGGGTTTTGAATCGTACCTCCTTCCTCTTGGAGCCTTTAAGTTCCAGTCTATTTTCAGATTCAGGGAGAGAAGATGAATTCACATCTTGCTTCTCTCCCACATTCACATTCTAGCAGTCCCAACGGTTTTCCTCCCATGCATGTTCCTTTCTCACCTCTCCCTCCCTCCCCCTCCAAAATCTTGCAATGAAATCATATCAAATCAAGAATGAAATTAAAGCTTGGCGAATACAGCGGTGATGGCAGCCCCAGGGTGGGCAAGTTTATTTATTTCTCTTTGGAAATGAATTTCAGTTCCTCTTTCCACCTCCCTCAAAACCCTCCAGGAGATGCCGTTCATTCTGTCTCATCCATCATCAGCGGGAGCATGACGGCTGGCGGGTGGTATGTGGGACATGTCAAACCCATAGGCATTGGGAGCTGCCTCTCCTCTCCCATTTTCCACCCCACCCCATCCCAGCAGACTCTTTCTCTTCCTTGGGAAAAGGAATTTCACACACACACACACATTCACCCCACCCCCCCCACACAAAGAAAGACTGCATGTAAAGGAAAGAAAAGGAATAGCTACTGTTGCATTGTCTTAGCTATTCAGAATAAACGACTAAGGATTTGGAAAATGTTCCGGAAATATGTAACTAGTATACTGTAACTGTCAGCTCAACATCAACAGCACATAGCAGCCAGAACTGCTCCTAAAAACCATGCAGGTCCCTTTTCTCCTCTAACCCATTTATGCTACTGTATAGCCTTACTCTCACATTCTTGGGAACATGGAAATGATAGAAGGGTGATAGTTGATGACAGAGCAAGAGCAAGAAGTGAACAAATACAAACCCGATTTTCTAAAAAAATAAAATGAAATGAAATGCAATTAGCAGACAAAAAGAGTACAAATCAAATGTAAGTGTGTGTGGAACAAGTGTGAATGAATAGAGACTGCCCAGGCTTCCATGCAATGATTCTGACACAACCTTTCCATAAAAGCAAAATAGTAACAGACAGAGGGGAAGGGAAAACTTCACACCACAATGCTAACATCACATGAATTTTGCAGAAGAACTGCATGAACATTATAGATTAGGACTGCTATAATGGTTTTAATTCTGTTCCAAATGTTAATGTTTTTTTCCTCCATGGATGGTAAAATTGTTAGATTTTGTTAAACTATTTGCTATCAAAATAATTTATGATGATATGGAAGCTGCCCAGAATCATTTTAGAGTTGTGGGGTGCCAAAATAGAATCAAATAAATAAACATACAATCTCTGTGGTATAATGCATGTATAAAATGTGTCAGAATGTACAGTAAAATAATCGGTGCTTTTCCCCCCAGGAAAAGAAATATGCATGGGGTGGATAGAAATCAAAAAAGTCATATTTTCATCGTGCTTAGTTTATTGTATCTAACAATAGTTTGATGTAACACTCTCCCTTCTATATATATGTGTGTGTGTGTGAAATAATACTTATGCAGTTATTTGTACTAGAATTGTCTTTGTGTTTTCATGGGCCTGTAGTTAAGCTTTTGTGAGCATTTTAGCACACACAAATAGTTTGCTCAGACATGTTGTTTCCTTTCAGTTTTCTTCTCCCACCAGCCCCAGAAAGGTTGAGTGTGGTTCCAGTGCTATTTGCTGACTGTGTGGTCTGTCTGCTGGCCTGGATTCATGAAGCCGGGTTCCCAGTGTGTGTGTGTGTGTATGTGACAGAACATAATGGCGGCAGATTGCGGTAATTGCACACGGTCTCATTTCACAGTACTGTTTGTATGTACCAAACTCTGATCATACCTCCCTCATCAGACTTGTAGCAGGGAAAAATGATGTGCTAAAGATTTTTTTTCCTCCTTTCAGTCAGAAGTGGTCCTTATAGCCTGAGGCTAGAGGGTTTATAAAAAAAAGGCTGGAAAGCTAGCTCTGCAGCAATGGGGCCATTGTTATTCCCTTCTCAGATGAATGTAGTATAGAGAGCTGGGAAAGAATGCTTGTGCCCTAGCACTTCTGAAGCCTCCCGCACCTCTGCGGTTCTGAGCAGGGTCAAAGCACAATTTTGAAAGGCATGGAAAAATATGCAACACCTGTACCCAGGATCCCACTGGGTGCATGCAATACTTCAACTCATATGACTTTTCTATTTTTAATTCCAAAACAATATTTTCTACATTTCTGAAGTGATACTGTAACCACAGAGGAACACTTCGGTCATTACCCTAAAACCCTCTGATTCTCTTTTGATATTTTAATTTAATCTAGCACCTAGCCTGAAAAAAGGGTTGGGACAAAGTTTGCTTGTTTTTTTTTTAACTCCTCGGTTGGCCTAGATATATTATCCTATTTGCTTTTTTAATTTTAATAGTTCTACATGTTTAACCACTTAAACAGTCCACTTTACATTTAATCAATACTTTTCTGAAATTTGTCACTGCAAAGTTATGAGCTATGTCCTCCAGTGATATTTTGATAGTAAGATGGGAGGGAGGGAGGGAGGGAGGGAGGGAGGAAGGAAGGAAGGAAGGAAGGAAGGAAGGAAGGAAGGAAGGAAGGAAGGAAGGGCACAATAGAATAGTGTGAACACAGTTTTTACAGGGCAGCTTGAGCAATACTCTGAACTAAGATTTTAGTCATTAATAATTGGGTCCCATCAAATATGGAATTGTGGGCTGAGCCAGGGATTGGACTCAGAGCTTTAAAAGGCCTCTTCAGATTCTCTGAAGCCACTTCAGCCTTCAGGTTAGCCCACCCCAACAACACTGGGATGTGTTGGGACAACAGTGACCAGGTTCAGTTGGGCCAGAAGTCACCAGAGTTTGAGCTCCGTTTGAAGAACACTTTATTGTTATGGATGGGAAGCCAGAGATGACACTGATAGTTTTGTCCCTCATTTGGAGCAGCCCAAAGCTACAATAGACAACACAATGTCTCCTGCTGATGAAGATGTTACCTAGCCTGGTAAACCAACCCACAAGCTCGGAGGACAAACCTGAACCCTGACAATGTGGTTATGTCGTTCAAATGGTAAGACTTCCGTGATTTTGTTTTTTTTTTTATTTTAGTGAACCCTTTTTGTTGTTGCTGTTTTAATTCTTAGAATGTGTTAAATTTAACCAGAAATACAGAAACCAGATTTTCTTTTTAGAAAAATAATGTAAAACCAGCCCATGGTTTCTTGGCAGTTTATGATTAAAAATCAGTGACACAATATCTGGGGACTGAAAGACCACGTGCAGGCTTGAGTTGCTCATCCCAAAACTCAAAGAGTTCTAATATGTCAAGATTACACATGCCCGTTCTTCTGTTATTTAATAAATTCCTCATTACTAGACACTAATTAAGCAGTGCTTTTTTTCTTAAAAAAAAAAAAAAAAAGGTGCCGGAACTCACACACGTCATACAACCCGCCTTGCCTACCCTACAAGGTTCCATCCAAAAAAGGTGCCGGAACTCCGTTCTGGGCGTTCTATGAGGAAAAAAGTCCTGTAATTAAGTATATTTGATTGTCAGTTTCTAGCGTTTGGCTGCTCTTCTGCTTCACCTGACGATATTGGGGGAGGGGTAGCTGTCATTTGTTTATTTTTTGCATTATTGCTTCTCGGTCCTAACGATATTTGATTCCCAATCCTCCAACAGTATCTGCACCCTATCCATCATCTGACATTTGCTTTATGCAGAACAAACAATTACTGCAGGACAGACAATTAGGGAAACTGTGCCAAAATAAAGCAGAGCCTTGTTTAAGGAGGGTGAGGAAAAAGGGAATCTCTTCAGGCAGCCAGAATTGCCTGAACTTACAGTGCCCCCAGGAATATCTTTTCCTGGACAGAGGCTATTTTTAGCTGCCTCCTTCCTGCAGCAAAGAGAACATCAGGTTAGACTGGCTAGAAGATAGCAAGGATGTGCCAGAAACTAGAAAGTCAGGTTGTTTTGCAATTGAAGCATTGTGGCAATAATATGGCTCAGCTGACAGCCTTTAAAATCTCAGGTCCTGGGATCAGAGCCTTCCCTAGAATAGCATGAATACAAACTGCTCTTGAAGGGGGCAAGGAGCACTCTCTCCTTGTGACTGAAGGAAGATGAGAAGCAGAGGCCAACAGACCCCAGCTGAATGCACCGAAGCAGGATTCATTGTCCTTGAATCATTTTATCATGGCCTGCAATGCTGAAATACTACGAAAGCCACAATTTCTAGTAGAGGACGAAAGTTCCAGTAGGAGGTAGATGCTGCAAACTGGCTTTAAATAAATTGTCAGATAACATTTCTCCGGCAGAGCTAAAGTATAACAAGACAGGTCCCAAAACGGGCACAGTCGTCTCTGACTGAATGCCGCTTCAGCCTTTCTGACTTGGAATCTATCTGTAACCCAATTACAAAAAGAAACAACTTTAATTTGATTTTAGTTTTCATTTGTTAGCCATAGATGCCCTCTTTTTCTTCCGCCCTCCCTCCTTCGTGTTTTTTTTTTTAAATCCTGAGCAGATTGTGTCTGTGTGTGTGTATAGCCTCAGTGTGTACTAGATGCTCTGAAATTAACCTACCTTAAAATGGAGCAAACCCCAGTTCTGAGTCACAATCTAGAGTTAAATGTGAGCTCCATTTATACCGACGTTAAAAGCTCTTCAACCTATTCTCAACTTAGCAAAAAGTGAATTAGGATATGGAGATTTAATCCATGTTCAAGTAATCACCTTTTGGGATTATTGTAATGCCTTTGAAGGTTGTTTGGACAATTCACTTTAGAGAATATGGCAACAGATATCTTGATGGGGATTACAACCCTATTCCTGTATATTAGCTCTTCAGGCCGTTTTTTGCATGGGGAATTCAGTTACCGATTTTCATCTGAACCTAATGTCCTTTATGGCTTTGGACATTGGTAGTTAAAATAGCCTTTCCCAACTTGGTTGCTCAAAATGTCCTGGGACAACAATGCTCAGAGTTTTGCTTCACCACAGAGACTGAAAATTCTGGGAGTGGTTGACTAAGCTTTCTGGAGGGCACCATGTTGAAGAAGGCTGATGATAGAATCAGAGTTGGAAGAGATAATTAATGTCACTAAGCCCAAGCCTTTGATCGATGCAGGACTCCAACTCCAAATTAAGGTATCCCCAAATAGAGGATTGTCTTGTCCAGCCTCTGATTCATCCACTGAAGAGGACCATAACACTCCTCTTGACAAATGGTTCCACTGCTAAATTGATCTAATGTTTCTAACATTCTATTGGTCACCCTGTAAAACACATCCATTATGCTGCATCCAGCAATTCTGGAACAAGACCAAACAGGTTTGGCCTTTTCTGAGTGACATCTTTTTAGATATTTCAAGAATGCTGTCAAATTCTCCTCATTTTTCTCTTCTCAAGGCTAAGCATTTTCAGTTCCTTCAATCTGTCTTTATAAGACTTAGTTTCTAGTCCCCTAATGGGAAAAAGTGAGCTTATCTGAAGTTGTCAGGACAAGCAGTTTATAGGAAAGATGCTACCAAAAGAAGAAACTGTTCTGGCCTCAACATAAACTAGCTGTGTGTCATGAAAATCAAGCAGAAATGTGATATAGCTCTTCCCCCCCCCCCAGGCTAAATATACCTACTTCTCTCCTTCTCTTCTTATGAGACAGAGTTTCCAATCCTCCGTTCATCATCATTTCCCTATTTTTCACCTGTTCTTTCTTAAAATATGGTGTCTTAAGAAAATGAACTTGGCATTTACTTCCATTATTCATTCTGTTCTTTCCAGCCCACTTCTCCATGCTGTCAAGATCATTTTGAATTTTGTTTCTGGTTTTTGTCTCAGCAGGTGGCAGCACCTGGCCAACCTTGTCTGAATTTAAAAGCTAAGCAGGTTCAGGCTTGGTTTTTATTTCAGTGGGAGCCTACAAGGAATATTAGGGCTGAAAGAAGACAATGACACACACTTCCACACAGTTGTGGAGAAAAGGACGTATCTTTATATTTCTGTCATGTGGAGCATTTGCTATCTCATCCAGGTTTTTTTTTTCATTTACAAAGTATGTATCTCTTCATTTAAATAATTAATAAAATGCTGAAGAGTACTGAGGACTGCACCTTATGGCATCCAAATTGACCTCTTACTTCCACTTGAGTGGAATCCTGTATGAACAGTCTGAGTACAGTGTAAGCCGACTGTGATATATGTTAATCTGTTAGCTGATGAGACTATCAGAATGCATTGGCAAATGCTATGACAAAGTCAAGACGTATTATGACCACCACAACAATCCCATAATGTTTTAAGTTGTTACCTGATGAAATAATGAATTAAGATTTGTCTTATAAGATTTGACCTTTACAAATCCATGATTTCAACATACTTACAAATTTATTGTTTTTTGATCTGCTCTAGAATCTTTCCAGTCCAATTGCTGATATCGGGGCAAGAGGTCAGGCTATTAGAAAATCTGTTATGAGATTGCCCGAAGACTCAGTCCTCTCCCCTATCCTATCCTGAAATTGCCAGGAGAAGTCATTCATTAATTTGATATGAAGTATCACAAACTGTATTGCTCTACCCAAGACCAATAGGAAGTGTAATAAAAGAACTGGCCTAGTGCATGGTGGGTATTTGGGGGAGAAACAGGCTCAACTAAGTTCAAGCAAGACAGAATGGCTGCTAATTCAGAAGCCTGCTAATTACAGGATTGTGTCACCTTTGACTCTAAGTGGGGACTCTGCATCTAGCTTCACTGTGCCTGCTAGAAGAATGAATGGAAAGCCTTTGCCCAACCTCAGCTGGAAAGCCAGTTGTAGCCTTACTGAAAATAGGAATGCATTGAGAATAATGACTCTGCAACCGGCCACTTGTATTACTGTGATATACTGTGAGGCTACCCTTGAAGACCCATTGACATGTCAGACAGTCCAAATTCAGTGGTCCTTGTTTATATATCACTGCTGCAGAATGTTCCCTGAGATGAAGATGGCCCTCACTCTCTTGGCCTCCCATGAGTCAATAAAAACCCAACTCTTTTGGAAGGAGACTGATTGTGGAGCTTTCGGCGCCATTACTTTGTTTGTTTGTTTGTTGAATTTGGGTACCACCTATTTCACTCACAGTTACTTTGGCAGCGTACAATAAATACAATTGTACAGAACAGTATTGGTTTTATTGTACCTTTCTGTATTAATCTTTTTAACTATGTTTGTATTATTATTGTTATTTACACAGAGTTTACCAGATAGTTCTGATTGGATTTGATATTTTTTTTGCTATCGGATCCTTCCTATTGATTTAAGGCAGGGGTAGGCAATCTTGGCTCTTTTATGACTCGTGGACTTCAACTCCCAGAATTCCTGAGCCAGCATGCCTACCCCTGATTTAAGGTAAAGATACCTTTTTAATTATATGCTATGTTCCAAGTAAGAATTTTGTAATTGATGCATTGAGAAAGAAAAATTGTAATGGATGAATTGATCCATTTCTATCATTTTCTATTACTGAGAAAAAGTTCTTTCTCAGATGTTTTCTGTGTTCGTCACTAAGTACATCAACTACTATTGGTACCACTACACTTTTCTTTTTTGCCTTTTGCTCAAACTCTATTTCTACTCCCTGTTTTTTCCTAGTTCTTTCTCATTGACTTGTCTCTCTTCACCTAGTGCAACATCAAATAATCATACTTGTTTCTTTGCAAGCACATTCATATTTGTCTTATTATGGACTAAAATGTCACCAGTTTGTATTTGGAAGTCTCATAGGATCTTAACCTTTTGTTCCCAACTACAGTTTTCAGTACTGCATTATTATGATTCCAGCAATTCTTCACTTCTTGCTGTTATTTTATTATTAATACAGTATACCTCTAGAGCCAATTGAATTGAAGCAATTAATAAATTGCATAAATAAATAAGTTAAAATATTTTAATTTAGCTATAACTGAATGAGAAAAATCTCTGAGTTACAACTCATTATGAGGTGCCTGAAACTTGAAAGGGTGAAGATTTTTTTTTAAAAAAAAATCATATATTAACTGATTTACCTGATACCAGAGAATATTTTTATCAATAACCACAATCGTATGAATAATGACAATTCAAACTATGTCACTGTCTGCATTTCCAACATTTCATTTCTCTCTGATTCACTGTTAAGATACCCAATTGTATCTCACCTGCCATATTATATAGCATCCTATATACTATGTCTATAAAAATCTGTTGCTCAGGGTACCAATTCACGTAGCTGACAAAATGGGCTGTAATCTTTAAAAGTTTATGCCATTAATTTAAATGTGATAGTATTTAAAATGCAACAACATTCATTTTTAAAATGGTGGACTTCTCACTCCTTTAGTCCTCTGACAATTCCACATTTGTTGTATAACATGAATTGATACAAATATAGTTGTCCCCGTGATTTTTATTGCTTTCTATTGCTTGCTTGCTTAATACTGCTCTCAGCAACTCACAAATATAATAAATAAATAAGGATAAACAGGAGGAATGTTAGGACCTTTAAAGGATGAAAAGGAGCCAGTGTAGCAAATTCTTTCGGGAACTAGAGTGGAGGGGTTTGAGGGGTGGAGCTGCACAGATCATACCACTGCTGTGTTAATCCCGCTGAATCAGAGGCAGGGTAGCTGTCAGTGTGCAGGAGCCTGCTGGGATAATGGGCTGCCAGTTGTGCCCCAGGAGCCAGCCTGGCGAAGGGAAAGAGAGAGGACTATGAAGATGGATGAGCCATGGATGAAATGGGGAAAGGAGAGAGGGAGAAGACCATAGAGTGAGGGGAGGCCTTTGTAGGTGGTACACTGGCCTGTGGCAAGCCTTCCCCGAGAACAATCTCACCCTTTTAGCAAGAATACATAGAGCCACCCAAACAATCATTCAATAAGCCTAGTCCAAAACCTTCTTGTCCCCTCCAGTGCCACATTATTAATCCTTCTGCAGCAGGAAAACTGGCACGAAGGACACTCCAGCTGCTAAGGCATGGCCTGTCTCTCCCTGATTGCCCCTAGGATTAATTATAGCTCCAAATGCTTTTTTTTATTCCCCTCTTTTTCATCTTCCCTTCCGGTCATTTTCTCTTTCACACTCACACTCACACTAAACAACTCACAAAGGAGGGGCAAAATCCAAAAGCTGGTGCTTTCAGCCACCCTCTTCTCCCTGTCTTCTTTAACAATAGGTTTCCAAGATGATCCTTGCTGATTTATGCTTGGCCAACAGACAGCTTTTCCTTTCTGGGGATGGTTTATTTCCAGCTAAACTGGGAGATGAGACATTAGAACAGGGGTGTCAAACTCAATTTCACTGAGGGCCGCATCAGCATTGTGGTTGCCCTGGGGGGGCGGGTGGGTGTGGCCAGAGTGGGTGCAGCCTACTGGATGGGCGTTGGTGGAGTGGGTGTGGACTACTGGGTGGGCGTAGCCAGTTCTACATCATTCGCGTCAAGAGTGCCTATGGAAGCCTGGGCAGGAGTGGGACAGATCTGAGGGTCTCTGGCAGAAGGGGGTGGGACCGGGGCAAGTGCCAAGGCATGGTCCAGCGGGGCAAGTGCCAAGATGGCCACCACAAAATTGTACATTGGCTCCTGGCTGGCCTGGGCCAGGGCCAAGGCAGCGGGGGCCGTTCCCTCACTGTTTCCAGGATGGCTTCGTGGGCCACATGAAACCACTTTGCGGGCCGCATCTGGCCCCCGGGCCTTGTGTTTGACATGTCTGCATTAGAAGAATAACATACTTGGGGTACTGGCAAGCCCTCTTCTAATTCCAGAAATAGGCAGGAAACCTACTCTTGCTTTCTATGATGACTGATAGACCCTACAAGGTTCAAGTATCCATTTCACCTAATAGTCTAAAATAAAGGATGTTCCAAAGAGGAAAGAGGAAGAGTTGGACAGGATTAGCTTAAGAAGAAGTAGTAAACATCATCATCAAATATTTGAAAGTATCTCATATTACTATCGAAGCAACTTTGTTCCTCTTGCTTCAAAGAAAGAGCTGAAACCCTGGTATAAATTATTAAAAATAGACAATATTGAATGGTTGTTGAAGATGATGGAACTTTCAGAGATGGCTAAATTAACTTCTTTGCTTAAAAAAAAAACAATACTTACATTTATGGTTGACTGGAAAACCCTTATAGGCTTTTTCCATGCACTTAAGATTTGTGGTTTTGATGGCTAGAAAAAAAAAAGAATAATAGAAAAGAGTGAGCTTTCTTTTGTAATCATAGAAAAAACTTTGCAATTGTTCTTATATTTGCTACAAAGAGAACTGAAGCTTCTATTTCTTTTTTTCTTTGTTGTTGTACTTCTGTACTTTTTCTCTTTTTCTTTTCACTCTTTTCTGCTTCTTTTTATTAGTTTGTGTTTTGATGTTCTTTGTAAAACTTTCAATACAAATTTATATTAAAAGTAGGCAATATTTAGAAAAACTTTTAGTGGTTCAAGCTGGTTTATAATGTAACAGAGTGCCTCAGAAGACGGTGGGCTTTTCCCTTTTTTGATAGACTATTTATTTTAGTGATTGTTTGAGCCTGTTATATTGTTGTGGAATTTCAGCAGCAGTTGTAGAATTTAATGTCAAATAAGTATGTGAGCACTTTTGCTAAGTACCTCCAGCTTTGCTTTTGTTTTGTTGGTTTGGGGAGGGACAGATTTTAGTCTTGTGCTCAGGAAGATATTAAGTATGGAAATATAATGTTTAGCTTAAAAGTGAAGAAATTGAAAGCAAAAGCACAAAATTAAATTCTGCAAAGGAAGGGTTGATTGCTTCTAATTAGTATCAAAACTAACCAAGAGTAGCCTATGCTACTGAGTTCATTCATAACTAGAAACCATTGTTAGCCAAGATTTATGAACCATCTTCAAATGATAACTTGAGTGGTATATTGATAAAAATAAAAGACAATTGTTACCAGGGGTAAGTTCTGAAGTTTCAAGATAGCACCATTTAGCCAAACAAATCTTGCAAAGTTTACCTTAGAGGTCCCAGTTTAGCTGCTGTCTAAACAAAACAGAACTGATGTCCCTATATTCTTCATTTCTTGGTGTATCTCTGTTCCCCTCCCTATTACGCTTCTCTCATCTGCACTGCTTCTTCTAAATAGAGATTTCTATTCGTTTCAATTTCACAGTTCTTCCTGTTTCCTGTTTGCCGTGCTCTTTTGGGCACCAGGGACCGGTTCTGTGGAGAAAGGTTTTTCCACAGATCGGAGGGAGCATGGTTTCATGTGCTGCCTGCATCCCATGGATGGGACTTCACTTCTTTGCGTGGCCCGGTTTCTGGCATGCTGTGGCCCAATGCCGGTCCATGGACCAGGAGTTGGAGACCCCTCCTTTAAGGAACGGTACACTGTAGACTATTTGACTCTTTTTTTCCCTAGTGCATAGTTCTTTATTGTGAAATAGTTTAAAAATGAACTACTGAACAAATAAATGAACAAAGGTTCTGTTTTTACTCATCCAGTAATTAAAATATCCATTTTATTTTATTACATAAAAATAAAGACATGAGCAAATATCTGTCCCAGGCTACAGAGTTGCTTCTAGTTCTGAGAGGAAAAAATCTTCCAATAAGCATAATGCTAATTAGTACTTCTTTAGATTCCTCTGAAATAAAAGATAGCCAGCTTTGGTAAACACTGCTACCTGGTCAACTGTTTCCTTTTTTATTGGTTTCCTTTTCCACCTGCCCAAACTTTCACTAAGCCCTGCACATTGCATGCAGAACTCCAAACCATTAATCCTCTCTGAGTCCCTTTCCAGCCCATAAGTCATGACTGCTACAGATCAATCTAATCTAATTGAAGTACCTGTAATAACCAATGCTTGGCCAATATGGCTAGGAAATGGGAGCTCTAGAAAAGAATGGAAACAGTTGATACAATTGAGTTTCCTGAGTGTTTCAAACATTTGAGAAAGAGTCAAGTGTGACTGATGTGTGACTACAGTCAGGGAGAGAAAGGAAGAGCATGAACAAGAAGGGGCTCTGCTATGGACCTGAAAGAATAATCTGGTTCTAGGACAGACAAAAACTGAGGAACTGAAGAAATATTAGATAACTGAGCAATCAATAATTTGATCCAGAACAGTCAAAATCTGAGAATTACATCTGCAGTATCAAAAGCTGAATTCACAGACTTATATACCTCTTCACAGTGCTTTACAGCCCCCTCTCTAAGCATTTTAAAATGTCAGCATATTTCCCCAACAATCTGGGTCCTTATTTTACCAACCTCAGAAGGATGGAAGGCTGAGTCAACCTTGAGCCAGTGAGACTCAAACTGCTGGCAACTGGCAGAATTAGCATGCAATACTGCATTCTAACCACTGTGCCACCGTGGCTCTTATAATTCTTCATAAATGGGGAAACAGATGTCTAAGGATCTTGCTTCTATATTCCCACATTCCACTCCAGCATTACCTCTCTATACCCATACACAAATATCTACATATGATACCCCAGCCTTTACTTTGTGAATCTCCTTTCTCTGTATCCCAGTAGCCCAATAGCCAGAGTTGTTGAATTAAAGACCAGCCAGGGGTCATGCTCCTTGCACCTGAGCACAAGGTATGCACTCAGAAGACATTCTATGGTGACCCTGTGATCAAACTATTTTGATAGTAATGCAGTGAACTTGATTGGTAGTCCTGGGCAACGGGTGCTGAGAGCAGAGGAGAAGCATCTGCCAACAACAACTTGACATGGAAGAATGTGTCTGCCTATCTACGAGAAGATGGGAGCATACAGATACTGTCACCTTCTGCCTGGGGGAGTTTTTCCATCCTCAGTGGGAGCAGGCCATGCCACTAGGGGACAGATGGCTATGATGGGGTGAGCTGCTAAAGATCTTCTTGACAATCAGCATGCTGATAGCAGAGTGCTGATTCAGCTAATTTATTCATCCCAACCCCTGATGCTGCCTCAACACCTGCTCCATATACAACCAGGGCAAGTACTTCATTTAGGAATATTTGGAGGACATGATTAGGAGTTTGGAAAAATACTTTGGTAAATGTAGAAAAAAATCTTTTCATCCTTTTTTCATCTACAAATATTACTGTTATTGTCAAGTTGAGAAAGAATAATACTTTGTTTATTGGCAGTTGAAACAATAATATATGCCAAATACTGGGGGGGAAATCAGTCTTGCCATATAGATGTTGGAGTTATAATGAAATTGATTATTGTTCAGCTATAGAGAATCAAAGATATGGGGAAGAATCTTAGTCTTCTATTAAGTCAGAATTCAATCTTTAACAATATTATTTATGGTTCAGTCTATGGAGCTATAATTCATCTACCATTTATGTACCTGGAATGAATGAAGCAGTTTAAAGCAAATTGATGTGATTAAATATGTAAAATAAAAAAAATGTAAAAAAATAAGAAAGAACTAAAAAGAAGAGGAATTTATTGTCAGACTGAACTGCTGCCAAATTTCTGATCATTGCTAGAAGAATAGGAAGCCTTTAATCTTTGCCAAAAGTCTGGTGAGTTACCCTGAAACAGAGTTCACTTCAAGATATTTCTCTTTTGGAGCTCAGCCACAATAACACATGAGATGGGCATCCATCTTTTCTACTTCACACTGGACTGCACTCAGAACTTCAGTAGTAGTGGACTCAGGAATGCATAAGCAGCCATGTCTACACAAATACTTCATTTAAGGAGTATTATTGTCCTCTTATTCCTACTTTCTTTTTACTGTGAGGAAGGGGAAGAGGGGGAAAGAGAGTTAACCTCACACACACACCAATTTACCACATGGGCCAGATAATGGAAGTGGCCTCACAGCATCTGTCGGCCAGGCATGATCATCTTGTTATAAAAGATTTATCTTCCTCACCTGAGCTCACAAAATCTAAAGTCAAACAACCTGCCCAATAGGGGCAAAGCACAATGTGCCTATGAACAAGCAAAAGATCCCAAAGCAGTTGCCTTCAACCAAGCTGTGTAAGACCCTTCAAAAAGGACAGTTTTAGCCTTTGTTATCACAGGAAGTTTGTTTTGTATAACATTCACTTATTGGAAATCTACAATTGCTCTAAAACAACCAGGGCATGAGTCTGTGTTTGTATGCTTGGACTATAATTCCTATTACTTAATATACTCCAAAGGGTGCCCATTGAGAGGTAGACAGATTGAACGAACAATGAACTTCTAGAGGGAATGGGTAACATGGAGCAAGAAAAGGTCATTGCCTTAATGGGTCCTTTGTGGAACAACAAAAGAACAAAAGAACACAGCACCCCACTAAAGAACACAGCACCCCATAGCTCAGAGCAAAATGTGGCACATCTGCTGGAGGGGGCATGCCAGGTGCTACAGCCAATTGGAGCCAGGTCCATGTGGAGGAGCAGGCAGCTTAGAAGAATCACAAGCACCTGTGTGGCCTTCCTCTCTTCCAATCTGAGTCTTTCCCCTAAGATCAGTATAGTAGAAATGTCTATAAAGCTGCAACTTGAAACAGGTATGGGAGCTATGTTTTAAAAGCTTTGCAGCCATCGGTAAATGGAAAAACAGTCAAATAAAAAAAGGCATGGAATAACATAGAATAACAAGGTTGGAAGGGACACTTGGAGGTCTTCTAGTATAGTATAATCTATCCCCTGCTCAACCAGACCTTATATCACTCCAGACAAATGGCTGTCCAATCTCTTCTTGAATACCTCCAGTCACAGAATACCCACAACTTATGGAGGTGCTTTAGAGAATAGGTTGACTCATTCTTCCCTTATAGCCCCTCAAGTACTAGAAGACTGCTATCATGTCACCTTTAGTCCTTCTCCTTGTTAGACTAGACTAGTTCCTTCAACCGTTCATCATATTGTTAGCTTCCAGACCTCTTATCATCTTTGATGCTTTTCTCTATACTCTTTCTAGTATTGTCGTGACCAGAACTGGACCCGGTATTCCAAGTTTGGTCTCACTAATGCAGTATAAAGTGGCACTATCACTTCATGTTATCTTGATACTATCTCTCTGTTGTTGCAGCCTAGGACTGCATTGACTTTTTTGGCAGCTGTAGCCCATTGCTGGCTCATATTTAAGTGGTTGCTCACCAGGATTCTGAGATTCTTCTCAGCTAGTACTAGAGTCAAGTACCATCTAACCCAGTGTTTTTCAACCTTGACAATTTTAAGGCATGTGGACTTCAACTCCCAGAATTCCACAGCCAGCATTGCTGTGGAATTCTGGCTGTGGAATTCTGGGAGTTGAAGTCCACATGCCTTAAAATTGTCAAGGTTGAGAAACACTGATTTTCTAACCTATTTATTTTTCTCATCACTGAATTGCATTTTGTTGTATAGAGCCTAGTATTCAAGTCTATCAAGATCCTTCTCAGTCTTCTGCTCTGGAAGGCTTACTTTCTGAAATATCAAAGCATAGATAAGAGGTACATTTGCAATGGAAAGGTAGAGGATGAAATTATTGGTCCAAGAAATAGTAGGTGGCCTATAGTGGTGATAAGAAGAATAGAAAGTGGAGATCTGTTTTAATGCATAATGCTGGCAGACTAGTAAACCAGCAGTTTGGGTGCTTTTTAAGATGGGGATATGGGGAGAAGGAAATTACAGATGTCATTGACAATTATATTGTATAAATGTAGATTAAGGTGTTGATTTCTAAAATGAAAACTCTTAGCAGATGGCAAATGAATTATGAAGGAAATGCCCTTGGGAAAAAATAACATGGTATTTTCTTCCCATAAACTCCTCTTGGGGTTGTACCTGGTGCCCTCCAAGTCTTTTGGACTTCAGTTCTCATTAAGACGCAGCCAGCATGCCAGTGCCAACAGATTTTTGCTAGAGGCAAAAATATTGGATAGGGACCAAGCTATTTGTTTTATCCAGTGCTGCCATAAACATCATTCAGAAAATTCACCTAATTTGGGAAAAGGCAAGATTTTTACTGGGGACTGGATGATTTCAACACTATGTATAAACATTTCATTAGCTGTACTGTCTTCAAGAGTTAGGCGGTCACCGGAATGGTTACTTCCTCTTCCATGTGCTCAGTCAAGCCAAGCCAAACCCTAAAAATCTCTCCCAAGAAGAGTTGTGTTACAAAGCCATGTAACAATTGAACATCAGCGAAATTGTCTTTTGTCTTTTGGCATCCTATTTCAACTTAAGGAAAAACATTTTGTACAGTGCTTTGCTTTCTCTCCCAGGAGAACTTTAGATATTTCCAGACTTTTAGTTTGCCTTCTCTCACATTAGAGATCTGCTGTATACTTTTAGCAGTGCTATTATGCCTTCAATATTTATCCTTCTTGACATGTTTATGATGCTTTATATTATTTTTTATTGTTTAGTATCTTATTGATAGCTATTGCAGTGTTCTGTAAATAGGTATGCAAACTTAGGGATACACTCCATATGACTTTTATGAGTTTACTTTGGGAGAAAGACCAGTATGTAGTATTCATGTAGTGTTCATATGAAGCCAAGACAGTTCTGCCTAAATGATTTCAACAAGGAAATTGAAAATTGCTAATTAAACTAAAAATTCACTATTCTTTATGTAAGCTATATCAACAGAAGGCACTTTTGCCTACTTTGACTATAAAAAACAAATATTTAAATGACAAGAGCTGGCCACTGTTTAAAGCAACAATATGATTTCTGAAGTATACAAGAAGTCAAGAAGCTTCTGACCTCTTCATTCCCCAGCCTTTGTCACCCTTTTCTTTAGAGAATTTGACACTGGGAAAATGAGAGAGACAGACAGACAGACAGAGACAGAGGGAGAGAGAGAAAGAGAGAAAGGAAGATAGAGAGGGGGGGCGAGAAGGGAGGCAGAGAGGGAGAGGATGAGTGTGTTTTGGTCTAGTGGTTAAGGCACCAGACTAGAAAGTGGGAGATCATGAGTTCACGTTCAGGCTTAGCCATGAAAGCCAGCTGGATGATTTTTGGCCAGTCTATGTCTCTCCGCCTATCTCACAGGGTTGTTGTTGTGGAGAGAATAGGAGGAGGAAGATGTGTTGGATGTGCTTGCCCCTTTGTTTGTAAAAATAATAAAGGCAGGATACAAATAAATAAATAAACAGATGAAGCGCTGCACCTCAAAATTCAGATAAATATTACTTTTACATGATAGTTTGAATTTTGAGGAACTGCTAATATAAAAGCTCGGAGAAGAAAATGGGTTGCTTGTACTGTAGTCAGGATTCTTGGGGGGACCTATAAGACAACATCTCCATCACCTTTTTTAGGGAGACTGGTTTTATTAGGCAATGCACTGCAAACTTCAGCAGGGGGCAATAATTGGCTGCTCTTTCTGGGCTTGAGAAAACCAAAGGATTCAGTTCTTTTAGTATTTGGAGGGGAACAGTACATTAAAGCTGTTGGGTAGTTAGTTCATGGTCTAAAAAACAAAGTTGGTTCTTTAAAGTAAAATTATCCCAGAAAAAGGCAATGGGGAACTACATCTGTACTGTTGTCAAGAAAACCCCTCAAACGTGTTGATGAAAAACCACTTACACTTAGTGGTGTAAGTGATGAAGTTACACTCTTCTTAAAGGAAACTTTATACTTATTCCACAAAAGAATCTGAGGTAAAAGAGAGCCTCGCAGCTCCATGTTCCTGAGGACTTAATCCACCCGTTTCATGCAAACAGATGGGATGTGAAACTGATATAAATAGGATCCCTTGCTCCATTCAATTTCTTTCTCGAGCAACGGGGTGCCTGTGACGGGGAAAACTGCTACAAGAGCCATTTAAGATCCCAAAACCAAGAGTAGGCCCAAATCATCTGCCAATGAACATAAGGTTGCAGGATAAACAAAAGGCAAGGGGTCAGCTGTCTTGTTTGGTGTCAGCCAACTGCTTGAAGTGTTTGTAGAAAACCAGATATTGTTGGGTTCCGATATTCCGGTTAAAGTTTTGAGTAAAGCTCAGCACTTCTTGAACACAATTCTCTCAACTATGGATCCCCTGGAGGTGTATAAAGATTACAGAAGAGTCTGTTGAGTATTTTGTGCCTTCTCCATAGCTGCTGCCCCCTACAGACAAAGTGGGTAGTGACAGACAAGGCTATAGGATTAATGTACTTCATTAATTGCTTCCCTTTCCATCCAATAAGAGCACACTGGCTTGTGTAACTTTACAGCCAGAATCAGCCTCTGGAGCAAGCAGGATATTTTTCTACTCTTGTTAAACTCTGGTTATGGCTTCACTCCTTGACTTGACAGCAAGTACAATATGTTTTGAATGGCACTATCAACTTTTGATAAAAAAAAATTACAAAGAGTTCTTAATCCTAAGCAAAAGACTTCAGTATAAGGTGTGAAGAGACTATGCCCAAAGGCCTCCTTTCCAGCCTCTGCCAATGCACTCTGCCTAGAATGAAGAAGTGCCTCTCTCCTCCACCTAGAGATGGATTGTTCTCCTTGCAAAGAGAAATTGTGCCCCAAGAGCCACTGGGCGTTGGAGATACTTAGACTGGAAAAGATGCAGAAGAGTTCACATAACTCTGTTTGATTAAGCTTTTAATTTAGAGCTCTGCAGGTAGATTACAAGATGATTTCTAATGCTTAAAACAGTGAAATCATTAACATGATAAAACAGTAAAAAAGAGTAGCATGCTATTCAGGTGCTTTCTGAAAAACTGGCATCTATTCATGCTGTTTCAGAGAAACTTCTTTTTAATATTAACAATCTTAGAAAAAGGGGATGAAAAGCATTTTTGCACGTCAAATCATAGGCAAAAAGGTGTAAGCAGCCTTGCATTGATTTAACCTTCCCTTCCCCCAACATGCACTTAACATCTCATAAGCATACATATGAAATAGCATATATCCCCCCCCCCTTTGCTCTCTCTTTCTCTCTGTCTCTCACAAATACCCACAGCCACTCACACAGACATAAATTTTGAAAGTAGCCACAAAGTGCTCAGGATATAAGACCCAGCTGATAGGTATGTTAGGTTGCCAGGACATCATGAGGCACCTACAATCACCACAGTAAAATGTACACATACCTATTGCAGCAGCAGTGAATGTGTTTCTGGTGTTTACCAGTGGCACCCGTTTTTTCCAAAGTGTAAATCCAAACCCCAAAGTGATTTCATAAGAGGACCCAAAAACTGAGCCTGTATGCCATGGGCAATGACCTGCCCGGCACTGCCCCCGTGAAGTCTAGGGGCAGCGGTAGCTGCCTTGTCGTTCACTGCCTTCCCTTGAACCACCAAGAGCCTGGCAACCCGACCCTCTCCAGCCTCCTGGGTCCTCCTTAGAACGCAGGTGCCATCTGAGTTTAGTGGGGGGGGGCAGTATTTGCATACTCCCTGCCAATTTGTTGTCTCCAGTTATCGTTGTGACCCATCAGGTCAAGGCGAGATGGGGGGGGGGAGGATTGAGTAATCACCACTAGTAAGCTCCCTGGGCCTAATTGTCTCTAAATCAGGAGTGTCTAAATCTATATGAATCCCATTGTTAAAATATTTGGGATGGGGTGGGGGAGAGGGAAGAGAAAAGGAAGGCAGAGCCAAGGCTGGGAGGCAGCCATTTTCTGTGTAGCCAGGGAAGGGCAGAGACTTGTTGGAAGCCAAAGGTTTATCCCTTTGTGTTTTGTTGCTTAGCAGCCTTGGCAACTTTTTCCTTCTTTTAAGGCTGCATATGAAAAAATGGAAAAAGGGCAGAGGAGAGAAAAAAGCTAGCTGTGTACAAATGAGAATCTGGACCTGGAAGGGGACACAGCATTATTTGGATCATACCTCATAACCACATTTGCTGACACGTATTAACACAGGATTGACTTCTGGGGAGACACAAAACGAATGGCACAGGCTTGGCCTGTTATTCTCTGTGTCCCATTGATAACCTTATGGATCTCTACAGAGATGAAAAAAACTGAGGTAGAGTTTGGCTCAAAATTTAAATCTGGATTCTAGTCTGGGAAATGAACCTCTTAAGATAAAAATCATTATTGGAATCTGTTTTCTAGAATGCGGTTTTATTCAAAGAAGGAATACTTGCAAACATGGGGGGAGGGGCGGTGTGCCACAAAATGAAAACTCCACTCTTTAACAGAGAAGTTTGGTTATCATTAGCAAAACAATCAGTTACATGCCTATTGAGAATACAAGACTTGCCATTATGCACACATACTCTTGCTTCTCCAGGCCAGTTTCAGCATTACTTACTGATTTTGGCCGTGATTACATACGTGTGAAAATGTATCATGTAAATGGGCTACCATATTTTTCGCTTGTAGCTCATTATAAAACAGAGACATACTTCTGTTCCCAGAATTATTAATAACTGGCTTCTGTCAACTGTACTAAAAGCCAGGTTGAGTGGATTAAAAGTGGAAAAGTCCCTTCTGTTCTGTTATCTTCCCACAAGAAATGTTGCAAAGATCTATGCAAATACAGATTTCTAGCAGTCATTAACTGATTGGCTAAGCTGAGTAAGTTTCTTCTTGGGAACAATTAATACTTACTTTCTCCATTTATGTACTCTTAAATACTGAGCCCTTGTATTGGTCGGGCTCATAATAACTCTTCCACTGAGAGTTTTGCAAACTCTGATTATTTCAGACTGAGAACATATTTCTACGTAGAAGAGATAGAAAGCCTTTTCTAAAGACAGTTGGTTTTTACTGAACCAATTCAATAAGAAATTGTAAGTGCTCCATCACTGGAGATTTTTAAGAAGACATCGGATAACCATTTGCCCAGAATCATATAGGGTCTCCTGTTTAAGCAGGAGGTTGGGCTAGAAGACCTCCAAAGTTCCTTCCAACTCTGTTACTGTATGCTGTAATAATAATAATCCATCATTTATCAATATGTTGTATGGGAATGGATCCAGATCATTCAACTATTCAATTGTACATTTGAAAATATCACTGAGCAAGAGCTGCTGCAAGCTGACACTGACAGGACAATCTCATGGGGAAAGGGGTTCTTTGCCCCATTTTTTTACAGAGGGGTTTTAAAAAAGTTTTCTGGGCACATGAAGCCAACTGAGCAATTTCACTTTGTTCCTTTATTCTATGTCATTTGTTTCCTGCCCAAAATTGGTGGGAAGTTATGTCACTATTGTTTAGTGATTGTGTATTTACTTTTTAGCATAATCTCAGAGACCTCTGCAAGTTGCAAAAAATGGGGTGGGGGGGTACACATATTGCATGATTCATGGTTCATCCTTCTTCTAAAGCACCATTCCAACATTACCTTCCAGATTTATTCCATTTCAGAAGATAATCCAGACCACTGTAGTCTTATCAGACTCAAGGAAGCAAATTGAGACCCCAGGATTCAGCACTCTTTTGATACTTGAGTAGAAAGTGCAATCTCTTACCCCACCATCTTCAAGCCAATACTTCAGATATAATACTTTAGGATAATCACATTATTTGGTCTATTGGCAAACTTTTCACTAGCCTAGAAAATAACAAGCAACATGCTGCCATATATGTAAAAGTGGTGAACATATCTAATATTCCTTTCTACTCACGTTTTCTGCAAAACCACCCTGTACGATGGGCTGGGCTGAGACACAGTGACTGGCCTAGGGTCACCGGCTTTCGTGCCTATGGCAGGTCTACAAATATTGGGATATCAGTAATGGCTCTTTGTAATGTTATTCAATTACTTTGGGCTGTCTGAATATGTTATAATTGTGGCAGAGTCACTGGAGTTATATATTGAAACATGCTGTGGAAAACCTATTCCTATCTCTCAAGTGTCTTTGTTTGATCCATAGGTTATACAGTATTGGCTTCCCCTTACATAGGAGCAATCACAATACCTAAAACATCTGAAAAGTTTAGTGCTAAAGCCAAACTTCTTGTTGCTTCCTATTTTAATTAATCTAATTTGAAACCATAATTTAAAGTAGGTTTTTTGATCCAGACTTGTCACTATGCCAAGATCCAGATTTCTTTTTAACCAGGCTCCTGAATAATTTAGTTCTTCCATTTGCAAGAAGAGCCAAACAGGATGGATCAGCAGACCGTGCCAAGATGTTTGCTAATAACCACTAGCCAGGGTTCTGAAAAAATCCTAATGCATTTTTGTGCAATAGAGTAACTAAATAAGTGTGAAACCTGCTTATTATAGTGAAATCAAGCAAAAAGAAGCCATTGAGAAATGTGTTTTAATTAAAGTGTCTTTTGTTTTACTTCTGAAACCGTTCCTGCTCCCAATAAAGCAGTTCATCTTTTCAACCACAAATGTTCCATTTTATGAACATATAGAAAGCAACTAACCTATCAATACTAAAAGAAGAGAATATATGTAGCTCAAGATTGAACTAGGTCCTCTCAGAGCTTGGTTGTTTGCTTGCAGATGTTTTGTTACCAGTCTAGATAACATTTTCAATGCAAGCAAACAACCATGTTAGATCTTCCATAGGTCTATCACTGAAATGGCCTCACACTAGTATCTTCGTGCACTAGTGTCTTCATGCCAAGATACCAGAACACTAAGTGGCTAGCCATAAGATTATACCCAATTTGTGCCAAAAAATGATTATCAAAAAATAATCATGAATAAATGTCATAAAATGACCCCTCATCATCAGAAGATAAGGTAGAAAAGGATTCATTATCCCATTGACTTTATTGTCAGAAAATGTAAAGGCTAGGTAGAGAGTAATCTTTCTTTCATATAAATATAATAAATGGCTCTCAAATATCAGCTTACCACTTTATTCTAATATTTGTTCATACAATGTGACAAAACAGAGTAAAAGGGTAAGGTTTTCCCATTCCAGAATGTTTCATATGTTCAGACTTATTACACACAGAACACTAAATGTCACCAAACTAGCTCTGCCTGCCATTTAAAACCCCTCTTTTATAATTTTTCCTTGCAGTTATATATAAAAGAAAAATGAGTAGGAGCTGCAACTTATCCAGAAATGGCCTTCCAATTTAGACTGATAAATGCAGTCCCCTCATTATGATGTCCCTGTGAGAGAGAATTTTGCTACCCAAACCAGAGCCCAACTTTCTGTTTTTCCTTCCTGCCTGCCTGCCTACCTGCTTTCTGCTTTCCAGTTGAGAAGCTCCTCAACTCCAAATGATTCTGGATGGTTTAAATTGAAATAAACAAACAATAAAAAGAAAGAAACAGATCATAAGCATCCAAAAACCAAACACTGAAAAATACTAAAACATCCTAAAAGGGCTCCACCACTATTTTGCTCCAAGGCCTGAGAGAACGGCCAAGTTTTCAATAACTTTCTGAAACAAGTAGAAACTGTACTTCCATGCCCATTGGGATCCCCCTAGTAAATAGTTCCCGTTGCCTTGTTCAGACACCAAATTATGTTTTCGCCTGTCCTTCTTCATGGGGTCATCCAAGTCATGTAACTGCAATCACTTAGTGACAGGGGCCGTGAACAAAACAGTAGCTGAAATAAATTCAGGAGCAACTAAACTACATGACTGTCTGAAATGCTTAGATTATTAGAGCATGGAGTTCCAGAAAACATCCTATTTCTAAGCAAGAAATGTGGAGTATGGTCAATCAGGAGTGAGTAATCCTAGTGGATGGAACTAGCCAGGCAGCCCAGATCTGAACTAATCTGGAATTTCTGTAGATCAGATGTCCCCAACCTTTTGGGCACCAGGGACTGGTTCCGTGGAGAAAAGTTTTTCCGCAGACCAGAGGGTGCGTGGTTTTGTGTGTTGCCTGCATCCCACAGATGGGGCTTTGCTTGTTTGTGCGGATTGGTTGCTGGCATGCCATGGCCTGGTATTGGTCCATGGACCAGGGGTTGGGGACCCCTGCTGTAGGTATCAAATTGGAAGTGCATTAGTAAACAACAGAGCATCAAAGGTGGAGTTCACAACAATGGAAGAGAAAAAGAAGAAGTTCAAATCCAAGATAATAGGGAACAGCTGGCTTTACTTGAGAACATGTGTAGCACTGGATGTGAATAGGGTTAAGGGATAGAGAAGGGAGTAAACAAGATGACATGTAGAGCAGGGGGAGAAAAAGCAGACTATATCACAAACTCCAGCCTCTTGGTACTATTTACCTTGAATAAACACTGTCCCATCATCTCTGGGGAAATAACCACAGCATTCAGAGTCCAGCAAACCTCAAAATCAGGTGAAGTCTCTAATCTCCCAGTGTAGGGGCACAGGTGCCAAATCCAGAATAGAAGGAAGGAAGTTAAATAAAGTAAATGACAAATGCATAATTTTGTATGTGAAAGAGAGAGAAAGAAAAAAAGGGAGTGAGGAGGTAAGGAAAGAAGGAACCAGAATTGAACTCCAGGGATGAATTATCTGTTCTCTAGTAATCTACAACTCTGCAGACAGAGGTGTAGGGTCAATGTAAGTTATTCAGTAAGATTTAAATACGATGGCAGTGTCCAAACTATACATCACTTGATGGGTCTGGAAGGCACCATGTTGATGATATTTCTTCAAACTGCCATTGTTGCTTACTTGGCTCCCGGCCATGAAAACAACAGAGCTCAGGCTACTTATCCATAGCATTTTAAGTTTGGGAAATCACATAAAATGATTACTTATGAACTCTGACCACTGCTGTTTTCTTATTTAGTTTGTCTGTGAAAGCAGGTACTGAATTCATTGTTCTGGAGGAATTACATGATGCTATTGCACGGTGTAGTTTTGAACTAAACCTCTTAGCAAATGTTATGAAGCATTAAAACTACAAATACAGTGACCTTTTCTTCCATATTCAGAATCCCTATATCCATCTAATTTCTTCTCCTCTTGCCTATTCACATCTTTTGAACTCTCCTTTCTCTCAATTTATTTCTTCTCCATATCTCATCCTCACAGTAAATATTTGTAGATAGATTGGTGTAGAAAGTATTGCTCACCTTTCCTTTTTAAAGCTAGTGTAATAGTTGCTACAATTAGGCATCACCATCTGGTATATAGTAATGCTAGGCAAGGGTTTAATACACTATTTTAACTACCAAGAACTGAAACATGTTTGGTAAGTATGCTATATCAACAAATAAATCATGTCATGGCTTGTACAATGGGTGAAATAGGATATAATCACATGTATCAATTACAATTAACATATAAACAGAATAGGGAGGAAGTCAGGTTAGAATGTCAGGTTGAATGTGTTCTATGCCTCATGAATAAGTGAAATATCACTGTGATGTTGTAACAAGCAGGATTTTCCATAGGAACAGACTCAAAGGTTATTATGCAGGGCTGTGTGTTCAGTAAGTACAAAAATGGAGCTTTAAGTAATAACCAATCACTACAATTTATTACATACAATTTGGACTAATGGCAAATGGGAGAAGGTATTCAATAGTTACAACTCTTTGCAAGCTAACACATAGATCTTAGGTTAAATGCATCTTCACAATGCATTGACCAATGCACTAGGTTGACTCTGGAAAAAAAATAAGATGACAAGTGAATAAAACAAGCTTAAAATACAAGGGTAGGAGAGAGGCTAAATTAATGAGAAATATTTTTAAAACACATTTATCTGTGTTTGTTGGCTTGTGTATAATGGAAGCTGGGTTAGCTTCTTTTAGGTTAAAACTATATGAAATGAAAAGAGAAGAGGATTTCTCAGTTAATCTTTCTTTTCCTCTGATTGGCTGGATTGGGGTTATTATTGGGTTATCTTTTCCCTGGAGAAATTAGCAAATTTTAAGAAACAAAACCAAGTTTCCACTGATATCATCAGTGGAAAATCTCTTCCTGCTCCTTCCTGAGCTAAAAGGACTAAAAAAAAAAGATTTGTTAGCATAAAGTTCAGAGAAAAATAAGATGTCTCAATTATTAGTCTGACCTTTATTTTTCAGATTTGGCAGCATCAGCAGGACTTGATACATTTTAATATTTGAATTACCAATTATTCCAGTATCTCAAGATTAGCCTATTTTTTCCTCCTTAACATCAGCCAAAATTAGAAAAGTATATACAGTACAATCTGTTCTTTCTTTCTGACTTAAATAAGAAGGTTCAAATCAGCACGATCTTGCTAGGTGACTACTTCTATGGCTCCCTTAGGCAATGACTGAAATTTTACAAGTGTTAACAGAGCAGTGGAAGCATTAATTCAGATTTACCTGGGATCCTTGGAGAAATTCACATACATTGCATGGGATGTGTCTTGCCTGAATTTCAAAAATAGACTTTTCCTGTGCAATCCTTTCAGTTGCAGATTATTTTTTAAAAATGTGTGCATGTTTTCAGTTTCCCCCTGTTGTTGGGGGCAAGGATATAAGCATCATGCAACAATATCAGCAGTACAATTGCCAATTGTGTCTAGATTGTAACACTTGGTATTTCATCTATCAAGCCAAAGCTATCACATATCTTCCTATAAACACTTCATCTAGTTAACGTTACCACAAGAGAATAAAATGTAAGCCAGAAGGCTATTAAACTCCAGTCAAGAAGCATTTTCTACCAAAATGGATCAACTGCTTCCATCTTGGCTAAAATATTATTGATTAGGATCTTGATGACATGATCAATTTATAATAGTATCTCGGTTCCTAATTCCTTTAGTTTAAGTATCTCCAGCTGTAATGAAGAAATAAAAAGATTTCTTTTTAAGGCAAAGAGAGACCAAACCTAAGAGACACCAAATAGTATTTGAATTGCAGAGGGAAAAGCAGTCCTGTGTTACATTGGCCAATTGGTACTTAGAAAAAAATACCATATCCTACTATTATGAACTTCTCCTGAGAAGTGAGTACCTTGCTGACAACTGTGTTTTAATCTTTCTGGCTTATCTCCAGCCTACAGAGACCATGCAAATTATTGGATATAAAGGGGAAAATATCAAATATGGCCATAGGGGCCTATAAGACAGAAGACAGAGATCATGGGTCAAAATGGCAAATATGTTTGCTACATGTCAACACTGACTACACAAAGAGGGAGGATCATGATCACCATGGAATAGAATATTCTTTATTGGCCAAGTGTGATTGGACACACAGTACATAAGCTCTCAGTGTACATACAAACAACAAAGTGATGTCATAGATCATAAATCATAGTTATAGTAATAGGAGAAGGTAGTAGGAGAGATGAGAAGGATAATAGCAATATAGCCCTACTACATGGGTAAATATTAGAAGAACAATAAAATGATCAAAGGCCTGGAGACTAAAATATATGAAGAACGGCTGCAGGATTTGGGTTTGGCTAGTCTAAAAAAAGAAAAAATAGGGGTGACATGATAACAGTATTCCAGTATTTGAAGGGCTGTCACAAAGAAGAGGGGGTCAAACTATTCTCCAAAGCACCAGAGGGGAAAACAAGAAACTATGGTTGGAAACTGACCAAAGAGAGAAGCAACCTGGAATTAAGGAGAAACTTCCTAACAGTGAGGGCAATTAACCAGTGGAACAGCTTGCCTTCAGAAATCGTGGGTGCTCCATCACTGGAAATTTTTAAGAAGAGACTAGACCAGGGGTAGGCAACCTTGGCTCTTTTATGACTGGTGGATTTCAACTACCAGAATTCCTGAGTCAGCATGGCTCAACTTGGAAACCTCTCCCTTTTCCCGCAGCACAGCTGGCTCAGGAATTCTGGGAGTTGAAGTCCAACAGTCATAAAAGAGCCACGGTTGCCTATCCCTGGACTAGGCAGTCACTTGTCTGAAATGATATGAGTTCTCCTGCTTGAGCAGGGGGCTGGACTAGAAGACCTCCAAGATCGCATTCTATTCTATTCTATTCTATTCTATTCTATTCTATTCTATTCTATTCTATTCTATTCTATTATCTTCAGGCATAAGACAGTACTGTGGGAGTTAGGGGGTTAGCAGAGTGATGACACTGGGAGAAAAAGTCATTGTTGTGTCCTGAGCCTGCTGAAGCATTCAGCAGGCTCAGAAATGTTGCAAATGGTCCGGGGCAGACCAAAAGCTGCCTGGGACCAGACTGGCTATCGCCAGCCTTGCGCGCATGCGCAAGGTGAGAAAACAGCCGGATTTCTATTGGCTGACACTGTCCGGGTTTTGGACACTATAAAAGGCCTGCGTGCCTTTTTGCTGTTGCTGGTTGTAAGGAGAAGTCAATAAAGAAAGCTTTGCTGTTCACCATGCGTCTTCGTTTAATGCCTGTGACCCGAAAACGCAAAAGTCATGATCACCGTTTTGACTGTTTTGATCCCTCCATTGCTGCAGATAACAATATGGTAGAGCACTTGTGTTGATAATTTAACTGCTGTCAGCTGTTCCATAGAATAGCAGTTGTTTATCTATGGCAACATAATGGAGGCTGGGAATTCTATATGAGGTTAATTGTGGATACCTACTGTGCCTGCTTTCTAGGGTGAGAATAAAAGAGCAAATCTACTACAGAGAGGAAAAAAAGTGATAGTCTGAAAAAGCTTGGCTGAGAGAAAGAAGAAAAACCTGGATATATAATTGAGGTGAAGAAACTGAAAGCTTTGAATAACTTTAAATTGAAAGGACTGGATGCTTGATGTTGATGTAGAAAATTGGCAAGGTACTAAAGCAGAGTCTTAAAAATGAGAACAATGAATTTAGCAGAATTGTTCTGAACTGACTGGAAGCAAAAAAAAAACAGAGCAGCAACATAGAGGTTATACTAATCTGGAAAAGAGGAGAGGTTTAGTGCAAGGTTTAAGTGCTAATTATAAAAAAGAAAACATGGGAAACATGTTGAAAAAGCAGCAGCAGCAGCAACTGGCATCTACCAGGATGTGAGAAATGACTAAGAGGATTCAGAGATGACCTTAAGGTTGCAAGTGGGTAGATAAAAGATGCCCAAGAAATGCAAGAGTAATAAAGGTTTGAGTGGAAAGTGTTCATAGTTCTGATGTACTGTTAGATATATTCTGCATAAGCTTTATTCAGTGTAAAAAAAATAACATGCTTGATTAACACTGCCCAAAGCCCCTCTATGAGGAAGATGGAGGTTAAGAATGTTGATGGATGGATGGATGGATAGATGATAGATAGATAGATAGATAGATAGATAGATAGATAGATAGATAGATAGAATGGCTTGAACCAAAGTAAAAACAATATTTCTATCCTGCTACTACTTAGCTATAAGACAGTGAGGGATACATGGCATGGATTTTGTAATTTGTTAACCAACATAGTTATTTTGTATTTTAATTTGACTTATTTCCTCTCTTTTAAAATAATGTTCAGGTTCATCATTGATTGGAATGTAGGAAAACCTTTATCCTATGGTTGTATGGATTGATTAGATAGCTTTCAACATTCCTGATAAGAAAAAAAATTGTTAGTGTCAACTGGCATCTGGTTAGCTAATTTCAATTGTTAAGCAAATCCTGCTTCCCCTATCAACTTTATTTGTTGGAAGCCATCTGGAGAGTCACAAACAGCAATCACCTGGGAGGGGGCAACCGTTGTAAATACATGTTGGCTGCCAAGCACCTGAATTTTGATCACATGGCCCTGGAAATGCTGTGGTGGTCGTAAGTGCAAGGATGGTTGTAAGTCATTTTTTTAATGCTGCTGTAACTTTGAACAGTTGCTAAACAAATGGCTGTAAGTTGAGGATTATCTGTAAGGTGCACAGAAATAAGAACCTCGGACATGTTATATTTGGACCCTTTTTTTCCTTTCATGCTAACAAAGTATGCATGCAAGATTGGCTCTGTTTTATTTCCCAGATGTCCACTTTCCAATAAAGTGCATGGTGACATAGTTTGAGTACTGTCTCCTGATGAATTGTGACACTCTTTTTATCATCTTTCCTCAACGTAGGCACTATCTAATTGTGTATACTTCAGCTCCCAGAATCCCCCCCCCCAGCTTGCATAATCATTGCTGCAAATTCTGGAAGTTGAAATCCATATATCTGGAGAGTCTGGACTGGAAAGGCTTGCTAATTATATTGTAGTTCCATATATTTAGATTCTGAGCTTATAAGTCTTATGTTCCTATTGCTTTAGGAGACAATGCATACGGGTATTTCACTTACTTCAAACTGTAGTAAGCCATGCCAATGGAGTTTGGTGGACTCCCTACTCATTTTATTGATCAGCATTCTGAATTCTTGACACCAAGATCCTATCTTCATTTCTCTCGGTACTCAACTGGGCCCAAAAGGAGTACTAGTTCGATATCCTAAAGTGATGCTTTAGATCTTTTTGGAGCACAGGATTGCCTTACATTTTCTCTCTCTTTAATTCCTCTCTGGTGCTTTGATTGGGAATTGTCGGCATCTCACCCCTCTGGGAGCTCATTATCTCACTAATTCAAATCAAATAGGGAGGAAGAAAAACACAACGCAGAAACCCTAATCTATTTAAAAAAAGAAAACAACCTCAAGCCCCTTAATGAGATTTTTACTCTTGGCAAAGTCCCTCAAGGACAAATTGCACACCACTGTATTTTCAATGGGAGTGAGACTGTTAAAACACAACTGTAATAATTAATAACAAATAGCAATAATTACCGAACAGTTCAATGCAGACAGATAGCATATATTTTCAACATTAGGGGCCACTTATTGCAGGACCATCTTTAAAAAAAACCCTAGGAATTCATTATAAAAATAAACTGGATCCAGTTATTACAGATAAACTCGTCTGACAAAGAGGAGAGGAGAGCCGGTGGCCTGGTGGTTAATATACTGCCTAGCATGTAGACTGCCCTGGTTTGAATCCCATAAAGGGTGTGGCTAGCTGATGAGGACAAATGAGTCCAAAATAGCTATCCTAGTCTCCCACTTAAATCTTTAACTCTTGTCAGCAAAAAGAAATCTGAATTTATTACATATATATATATATATATATATATATATATATATATATATATATATATATATATATACATACATAAACGAGCTCCCCCACCCTCTGGCTTTTAACACCCTGACGATGATGGCAGCAATATAGCCATCGAAAGCTAGGTTATTTATTTATTAAACATTTAATTGTTTTACCTCCTGGTGCTCGTTTTTATCTTTTGAATATACATACATATATATATATATGTATGTATGTATATATATAGATTTATATATATATGTTTACCTATGACATACAGAAAGACAATAATTGTTTTTTTCCATGCCAATTAATTATAAGGTGTCATTATAACTGCTGGGAACCATGAGTGACACTTGTAGGAATTGATGATTCTTGTGGCCAGGATCACCATGTGGTGCCATTACAGCCTTCTTTTAAGAGTTTATGATTATTCTATGTGCAGGCAGGATCCTGCTCTTGAATAATGGCAGCTGTTTAGGGAATAAATGGGTCATAATTGATATTATCTTTGAAATTTGCTGCAGATAGAGGAAGAAATATTGATGACCTATATTGCATAAAGCAAATGTAGTACCAATTTCTGTCATTGTTTTTACTGACCCACTATCACCTAGATCATATCTAAACTGTCCTTCAAATTCCAGAATTACAAGCCAGATCCCAAATTCTAAGCCATCATCTGGAAAGCACCAAGCTGAGGAAACCTGGTGCCTGCATCCTTCTTCTGCACTAATACAGGCAAAAACTGAAATCCTGAATAGAAAGAAAAAAGGGTGAGCAATATAATCTACAGCCACTTTGGTGTAGAGCTGGGGTGTCAAACTCGCAACGTCATGTGACGTGTTGTGACGTATCACAACTTTTTCTCCATTGCCAGCAATGGGGTGGGCACGGTTTCGGCATGACGCATCCGGCCTGCGGGCTGGCAGTTTGACACCCTGGTGTAGACCTTAAGGCAACAGGCTACAAAATGGGAAACTGTGAATTCTAGTCCTGTCTTAGGCACAAAGCCAACTGAGTGACTTTAGGACAGCCACTTTCTGCCCCAGGAAGGAGGCAGTGGCAAACTGCTTCCAAAAAGATCACAAAGGAAAACTGCAGGGACTTGTCCAGGCAGTCACCAGGGATCAATTCTGGCTCAATGGCAGACAAATGCAACCACATGAAGAGTCACACATGAAGAGTCTCATTTTATTGCTAGTCCACTATATTACAAAAATCTTGCCAGACTGACTGTATCCTCTTGGGAATGGTAAGACAAGGCTTCAAGGATTCTGGGAGAGGTCCAGGTTGTGTCATTTACCGCAGTTCAACAACTCTAAACTCAGGATCCTTTTGACCCCCTCTCTCCAACTTATCTAGACATTCCACCACACTCAGATACCACAAAAACAATCATCTAGAAAGCAAAGTGGTGGGAATAATAACTATTGCTGTCTTTTTCATTCCATATAATGGTTACAACCTGCAACATTACCATTCTCAGTGGGATGCATGTCTTAATTGTTAAATCATATAATGTGTAAATCAGCTGCATCAGTACAAAAGGACTATTGGACAAAGATGCAAATTCGTGATTTCTGATTTGAGGATTCGCAAACTTAAAATAAAGCACTAATTATTATTTGTGGTTTCTCTGATTCTTGCCTAGTTATAATGTAGGCATGTTTTCTGCTCCAATATTAAAAGGAAATTGTGGGCATGTAGTATTCTGTACCATATGACCTACAGGCTGAATTCCCTTGTTTTGGCTTATTCTATATGAACCAAGTCACTTGGCTTTTAAACAGTAGCTATTAACTTAGTATGGTGCATGTGACCAGTCAATTGTGGTTTATTTAATAAATCATGGTTAAATAAATCATGACCTAATACAACTGTGAACTAGGTCACTGTTAGAAGAAAACTGCATGGGTTGACTGTCTTGATGGAAATGCTGGCAGATAACTAAAGGCAGTTCTGCATGGAATTTTTGTGGCCGTGTGGAATCAGCTCCAAATCTGTCTGTTCTCATGAGATCAGCAGACTCTGGGAGCTGGGTCAATATATTATTAGCTCTGTTGCAAGGTATATGAAATCCCAGCAAATCCAATCATTATTCTTGAAGTGTAGCAACTCAGCAGAGCTTCTGAACAGTCTGTTGTCCCATTGGTGGGAATTCTCATCTCATAACACCTCCTAGTTTCTTTTTTTTTACAACAGCCTTGTTCTCTGATTTTCAGGTCAACAGACACAAGGACAATGACAGATCCATTACTTTTTAAAGAACCAAGGCATAGAAAGGATGGCAGCATCAAGTGCCTGAAGCCATGTTTGTATGGCATTCTAAGCTCAACAATTTGGGTTACTATGCACACAGAGCCATCTTACCATTCTCAAGCATGGTTCATTAACTCAAACTGAAAGTTTACTGTATTTTTCATACCCTGAGCAGCTGCCATTTTGGCTTTTTTGAACCAGACTTTGAAACTAAGTTTCTTCTAGCTTCTCCTACAAAAACAGCTGTTGTGAGACCTATGTGTATTAAAAATTAAAGGACTCCAAATTAAATTATGATTTTCAAGCTTCAAATCCTAAACTATAGCTGGTCTTCTAGTGGAGCAGGCAAAAGAGATGTTATCTCTTAATTAGCAATTGTTTGAGTCCTTAATAAGTGTTGCTAATGAAAGGAAAAGGGACAAAATATTGAGTAAGTATTAGGATATAATACTTAGGACATAATACTTACTTATTTACAAGATCATAATGTAGAATAGATCATTGTTTCTCTTCTTCTTGGCATTTCCATGCGGGTTTAGGACAACTCGCCATGGCCATCTCACTGCAGGAAATTTGCTGTGGCAATTTCACTGCGGCCATCTCACCACAGCCAACTCACCATGGCACAATTTGCTGTAGGAAAACCCAAAGGGGACAACGCAATGTGATAAATGTTATCCACCACTGATTCTTCGACATTATTTCCATTTTTGTCAATGGAAATAATGTTGAAGAAACAGTGGCGGATAACATTTATAATGTTGAGTTATCCCATGTGGATTGTCCCACAGTGAGCTATTCCATGGCTAGTTGTCCCATTCTGTTTCCACATAGGGATGGAGGAGATTCATGTTTGAAATCTTACAGTAGGAGGTCCCCAATCCATGGGCTGTGGCCCACTACATGGCCATGGCCTATTTGAAACCAGGCTGTGTGAACAGCAGGCTGATACACATGCTGGCATGTGCAGCTCAACTCTTGCAAATGGTGGGCTGGCATGCATCCACACACGAGTGCAGGTCAACTTGCTCAAGCTGAGCTGTGTGTGTGCATGCGCATGCAGCCCACCATTCACACAAGTTGAGGCACACACGTGCACTGGGCTACGGTTCACACAGCCCAGTTCCCCTCTCCCTCTCCCAGCCAGGCTGCCAAGCCGCAAAGGTTGGGGACGCTGTCTTAGAAGATTGCTACCAATCAATGTAGAGTATTAAATACTGAACTAAGAGGATCTATGATATCAAGTAACTTTCTGTGTTCCACTCCAAGCATTTCATTGGAACTGACACTGGGAAAAACTAAGAGATATGTTTTTAAGAATCAATTTACTTAATACGGACTTTTGATTTTATTTTACTCAATTTACATAGCCACTTACCAAGTGATGCTATCCCTGAATGTTTTTACCTCCACTCTATTTTCTATAAAATGTTGTTCAGAGTCATAAAATTGTCATTTTTCCTATGTGTATGACAAGTAGAGAAATTATGAATGTTAATATATTCATTGGGTGTGATTCTGAGTTGTGACATGATCATGGAATGTTATGGAAAGTGTCCAAGCAAGGATCCAGAAGGGAGCTTGACATCTGTAAATGGACATCCCGCAGACAATACATCACAGCAAGAGAGAAGCAATGGGATTTCTTTGGAATGCTGAGATGAGAAAAATGTTCATGCAGATGGTCTAGGGCAGGAGAAAGAAGCTACAAGCTGGGCTGGATATAACTTTAAAAAAGGATTAGTGGCGTAGAGAACAATATGTGGCAGCAGAACAAGTCCGGCACAGAAGTTACAACTGCTCAGATCCCCTTTACTAATGCACCACAAAGCTCCTAATGCACCACAAAGCTCCTATCCCATTGTCTTCCTTTGAATCTGGTTGCTAAGAGTGGAACTGTTTTTAAAGCACGTCAGAAATGTGGAGGAAGGCAGAGCTGAATCCATTCCCTGCTGTGTTTACATCCACTTATCCACACGCATTAGATATATTTACATGACATATTGTACCACGGTGGATCTAAGTTTTGCAGGTTGGCTGGCAGCAGTAAATAAGATTAAGTCAAAAAGCCACTCTCCTCTTCTGGGGTGGGGGGGTGGGGGGTGAAATCTAGGCTGGGGGATGCAGCTGAAAGTTTATTTTTTTCCCCTGAATTTGGATGGGCTATTGCTCCTGGGAGTAGCAAATATAGCAAGCAGATTTTTCCTTATTGAACCTTGACTAGGATAGTGTGATCAAAAAACCTGAAGAACTGGAACTAGTGAGGGAATGTTGGCAGGAAAAGTACAGTCAGAATATTGGGGATGTTTTATTTCTTTCTGGAACCGCTTTGCTCAGTTGGATAATTTTACCTTTGCTCCCACTTTCTGTTCCTTTCTTTGCCTGCTCTGTTTACATGATTGCTAGCTTTTGTATGCAGATCTAAGCATACAGCTATCTTATTCCACAAATATTTACTGTGCTGCATCTGTTAAAATAAAAATCCTGTCGTCCTTGTGTTGTAGCACCACACACTTCAAAAACACTTGCCTTCTAACCTGAGTAACAGGGAAAACTAAAGTCATTTATTGAAAAGCTTAATGCCAAGGAGGAGGAATCTTCTGTTCTGCCCTATCCAGTGGGGGCATCTTCTCATTCAAGAGCAGATGGTGGCTCAAGTCCCAGTTGAATGTCTCCAAAAGTGCTGGATTGCTCTTGAGAAATAGCCAGATGTTAATGGCTTTTCTTGACTAGGACTGAATGATGAGGCTTTAAAGATTTGTTTATAGATAAGATATGGGAAGGAGACACTTTGTTGTATTTGTAGAGAAATGATAGGTTATGGTATTAAAATTGAGAGAAGATGAAGAGAAGATAACAAATTAATTTGTGGGACATCATTTGAACGGATGAAAGATTAATATTTTTAATTTGTTGTTTCTAGTAGCCCTTAATGGATTTTTCTTGATTAAGTTTGAATGATGAGGTTTTAAAGATTTGTTTTTAGAATGAGATAAGACATGCAAGAAGATTGTTTTTCTTTGTATTTTTGGAGAAAATGACAAGGTATTGTGTAAGGATAAGATATATTAAATTGATTTACTGGTTAAAGTATATATATATATATATATATATATATATATATATATATATATATATATATATTTCTAATGGACTTTTGCTGATTAGGATTGAAAGATGAGGCTTTATTATTTGCCAATAGACAAAAGATGATATATGGGATGAAGAGATTTTTGGCTGAAATATTAGAGAAGGTGTTGATTTATTTAAAGTGTTTGTACCTGTCCTGATGAAGGGAAAAGTCATTTCTTTTCAGAAATTTCTTTTCATTTTCTTTCTTTTTTAATACATTTTTCTCTTTTCCCTTCCCCAGTGTTTTCCTTTTTGCACTTTCTATTTTTCTCTTTTTAATATTATCCTTAGCTTGTATTAGTTTTTTATCTTTGTATTTTTAAACTTCAATTAAAAATATTATGAAAAAGGAACAGCCAGGTATTCTACCCGGGCCCACTGCCATTTGTCTGACTTCGTCTAATTCTCAGAAAGGTAGACATTTCTCTACTATTCTGATCAAGCATTGACCCTGAATTCAGAATTAGCTTTCTTCTCCTAAACAGCAAAACATTAGTTCATTTGGACAAATGTCCCACCTCTGCAGAAGCTCATCACCCAGGCAAACGGATCCTTCCAGATATGTTCTAACAGAATAGTACGTGCCTTGGATGATAATGGGCTTTTATTAGTGACTAGAAATTTTATTAAAGGGAAACCAAACGGCTACATATTGGGAACAAGTCTGGGCTAATTCATTCAGGATCTCAAGGTGGCTTATATAGCCCTGCCTGTCCCCCATTTCTCCCCCTCTGAGGTGAGTTGGGCTGAGAAAAAGCGACTGGCCTAAATTCACCCATAAAGCTTTTGTAGATTAGGATGGATTTGAATCTAGATCTCCTAGCTCCTAGTCCAACACTTTCACTTTACACTACACAAACTCTCTAATAACACATCATTATAATGCAATAATTGACTGAACAATTAAATAATTGAGCCCCCCTTTTTCACTCTTTCGTACAAATCCATAAGCAAATTAGGCGCATTAAGTCTCTACCAAGTTTAAAGTGCCTATTTTCCTTAATTCCCTCAAATGCTGACATCTCCCAAAAGAGCCACATTTTTGTCTCATCTCCCCAGCAATGCAATTGTCTCCCTGCCATGCCCATGCAGCTATCGGATGGCTACAAAGAAATAAACTCTGCCCCCACCCTTACAGATGGCAAAAGTGTGCTTCACTCAATACTCTGCATGAAAACTGAGCAGGAAACGTCCCAAGAGTTTGGTTTGCTTTCTGAGCCCAGCCTCAGGGACAGTTAATCTGTTTTTATTGGAAGGACTCTCCTTTAGATAGTTACATATTTTATGCACAAACATCAACATGTGGCAAGCCACTCCTGCTTATTCTGTTGAGAGGGCCCCCTGGACTTTTGCCTACAAATCCTACTCTAATCCACTACTGCATCTAATTTCAAGGGAGGCCAAATGTGATCCCTGGCAGAATTTTAAATAAAACAGTGTTTCAATGAGGCAGGGAAGAAAAAAAGCAGAAATCGTTTAAGGATTCAACAATAAAAAGCTTTGATAAAAAGTAATAAACCGAATAAACAATATTGATGATATCCCTTTGCAGCAAGCCTTATATTTCAGTCCAATGCACTTCTCCTCAGAACTAAGCCCTGTGGCATTGACCTGGGCATACTCCTGGGAAATGTGTATAGAATCATTTCCTTAACATCAGTGCATTTCTTCCTAGCTTAGAAAACAATCAAAATCTTCAAGGTCCCTGCTATTCAAGAGGAAATACTTGTGTCAGCAGAAAAAAAACAGCACCAAGTGGCTATTGCTCCAGGCGAAGAGGCATCAGAGTTCCCAGAGTTTTGGGAGGAGAGAGGTGAGGCGGAGTTGGAGATTGGCCTCCCTGTCTTCTAAACCCAGCATTCAGTTAAGAGCACAGGGGGGGGGGGGGGAAGGCCCTGGTTCCTCTGTTGCAGGAGTTCAATGCAGAAGTGCAACTGTCCTTGCCTAGGAGATGATGATGATGATGATGATAATAATAATAATAATGCCAATTACCTGCTTACCAACAACTTTCAAATTACTAACTGGTGTGGTAGCTGATGCAGTACAACAGCATCTAGTTGAAAACAATCTCTTTCCACCTGAGCAGAAAGGAAACCGCCCCAATAGCAGAGGAACAAAAGATCAACTCCTAATAGACAAAATGATCTTGGAAAACTGCAAGAAAAGGAAGACCAACCTGAATGTGGCATGGATTGACTACAAAAAGGCATTTGACTCTCTGCCACATGACTGGATAATCAAGTGCCTAGAAATAACAGGAGTCAGTAGAAACATCAGAAAATTTGTGCAAAGATCGATGGCACAATGGAAGACACAGTTGCAGATCAATGGTGAGAGGCTGGGAGAGGTTAATATCAAGAGAGGAATATTTCAAGGAGATTCATTATCACCATTACTATTTGTTATTGCTCTGTTTCCTCTGTCAAGAATACTGAATAACTCAGGACATGGCTATCAAACATCAAAAACATCTGCTAGACTATCCCACCTCTTTTACATGGATGATCTGAAGCTGTATGGAAAAACATCATCTGAAATAAAATCGCTGCTCAACACTGTCCGTATATATAGCCAAGATATTGTAATGGAGTTTGGCTTGGACAAATGTGCCACACTTACTATCAAACAAGGAAAAATAATGAAAACTGAAGGAATCAAGATGCCCCACAAAAATAACATTAAGAGTCTGGATGGGGAAGATTACTACAAATACTTGGGTATCCTTCAAGCTGATAACATCAAGCACACTGAAGTCAAGAAAAAGATTAGAGGTGAATACATCAAGAGAATGAAGAAGATCTTAAAGTCCAAACTCAATGGAGGAAATACCATAAAGGCAATCAACACCTGGGCAATCCCAGTCATTAGGTACACAGCTGGAATAGTGGACTGGACTCAAGCAGAACTAAAAGCAATGGATAGGCAGACCAGAAAAATAACGACAATGAATCATGCCCTTCATCCACGCAGTGACATTGATAGACTTTATCTACCAAGGCAAATAGGTGGGCGTGGAATGCTACAAGTACATCAGATGGTTGAAGAAGAAAAAATGGCTTTGGAAGAATATCTGAAGAACAATGATGAAGATGCACTGAAATTAGTATATCAGGAAGGTTTACTGATTACTGGAGAGACCAAACTGGCCTACAAGAAAGACCAAATGAAGAACAGAATAGAGGCATGGGAAGACAAAGCACTACATGGCCAATACATTAAAAAATAGCTGGGAAAGCAGATATTAACAAGACCTGGCAATGGCTAAGAGCAGGAAAATTGAAGAAAGAGACCGAGGGACTAATTCTGGCTGCACAAGACCAAGCCTTAAGGACAAATGCATATAAAGTCAAAATTGAGAAGACAGCAACAGACAGTAAGTCCTGCCTATGCAAAGAAGCTGAAGAAACAGTGGACCACCTGGTAAGCTGTTGCAAGAAGATTGCACAGAAGGACTACAAGCAGCGGCATGACAAACTAGCAACAATGGCGCATTGGAAGATCTGCAAAAAATATCATTTGCCTGTAAGCAAAAACTAGTGGGATCATAAAATAGAGAAAGTCATAAAAATGATAAAATTAAACTGCTCTGGGACTTCAGAATTCAAACAGACAAGCACCTGCAACATAACACCCCAGACTTAACAACTGTCGATAAGAAAGACAAAAAAGTCTGGATAGTGGACGTGGCAGTGCCTGGAGACAGCAGAATAGAGAGAAAGAACTGGAGAAGATAACAAAATACAAAGACCTACAAATAGAAATAGAAAGACTGTGGCAAAAGCAAGCAAGGGTAGTACCAATAGTAATAGGCTCCTTGGGTGCAATCCCAAAACAACTGGAGCACCACTTGAACACCATTGGCATTGACAAATTCGCTATTAGTCAATTGCAAAAGGCGGCCTTACTAGGAACTGCTTCCATCCTGCGACGATATCTGTAATACCATCAAACATCCACATCTGCCTATCCCAGGTCCTGGGTAAGGACTCGATAGGTAGACAAAATGCCAAATCCAGTCTGAACATCTGGCTGACTGTGTGCTGATCCATAATAATAAAAAGGTTGGAAGGGACCTTGGAGGTCATCAAGTCCAACTCCCTGCTCAGGCAGGTAACCCTATACAATTTCGGACAAATGTCTCTTCTTAAAAACTTCCAGTGTTGGAGCATTCACCGCTTCTGGAGGCAGGTTGTTCCACTGGTTAATTGTTCTCACTGTCAGGAAGTTTCTCCTTAGTTCTAGGTTGCTTCTCTCCTTGATTAGTTTCCATCCGTTGCTTCTTGTCCTGCCTTCAGGCGCTTTGGAGAATAGCTTGACTCCCTCTTCTTTGTGGCAGCCCCTGAGATATTGGAACACTGCTATCATGTCCCCCCTCGTCCTTCTCTTCGTTAAATTAGACATACCCAATTCCAGCAACCGATCCTTATATTTTTTAGTCTCCAGTCCCCTAATCATCTTTGTTGCTCTTCTCTGTACTCTTTCTAGAATCTCAACATCTTTTTCACATCGTGGTGAGCAAAACTGGATGCAGTATTCCAAGTGTGGCCTTACCAAGGCATTGTAAAGTGGTATTAATACTTCATGTGATCTTGACTCTATCCCTCTGTTAATGCAGCCCAGCACTGTGTTGGCCTTTTTGGCAGCTGCAGCACACTTCTGGCTCATATTTAAATGATTGTCCACTAGGACTCCGAGATCCCTCTCACAGTTACTACTATGTTACTATGTTTCATCAACCTTTGATATCACTGGACAAAATATCCTTCTGGGGCTTCTGTGAAGGTTAGGAGTAAGAGCACCACATTGCAGTAGGTTTGCTTCTTCTTCCTGAGTGAGATTTCAGTTGGTGATCATGGGGGAGAGCAGGTCAAGCCCTCAGGCACTCCAGCTTGAGATGCCCTCGGAGTCAACCTTCTTTCCCATTCTGTTGAATAGCTAAAGGAAATTACTAGGAGAGGTCATTTATTGGTATAGATGTATAGGATTAAGTAGGATCAGTATGTAGAAAATACATTGTTTTACATCTCGGTTCTCAGCTAAACAGATGAGATGATCCAATTCCTGGAAGATATCAGGAATAGTGAGAAATAGTTTTTGGCTTACCCCAAGAAGATGAAATGGCTGTTAATTCAGAAACTAGCCAATTCCAGATTGACTCCAGATGTGATTGCACTTTCCTGAAAGAACAGGCCTACAATGAGCAGTGGTGGGTATATGTGTGTGTGTGTGTGTGTGTGTGTGTTTCTCCTGGAAGCCTGGACTCACAGCTTACCTGCATACATAACTGGAGGTTTTGGCCAGAAAAGCCAGGAACTGCAAGTGTTCCAGTTGCAGCCTTTTCTGGAACAGAAGGCACCGATTACGGTCACTCATATCCTTGCCACCTCTTGAACTGATTACTGTAATTTGCTCTATATGAAGATACACTTGAGGGTCACCTGGAACCTTCACCTGATACAGATTGTGGCTGTCTATATGATATCATTATTGCCACGTTCCATCACTGCTGCAGGACCACTCTCTGTCTGAGTGCTATTAAAGCTGGTTAGTATATCTACAATTTTATATTACCTGGGCATCTTTGAGATTGCCTTTCCTGGACGGAACCTGCCTGCCCTATCTATGCAAATAGATTCATTACTGGGAAATCCAGCAGGAGGGCACAAAAGTAAGTATTTGTCCCTCCTTATGGGGCAGTTTGCCCTCAGAGTCAATAGTAGTCCCTTCCTTTATGATTTTCTGAGACATTGTTAAGAGCTGCATATTTCAGAAAGTCTTTGAGGACTAGGATGAATTAGCACTTTTTCCTGCTTAAGATACAGTGCCATGAGTGCTGTAATGATGCATTATGTTGTTAGTTTATTATTATTATTATTATTATTATTATTATTATTATTATTATTACAACAATAAAAAAGTTGGAAGGGACCTTGGAGGTCATCTAGTCCAACCCCCTGCTTAGGCAGGAAACCCTATACCATTTTGGACAAATGGCTGTCCAGTCTCTTCTTAAAAACTTCCAGTGTTGGAGCATTCACCGCTTCTGGAGGCAGGTTGTTCCACTGGTTAATTGTTCTCACTGTCAGGAAGTTTCTCCTTAGTTCTAGGTTGCTTCTCTCCTTGATTAGTTTCCATCCGTTGCTCCTTGTCCTGCCTTCAGGTGCTTTGGAGAATAGCTTGACTCCCTTTCTTTGTGGCAGCCCCTGAGATATTGGAACACTGCTATCATGTCCCCCCTTGTCCTTCTCTTCATTAACTAGACATACCCAATTCCAGCAACTGTTCCTTATATGTTTTTAGCCTCCAGTCCCCTAATCATCTTTGTTGCTCTTCTCTGTACTCTTTCTAGAGTCTCAACATCTTTTTTACATCGTGGTGACCAAAACTGGATGCAGTATTCCAAGTGTGGCCTCACCAAGGCATTGTAAAGTGATATTAACACTTCACGTGATCTTGATTTATCTGCTAGTTTACTGCCATTGTTGAGGGTTCTGTTGACTTGTAAGCCACTTAGAGTCATCCAGAATAAAACAGCATAAAAGAGGTTATAAACAAAAAATGCTGCTCTATAGTCACTCAGTGCTGGTATTAACTAGCATTCTCTTTATAAAGCAATACCCTTCTTCCTGTTGTCAGGGCCTGGCACTGGTATAGCACTCTGATTGCCAATATGCCCATTCGTATGGTCAGACAAGCAAAATAACGCAACAAAACAAAATCATTCTCCCAGTCCATTGACAAACCAACTGACAATGTGGAAGTGGGAGTAAAAACATCCTTCCTTCCTATGCCAGTCTGCACACCGTTTGACTTTCCTGAAATCAGGTCCCTGTGGGAAAAAGAAGATCCCAAAGTGCTTTTTCAAAAAGGAAACTGTACTTTTCTGGGGGCATGGGGGAGGTGTTCTTTGAAAATATTTTGCTTCTACTCCAAGAAGCTTCTTCATTTCTGACTGAATGGTGGGGAATGAAAGGGTTTATATTCCTTGCTGTCATCTGGTCATTAGTGCTCTGAAGGCTGGTCTTAGCTCTCTGAGGGTCACTGAGGTCATTTGGAGGTTTATCTGGTAGAGATAAACAGATGAGAAGAAGCGAAGCATTTTCAAAGGAAATAAAACAAGAAAATCCAGTTGCCTCTTGGAAAACTGGTTGGGACAACCATGGGACAACCGTGACCTGGATTAAGAATCTCCATAAGCAGAAAAAGAAGGTCCCACCCCTTATTTTTCAGCAAAAAGAAGAAGTCTGCTTTTGTAGATTTGGGATATACCAAGTGCAGAGATGTAAAGTTAGGATGCATGTTGGTACTGGAAACTGTTAATTATGGGAAACAAAATTGTGGTGAAAAGCAGAGCTGAAAAACCTTTTTGTGGTCCAGCATAGCTACTTTCAATCACCCTTGACTTTGCTAGTCCCTTACAAATAGGTGTTTTACATGGTGCTGCAGCAGCAAATGGAATCACCAAGATCAAATTTTCCCATCAGTCCAGATTCTATTTTTCTTGCAACTTTAGTATTCTAGTTTCTTATAATTAATAAAGTTTCTTTTGGGAAAGTAGTATCAACATGGTGTTGCAATTCACCATGGAACTATTCCACTTCCTTTGCAACTGTGATTGGGACATGCACCATATCTGCTACAGTCTCAATAATTATTTTTAGTTTCCTTCAGTGAATACAATCTACATTAAAAAAAAATCAGCGAAAATAAAAAGATGCTTTTTAAATAATATATACTTTGATCCTCAGTCTCTCTGAAGACTCTTGTCTTCTTTTTCATATGCTAGTTTTGCCTCCAACCAGTGATCCTCTTCACTGAAATGTCAACAGTGCACAAAGCTTTCACTCACTGAACCACTGACACACTAATTCACATCCTGTGCTAAGCAATGTTTAACTATTTGTGCAACACTGTAAGTCATACATTTTACAAAATGGCTAGGTTTGTACAATGTGATAAGCCAAAATCAAGCAATTCACATTATGGCTTAACACAGTGGTTCTCAACCTTTTTATACTGGCGACCCCGGTCATAAGCATGTGGCGCGCATGTGCAGTGCGGCGCGCATGCGCAGTGCCGCCCCCTGCACCGGCTGAGGCATAGCTGGCAAGGGGCGGCGGCAGGCAGGCCCGGACGCTCCCGGGCGGCAGCGGCGGCGCAGGGCGACCACCGGTTGGGCCACCAGCTGGCCCAGCCCAAGGCAGGTAAGGCACCTGCCAGGCCCCACGCGCACCAGCAACCCTCCCTGCACCCACCGGCCTCCCACCTCCCACCCCCGGTCCTCTTTTACTTACTTTTTAGTTGCTCAACAGGGAGGGAAGCTCTGCAGACTGTTCCCCTTGCAGCACCATTTGCAGACTGGGGCTTTTGGCGGGCTCAGCAGGGCAGAGACAGCCCTGGACAATTCCTATTGGCTTTTGAAAGCCAATAGAATAAGAGGGAGTAGCACAGCTAAGGAAAAGGGGAAAAAAAATGGCAGAAAAAATGGCGGATCGCATTGTTTGGCGACCCCCGTGAAATGGTCGTTCGACCCCAAATGGAGTCACGACCCACAGGTTGAGAACCGCTGGCTTAACATAATGTGAGGAGGCTCTGCCATTATGGTAGTTTTTTGCCATTGGATGTCTTGACTAAAATGCATTGTTATGTATAGTCCACACAGCTGTTATTATAGTCCAGTGCATTTAGATATTATGTTGGGGAAAGGCTGCATTATAAGCCTTTCTGCACATTGTTGAAGAAAACCCAAACTTTAAATACAAGAAGTTCTCAATTTGCAACCATTCGTTCAGTGACTGTTTGAAATTACATTGGTGCTGATCTGAGGAACTTACAACTTGTACACCAAGTTACAGCCAGTGTAGCATCCCTGGGTCATGTGAACAAAAATTGGGTACTTGGTAATATCCCCTCCCTTCTGACTGACTGCAGGGATGCTGCACCAGCCCCCCCCACCTAATCCCCCGCATCTCACCCACTGGTGCCCACAGACTTAGGGCCTGTTTCAAGATGCCTCAGGCCGTGTGAGTGTGAGTGTGTGAGTTTGGCAGGTCCTAAAGTGCGGGGCCACTCCCACCTCCTGAGGCACCCCATGCCCCACTTAATGAGTCGCACACTTAACGATTGCAAAAGGCTGAATAGGGATAGTGGCTATGAAGTGAGGCAATCACTTCACTATTGGTGTGACATACGGTCATAATAGGCAGACTCCATTATGGTCGTAGGTTGAAGACCACCTGTAGTTAAAGAAAGAGTACAATACATAAGTTTCATATCTAGTTTACTTGTCTCATTTTTGCCTTACCTTGTTCCAGTGTGGATTTAAAAGAACAATGTTTAATTTGTACTTTTGTGAATTGGTTCTGACTCTTTGTGGCTTTTAGCTGAAGCAGACTGGAGGAAACGATATTACCTTCAAGAAATAGCATACCTCTCCATACCACACAACTTCTGCAGTCGACCCATTTGCTATGCTGAAATATTTTCCAAAGGGCTAGGAAATTCAAAAACAGAATGTCCTGATACAATTTCAGATATTTATTAAGACCAGTTCTCACACTTAAGGAATGCTTACAGTCAGGCTGGAATACATTATCAAAGAGTGAAGTCATGGGAGAATGCTTACCCTGTCCTATGCAGCCTTGACTTGCAACAGTGTTCATGCTGAAGCCAATTCCACTTCCCTCCAAGTGAGGGATGAATTGAAGAAAAACGACCAACAAAGATTGACCAATGCACAACAGTTGTTTATATTTATGCACTGGAGTCAAGGGAGGATCATCTCCAGAAGGCGAAGCTAAGGTCCAGGAACAAAGCAAGATCGGATCAAGATCAGGCTGGGCTAAGGGAGAAGACCTGGAGGGGATCAGTTCAATTGCTGCACACATTGCTTTGTATTTTTTGTTATAGAAGAGATCGAGTTTTAGATTTGCCATTTATGCTCAGAGCCTGATTACCATGCCACAGAACCGTTGACCTCTCAATCTGAATCTAGGCGCACTAATACTGTACATTTGAGGATATGATCCAAGAAAAGTAAAGGCCCGCTAATCCCCAGTAGTTCACTGACCGTTGTTTAGGTAACAAGTGCAAACTAAGCCTAGAGAGACATATTCAAGGCAGAGTGTGGAGCAGATCTGGATAGTTGGGAATCAAGCTGTGATGCTGTCTGTCTTGATCTAACATTATGGCAGTTCTGGGCTGTATGTACACACACACACACACACACACACACACACACACACACACACACTGGCATATCCTTACCAAGTGTCTGAGTAAAAATAAAAATAAAAAGATGGTACTTACTGCCAGCCAGCAGCAAGGCTCCACCGGGAAAGGAATGAGGCTACTCATGAATATCTCATGGCACCTTGCTGGGAAAGGGATGGATGATGCAAAAGGGGAACTGGCAGAAGGTTAGGCTGCTTATGCTTATGCTCCACTGAACCTCATAAATATGCTAATAGCGGGACAGGGACATGACTCTTGCTGGTACATGGTCTAGGAAGAATCAAAATAGAACAGGTACAAGTAGCCTGCCATATGCCTGCGACTGTACACAAGAAAAAAGTTACAGTATTGCGATTCAGTCTAATCCCTACTCCTTTAAGCAGCTGTCACTGCGCCTTTGACTCTTAGCATCTCTGGGATAGTTTGGGAGATACAAGAGCTCTAACTAGGCTTAGCATTAAATGGTCTTCTGGTTTCAGGTCTGGATTTCAGTAGATGGTGACTCAGTTCTCCAAGTTCTCCATATTGGGTTACTCCAATCTAAGTGGAGAGCCAAAAGGTGATACCCAAATGTATTGATGTGCCCAGAAAGACTCACTTAGTTCTGGGTACTGTGGAGGTATAATGTATCATCATCATCATCATCACCATCACCACCACCACCACCACTATCTATCTATCATCCATAGATAGGCTATATACAGCACAATCTGTAATAGTTAACTCCATAAAGAGAACAGTATGCTGTGCTATAAACATACACGTGTGGCCTATTCACCTTCCTGAAAATTAGCATTCAAAGCACATTTTCTCTTTCTCTCTAGTTAAATGTCTTTGATGAAGCTGACTTATAAAGGAAGCCAATGAAATCTTGTATTGTATTAAAAACTGACATATTTACTATAGTATATGCCAGTGGTGTCAAACCTATGGCATGGGTGCCAGAGGTGGCACTCAGAGTCATCTCTGTGGGCACGCGTGCCATTGCCCCAGTCCTAGGCCTTCAGCTGGGTTTTATAAAACCTTTTCGCTTTAGGCCTCCGCCACCATGTACAAAAAAAAAAAAGGTTCAATCAGTCAATTTCAACTTGTCCCAGGGAAAAAAAGATCTTGTAAAGTTGGAATTGATTGATTGAACTTTTTAGTCCCACCCAGTCTGCTGTTACCAGCGCAGCCTCACCCACCCAATGGGCCACACCCACCCGGCACCCGACGATGCATAAGTGGGTTTTGGGTTGCAGTTTGGGCACTCGGTCTCTAAAAGGTTCGCCATCACTGGTATATGCTTTCCTGGACTGTAGCCTATTTTATCTTATACATAAGATAGGATCACGATTGCATGTTTAGATATGTGCAAAGATATATGGTCCAAGAAGGTCAGAAGCAACAAAATAGAGAAGGTATAGAATATTACAACTAATTTTAACCATTCACGCTCAAAATATTTGGCAATCAGTTTAAAGGCCTGGTTGTCATCTTTACATTCCTGTAATCTATAGTATAATCCATGTTTAATGACCACTTGTTCAGCAACTGTTCAGTGTTATGATGGCCCTGAATGAGGAGAGTTGCAATCAGTCCTCATAGATGCAGCTGCCGCAGCATCTCCACATTCATATGTTGTGATTCAGGTGCTCGGCAATCATACCACAATGACCATACAGTCACATGATCACTATTTGTAACCTGCACTGCCTGTTTCCAGCAAACAAAGTCAGTGGGGAATCTGGCAGGAGATCACAAAATGGCAATCACACGATGTCATGCAGGTTTTACTTAAAAATGGCAACTGAAATTGCTGGAATTGTTGACATAAGCTGACACGATCATGTGGTATCGCATTTTAATGCAGCATTACTTAGCAATGGAATTACTGGTCCTGTTGTTAATCGAGAACGACCTGTATGATCTACCAATCTGGTCATCTAGGGAGCACCTATGAAAAGTTGCTTCCTTGAATATTCACAGAATATGGGCCAGATGGCAGGCGTTCTCTGCACCCTCTCCCCCTGGCTGTAAGTACAGCCCTAACTTGTTCATATTACAAAGGCAATCAAAGGCTGTATTGTTTCACTAAGCCTTTGAATCCTAGTGAACTGAGTGCAGCATTCATCTTTTGCATTTCATTTTTCAGGTTGTATGATTTGGGTTTTTTGATATATTGCTGTTTGCCACCTAGGATTTTCTGGGATTGCCACAAGGTAAAAGGATTGTAAAATAAATAAAAAAAAACCTCTGTCTGGTGGCTTCAATGGGTGAACAGATTTGCTTCTCATACAATGTGTTGTTTCATGCAGCAACCCTGCCTTGCCTGTCTCCTCACATTTTTTTTTCAATAGAGGGAATAGGGTACATGCCCCCAAACTGTGGTGGTGATGAAAGATTCTGATTCCCAAGAGAGATAAGTGCAGTGATGGAAGGCAGCGAGTGGGAAGAAGGATAAGAAGGCAATCAGTTAGCTAAATGGAGGTCTTGCCCAGGACTGGAACCCATGTAAACATTTTTACATTTAACCCATGTTACATTTTTACTTCAGTTAAAAAAAATGGTAAATGAAAGAAAATACATCAAGTTTTACATACATGTGGATTAAACAAAGCAGTGAAGAGCTGAACAGTAGACTACTGCAGAGCCAGGAGCATAGCCTTGATGGCCAATCACAATGGAGGCAGGGAAATGGGGTCCTGAACAAAGGTAGCTGGGTGGGCATCTCTCTGCATTCCTAGCCTCCCACTAAGTCAGGCTGTCCAACCCATGGTTTGTGAACCACATGTAGCCCTGGACAGTTAGTAATGTGGTCCCACAATTTGTAATAAAAATATTACAAAATAAAGGAAGTTTGTTATTTATATACATCAACTGTGCTATATATTTTATATGCAGCCCAAGACAATTCTTCTTCACTCACTGTGTCCCAGGAAGCCAAAAGGTTTGACACCCATGCTCTAAATCAAGATGGCTTCCATTCCAAATATTTAGATTGTTTAAGTAGTGCTCTATTTGGGATCCTCCACATTTTAAAAAGAAAACTAAAATAGAGAAAATAGCTTATTGATTTAAACAATTCATGTAGCCACCTATCTCACCTAGGGGTGACCTTAGGCAGCATGTAAATATTAAAACTAAACAATCATAACATAAAACATCCCATCAGTATAGTTTCATATATGGGAAAAAACTAGGCAAAAATAGCCAGAAAGAGGCGGAAGGCAGATCCTTCTGTGATTGAGCAATTAGTTAAGTCCTAAGAATACAAGAAATGCTGAGCAATCATTTACTTAAAGGAGAAGAAGAAACAACTGAAATTGATAGACAGGAAAACTGGCAAAGAAATCACAAATGTACAGTTGAAAAACTCTCATTATTTTGTGAGTGCTACAATGAGGCAAAGCAGGAAGATTGTATCATACAATAAATATTCATTTCAGAATACTGTTAAACTGGAATATCCGCCTCTTCTTTCTCAAACGGAATTGTAGAGCTCTGCTGCCCTCTGTTTTGCCAGAAGCCTAGAAGCCCTCCTGCCATTAGATGTAAGGTTGAGAAGATTGTGAGTATGAACAGAGCACAAGAGACAATGCTAGCGAAGAGAACAAACTGAGAAAAATGGTGAGGACACACACATTCACAACTGGAAACATTTCAAACAATGTATATGCAATTACACTTCTAATTGGTCAGTTGAGCTTACTATCAAGTAATGGGGGTTATATTGTTCCCAAATATACACATCCCCTAAAATTATGCTGGAATGGTGCTAGCCTGAAGGGGAAAATGCATTTATTCTGGAGAAGCTAATGATGACTTAAGCTACATCACTTATAGAGCCCAATCATGGGAAAACACAGGAGACAGATGTTGCTAGAGGACAATTGTACTATGGTTATATGCAGTTGCCTCCCCTTCTCACATACTGGTATTTGTTCTCAGTACACTTAGAAATAAGCCACCAGCCCAAGCATACTACCTCCCTTCTCCATGTAGCTGGCTTATGTGCACCCAGCAAAATGGTCTGGATTATACTCTCTCCCCTTCTTCTTGCTCTGCCTGTATAATTCAGAAAGCAATCTAGGAGCAGATTGTAACACCGACAGTATTCAATAAATGATAAATAATCATGTCCAGGACTTAGCATCCTAAGAAGGCCTAAAGCAGCTAGAGGGAAACACAGCCACCATATCTGTGACTCTGCTGAAAGAAAACATTATTCTATTTTCCTATTCATCTGCATCACTCTGCTAAATTCAAAAAGGAACAAGCTAAGGAAAGTATATAAACTTATGGAATTATTTCCAATCTCTTAAAATAATTTTGGATGGGAAGGAAGATGGAGGGCAATCTAGAATGAAGGAGCCAGCAACATTCCATGTCATTGCTCCTCTCCCAAAGAAAAACACCAGGAGATTTGTTTCTGGAATGTTTTTCTCTGCAACCTCTGGCCACATTCTCTGGCCAACTTCTCCTGCCACACCAAATTTAGCTCCACTCTTTTGTGTTTGCGTGTCTTCCTGCTGACAAACAAGCCGAGAGCCAACACCTTTACATAATTTTGTTCACATATAAATCCAAATGCAAACCTGTCACCTTAACTTTCCTTAGAGGCTCTCTGCAAAACTAACCCTAATGTCAGTTTTCTGCTCTGATTTAACCCTAGTTTAACCCTAACCCTAGTTTAATTTTTACTGGGAATGGGATTTTCTCACGCATTTTACTGTGGTTGACAAATAAGTCCGAACAAAAATTGTCAACCTCATTTTAGTTAGAGAATCTCTACGAATATAACCTTGATGTTAATTTTCAGCCATGATTCTAAAGAAGCTCCACAAATAAGTTTGAATGTAAAGTTGTCACCCACATTTTTGTCAGAGACCCTCCGCGAACCTATACCTGATGTTAGTTTTCAATTCTGTCTTCAAGGAAGCCTAATGCTAACCCTAGTTTGATTTTTCACTTGGAATAATATTTTCTCAGATGTTTTGCAAAAATAAGTCTGAATGCAAAGCTGTCAGCTTCATTTATCTTACAGAGCCTCTGCGAATCTAACTTTAATGTTGATTTTCAGTCCTGACTCCAAGAAAGCTTAACTCTAGCACTAACCCTAATCCTAGTTTAATTATCACTGAGAATAGGATTTTCCCATGATTTTACTGTGGCACACAAATAAATCTGAACGAAAAGCTGCACCCTCACTACATTAGAGACCCACTGCAAATCTAACCTTGATGTCAATTTTTGACTCTGACTTCAAGGCCACCCAACCTTAACCCTAATTTAATCATCCCTGGGAATCAAATTTTCCCATGCATTTTACTGGCTCCAAAAATAAGTCCGAACCTACAGCTTTCACCTTCATTTTCCTTTAGAAGTCCCATCTCTTCTCATTGTACCCTCCCTCCACTGATGGGCAACAAGCCTGTGTACAATCCCCAGCTTTGTGTTGTGTGTATTAAAACGTCTATGTGTGCATTTGGGTGTGTGACAAAGATGTTGCTGGCCAATCAGATAATGTCTTATGTATGTGCTCGCTTTGGCAATCCATTTTTTTCTTCTCCCTCGCACACTCCCTTCACTGAGCTGATGGGCAGCATGCCTATGTACAATCCCCAGGTTTCTTCTGCTGCCTTTTCACAAGCTCTGAGCACTTTGAGGCTGAGATTGTCTCTCGCCTTTTGTCTGCAGCACCTGCCAGAACAATATCAGTGCTCTTAAGGACAGAGGATCACACATTAAATTTGAAATAATGGTGTGATATAGAAACAAAAAGAAAAATACAATCCTGGCTTATCAAGAAATACATACCATTGAAGATGTATCACACACACACACACACACACACACACACACACACACATACACAGAGTGATGGGGATCAAGAAATGCACCAAATGTATCTATATATAAGTATGTATGTGAATGTACTCATTACAATAAAGGAAATGGTGGCGGGGTTTGTCAAACAGGGCCATAGCAACACACTTCATGTTCATGCTGCCCTTTCAAATCAAAATAGCTTGGAATCTTTGAATTCATAAAACATGGCCAACCTTATTCCCTTCACAATTTGTGGAACTTGTTCTTCTACAAAGAATGCTGTGGCTGGGATAGAAATACAGAAGAAGTGGAATGGAGGAGGCATATTTGGCAGACAGAAATAAAGATGAAAAATGGGGAAAGAATGTTCTCTGAATACAATGGTTGACAATGATTCCAAGATGAAGAACTGTAGACTAATTGTTATGGTGTATTCCTTGCATTTGAGAAATCAGCGCAACCAGGCCATGCCTAGTGCAAAACAGAAAAACAGAGTCAAATTCATTACAATCTTTCCACAATCCCTGGCTAGTTCTTGCCTACATATCGGGAGAGACTGAATAATTGATAAATTTAATCAAGAATAGCAGAAAATTAAGAATTCATGAACCAAATATTACCTGATTTCATTTTTCAAAGGAAAATAATGTTGGGAACAGCAGTGGAAAAAAATAAAGCATGCAAATATTAATAACCTTACTTTTTGCACCACTTGCCACATTTTCTGCTGATTCAGTTTCATTTTGTAGGAAAGTCTGTTTGATTAAAAAAAGTCATAGGCAATCCCAGTCACCTTCCCAGAATTCAATTTCTTCCTCTATTTTGGCCACAGAAATGGCTTAGTGTTCTATCTGAAATGAACCATGTTTACCAAGTTCTTTGATTATTGGAATCTCCTAATTTTTTTTAACCCTTCTTCTTTTGAGAAGACCCATTGAGCTGGCAATCCAAGAAAGTAAGACATTTCTGAAGGTATCTTTAATGCTAGTCTAAGCATTAAAACCTATATAGCCCATTACTGAGGACCCACTCTTTTCGACTGGAGCCCACATAGCACAGGTGTCAAACTCGATCGCGTCATGTGACATATCGGGGTGGACATGACCTGCGTGTGATGCATCTGGCCCATGGGCCACAGTTTGACACCCTGCCATATAGAATCTGGAAACCTGTACTACTAAACTGTACCAATACAAGTCAGAAAACATTATTTTTGATGCGTAGCAGAAAAAAGCAGAGATTATCTTCCATGTCAAGTGGGGTCAGCTAAAGGAGGTCACTGCTTCTGTCCTTGAGAAATGAACAGTACATCATACTCACATTGGATCTGAAACAGTCCTGAGTGTGATGACGTCCAAAACCTGGCTATGAAAAGCCAACCAATAATGAAAGTGATAAGTTTCAGATCATTATTATGTAACTGGGCAAACATTTTGATATTCCATTTTGGAGAAACTTCAATTGCCTTCCCTCCACCCTCAATCACAGAAAAATAGAAATTTTTGCTTTTACTGAAAGGCATGAAAAAAAGTTATCCTTTTGAAAAAAATCATACAATTTGAAATCAGGGAGCTTGGAAGATTAGAAACATTGACATTGTATGAAAAAAATGTAGCCATTGAGGGAAAAAAGAGTTTCTCATGGATATCTGAATGGGAGAACAATGAATTAATTAACTAACAGGGTTTTAGGGAATACAGCAATGGAGTGAGGGAGTTTTTATCTAAATCTAATGTTTTACTTGGCTAAAGTGGGGTCTGGAAAAAGGAATAAGAAGAAATAAAGGCCTTTATATATGTGATTCTTTAAAATGAAAAAAAAAACACAAAGATATATGTCTGTGTGTGTGTGTGTATGTGAATATCTATCTGTCTATCTATCTATCTATCTATCTATCTATCTATCTATCTATCTATCTGTCTATCTATCTATCTGCAGGTCTTGGCGTATTCGGGTCTTTTCCTGTGTAAGATTGAGAATATCTTAGCGACGTATATTGACCAACCCATTTGATTGTGAAGTATGCTACTGCAAGGAGCAAAGACATGACAGAACTTTGAAGACTTATCAAGACTATTCAATTCTTATTTTAGTTCTCTTCAAAGAAAAACCACATGCTTCACTTGGAAATTATGAAGGGCATAATGAAGGGGGAGGATCAAAGACTGAGATTAATCATAACACGGTCAGGAGATATTACTTTTCCTTGCATTATTTTATTTGGACTAAATCAATTGCATCATGGGGTATTAAAGAAACTATCAAGCCCAAAACCAAGAATGAGACATAGTGATTTCTCCAAGCTAAGTTCTTTATTGGTTTCACATCTATAGACAAAATCTTGCCAGACTGAAGGCATCTAGAAAATATTCTGTTTACTATTAGGGAGGGGCTGTCTTAACCCTCCTTCTTTCACATTTAACATCCGGGCTCAGTTGCCTCTTACTTTTCTGAAATGCCTCTCTTTCCTCCTGGACATCCAACTCCTTACCATATTCTATCGCACTAACTGATGATCTGAGTAAAATTTTCTCTACAGTCTTTAAAAAATCTTGGAGAATTGATGAAGTGCTGGAAAAGAGCAAATGGTGTCCCTAATCTTGGAATAGCCATTATTTAGAAACGGAATATAAGATAGCAATAAGATGTGGCAACAAATGGAATTTAAAGTTGCACCAGCAGAACTATAATTTCCAAATCATAAGAAATAATGGATCCACTTTGTTCTTCTTTGGTCTGATTCTACCTTACATACTATGTCCATTTCTTAAGAAGGCTTGGAACAGGTTCAGAGAAGGGCAATAAAGATGATAGTGGGACTAGCAAAGTCCTGTGAAGAGAGATTGAAAGAGCTGAGTAAATTTAGCCTTGAAATAAGATGGATAAAAGGGGATATAATAGAACTCCAAATACCTGAAAGGATGTTATACAGTAGGTTGAGATCTTTTTTTCTTGTTCCAAGAGTGCAGGACACCAAATAACGGTTTTAAGTTACCGGAAGGCTATATGCTACTAAAAAAAAATCCTAACAATAAAAGCATTTCAACAGCGGAAACAATTACCCCAAAAGGTTGGGATTGGATGTGTTTGAATGGAAGGCAGACAGTCATGTCCAGGATTCTTTAATTTGGACTCATATAGAGAAAAAGGTTGGATGATGAGCTAAACTGCCCCTTCCAACTCTTTGATTCTATCTGCCAGGTTCACATTTGTCAAGGGATAGGGAGTGAGTAGGTAGATAATAAAATTTGCTTTGCAATATAACACACAAACCATACTTGTGTCTGATATAAATAGTTTTGATTTTAATATAACACCATGCATTTTGTCATTATTTCATCAGCTCAGTAGCAGATTCATGAGTAAACTCGTTAGCTTCAGTGTCATGGACTGCCTTCTGAAGACTCTTCCCATATTCTCTTAGGCCGTAAGCCTACATAATAAGCTTTGATAGCCAAGACCCTGAAAATAACCATGTCTGTCCTCCAAGCTGTAGATTTTGGCTGTGTCCTATCTATACTGTTGGCAAAGTTTTGTCATAACGCAATTTTAATGAAATTTACAATGGCTGTTTTATTGCATATTAACGACCAGATGTCACTTTCTTGGCTGATGATTCCATGTGTATTGCAGCTAAGAAACTGAAGTTTCTTCTCACACAGAATCTTAGCACATCTGCCCCCACCCCCTCCAAGTCCTGGAATGCCAAGAAATCTGGGGATAAATGAACCCCATTCTCTGAACCATTTCAGGGTGCAGCCCAGCGCTTGCAGACTTTCCCAGACAAGAGGACGGAGGAAACATTAAAGCATGATGCCATTTATTAAAATGCCTTTCTCCCAAGAATGCTCTACATGTATGACCACAACTGAGCCCCAAATTTCTGTTGCTATGTGAGACATTTGTTAAGTGAGTTTTACCTCATTTTACAACCTTTCTTGCCACAGCTGTTAAGTGAATCACTGCAGCTGATAACTTAATAACCCGGTTGTTAAGTGAATCTGACTTCCCCATTGACTCTGCTTGTCAGAAGGTCGCAAAAGCTGATCACATGACTCTGGGACACTGCTATTGTCATAAATATGAATCAATTACCAAGCACCCAAATTTTGATCAGGTGACCATGGAGACGCTGCAAAGGTCATAAGTGTGAAAAATGGTCATAAGTCACTTTTTTCAGTGCCGTTGTAATTTTGAATGGTCATCAAATGAACTGTTGTAAGTGGAGGACTATCTGTATTGCCAACACTTTCAGAGCTTGATCATTCTGCTCTGGAAACTTACTTCACTGTCAGATATCCTCTCTTCACTACTGTATCACAAATTTCGATATTAACATTTCCAAAGTACCCATCTTTCCACCAAGTTAAGTATTCAAACCTCTCCTATTTTAAAAAAATGCAAGTATCAAAAAACTTTGCACAAGTCATGGAGCCATATGACAGCTTGGGCCAGTCCAAGGAATTTTGTTATTCTTGCCATTCCACATACAAGCTTATCAGATTGGTAGGTAATTTTACTCCTCCCCATTTTTTTTTAAATTAAAAGCTCAACCCAGGAGAAAAAACAAAAACAAAAGAAATAAGAAAAACAAAAAGATGAAAAAGAAATGTACAAGCTATATCTGAATAAAAATGTCGAAGTAACGTTATTGCTGCACGTAAAACAATATAATAAAAACCACCATTAAAATCAATATTCAATGGGGAACAATGATAGCCAGTAAAATAAGAAACATTAGTCAGAATGAAAATTAAACTAGAGTTTGTATCCGATATAAAAAGTCCTGTTGTCCGGGACACTACATATCCTCTTCATGACCTGTTTTCCTTGTTACCTTCTGGGAGGAGGCTTCGTGGTATCCAAAGCAGAATATCCAGATTCAGTCACAGTTTTGTTCCATACAGTATTAACCTTGTGAACTCTCAAGCTTCCTCTTTCTGCAGTGTCAGGGGTGTCAAACTGTCTGCCCACGGGCTGGATGCATCATGCAGAAGCCGTACCCACCTCAGCTCCGGCAAGGGGAAAAAAGTCACGATACGTCGCAACACGTCACGTGATGCGGTGAGTTTGACACCCCTGTGCTATGTATTCAAGATGGACAGTGATTAATATTTATATGTAAGGGTGTAGGTTTATACATATGTTGTACATAGCATGTTTAAATGTGTGGTATGTATGTGTACATTTTTGAGAGCAAGCAACAAAATTTCATTTTTTATCTGTGCCAATGTGCCCACAGTAAAAAAATGACAATAAAGGTTATCTATCTATCTATCTATCTATCTATCTATCTATCTATCTATCTATCTGTCTGTCTGTCTGTCTGTCTGTCTGTCGTCTATCTATCTATCTATCTATCTATCTATCTATCTTATTTAATAAGTCAGATAGGAACTAATATATTAAAGCTTTATGTTAAGACAAAGCCAAATTTCAGATGCAATAGAGCCCATATGTAGAATTACGGTAGGTAATTTTATTTAATCAATGCTGATAGCAGGTGATAGATTTCAGCAGAGAGCAGTAGTTAGGGCTGGCCATTTGATCTCTGGTTTGGATGATGCCTGGTAGCTATGATTCTATCTCTGTCTCTTATAGTGCACTACCCCAAATCTTTTTTTTCTTATCTTTGTCAATTACTTATCCATGACCAGAGCTATAAATATTCTGTCATGGTTCCGATAGATGAAACCAGTTAAAGGAACTTCAAGGCAAAGATTTCTTCCTTAAAGAACATTTTATTCAGAAAACAGAGTATCGGCACTTACATAATTGAACCCAAGACTAAAGTTCCCTCCCACCCAAATACAAAGTAACAAGTTGCAATTCCCACCCCAGAAAGGCTATCATAAATCACATTCACCAATTAATCCAAAAAGCGGGCTCTCCTCCCAACTTCTCAGCCTGCCAAAATTTTATCTAACACTGACTAAAAGCTGCAATTGTTATGACTAACTGAAAATGTTCAAACATTCCTCCCTACCCTTCTTCTACAACTAAAATCCCCAAAAGCAGAAAGAAGCACAGTGAAAGCAAAAGGTAAAATGGCTACAGTTTTCTCAATTGTCGCAGTGCTAACATATTCTATATCAACCTTTTTTACCCTGGTAGAACACTTGAAATAATTTTTAGGTCTCAGGGAACTGCGGCAACTGAGTTGCGGCATGAAAAATTTCCAGCTAAGATTGCACGCCATATAAAGTTACAAAACTAACAAACAATGGTTTCTTTTGTAATCACAATCTCTCACAGAACCCTAAAGTAATGCAGAACTCAGTTGAGAAAGGCTATCCTATACATTTATCCTCTTCATCTTTTTTTAAAAAAATATTTTTAGATATATATTTAACATATATATATATTAAAATATATATATTGAAAGTTTAAAAAGCAATAATAAGAAGTAATACAAACTAAATTAGAACAAAAAAACCCCAAAAGGAATAACAGAAAAAAACTGGAAATGCAATAAAAGGTGGATATAAAACAAAAAGGTGGATATAAAAAAAGGCATAAAGATATAAAGAACTAGCTGCTGATATTTTTTCCAGCAGTTATAGATATAATTATCTTTTCAACTTCTCTCTTTAACGTTACATCACGACTCTCTTTTTATAACCTATCCTGTCTAATCATCAAAATCATAAATCACAAATTCACTGTTTCATTTTTACACAAAAAGAGAGGTTTCCAGTCACCAATAAATGTAGATGCAATCTTTTCTTTAATGGAGACAATGAGCATCCTTGTCTTGTCCCTTTATGAATCTCATTAAAAGGTTTTGTTAATTCTCCACTAATAATTATTTGTGCTTTCTGTGAACTATAAATCAATTATACCATTTAATAAATTATTTGCAAGACTCAAATTCTAGGAATCCAAACAAGAATATCCAGTTCAAATTGTCAAAGGCCTTCTCTGCATCCAACAGTATCAGTGCCGTTTTTTTTTTCATTCTGTTGCTCAAAATACTCCAGAATATGCAAGATATTTCTAATATTACCTTGTAATACTTTTTTTAGGTAAAAGCTTGCACTGATATTCATCATAAACTCCAAGCCAAAATTATTCTACATAATTTATAGTCGTTATTCAATAACAATATGTGATGATAATTTCTTGTTGAAGTTATGTCTCTTTAGCTCTTAAAACTATATTAGTTTCTTTTCAGTGATCAGCAATCAGGAATCTTTCCATTCTGTAAAATACTATTCACTGTTTGTTGTAATGTTTGTAAAAGCTCATCCTCAAAACATTTATAATAAGAAGCTGACAGCTCCTTTGGGCCAGATGTCTTTCCTGTTTTATTCTTTTTAATAGCTTCACATACTTCCCTTATTGTTATAGGTCAGTGATGGCGAACCTTTTAGAGACCAGTGCCCAAACTGCAACCCAAAACCCACTTATGCATCGTCGGGTGCCGGGTGGGTGTGGCCCATTGGGTGGGTGAGGCTGCGCTGGTAACAGCAGACTGGGTGGGACTAAAAAGTTCTATCAATCAATTCCAACTTTACAAGATCTTTTTTTCCCTGGGAGAAGTTGAAATTGACTGATTGACTGAACCTTTTTTTTTTTTGTACATGGTGGCGGAGGCCTAAAGCGAAAAGATTTTATAAAACCCAACTGAAGGCCTAGGACTGGGGCGATGGCATGCGTGCCCACAGAGAGGGCTCTGAGTGCCGCCTCTGGCACCCATGCCATAGCATCACCACCACTGTTATAGGTCCATCCAAAGTTTGCCTCTGATTCTCTGTAATCTTTGGTAAATTCTGTTCATGTAAATATTCATCCATTTTTCTAAGAAAATTTCTTGACCTTTATATAAAGCAGAATAATATTGATAAAACACTTTTTGCATTTTTGCATTATCTGTTACTTCAACATTTTTTCTTTTTAATTTTAATATCGCTTTTTTTCTTTTTCTTTTCACAATTTACATGCCAACCATTTCCCCAATTTATTTGCAAATTCAAAATTTGTTGTGCATAATTCATCTTTATTTCCATCTCTCTCACTAATAACATAGGCAATATATATAAAAGCTTAATTTGATGAGTAATAGTTGTCAGCCCTGGGAAAGTCTGAAATTCTCCCATTTTTTAAAATCTCATCTAAAATCATTTGTATGTTCTCTTGCCTTTTCTTTTCAAGTTCACTATTACATTGTATAAAATATCCTGTTCCAAAAACTTTACTAGCATTCTAAATCCTTCTTACTTTTATTAAGATTATTCTTAAAAAATTATTTTAACTTCTTTTTGCAATCCTTCACTACCGTTTCCTATTATAGCAATATTCCATCTCTATCTAAAAGAGCCATTTTTTCCTTTTAACAGTTAAACTCACTGGATTGTGATCTGAGAAAATCTTTGGTAATGTCTCCATTTTATGAACATTAATAGCCAACATCTTAGAATCCAAATCATATCTATCTTGAAAAAGATCTATATTTTCAGACAGATAAATACTGTATATTCTTTTGAGAATATATTTTTATATCTCCATGCATCAAGTTCCAAATTATTGTTAATTAAAAATGAACCTTTGGTAATTTACCTTGTGTATCTTTAATATTTTTCTTAGAAGTTCTGTTTTTTTGTGGAGCAATCATTCTGTTCTATCTCCCAGGAGACACCCATTTTTAAACATAAAGTCCAATATTTTGTTCATAGGTCCTTATAAAATGCTTTTTTTTACTTAATTTGGGGCATAAATTCTCAATATCAAAGCCTTAACCCCAGTAAATTAACTTCTACACCAAGATCTTTGCTACAATCATCAATCAATGTAAATTTTGCATATATTTGGGGATTTATACACAATACAACTTCATTTGTTTTTTTCATTCCAGCCAAAATAAATTCTTCATCCACATTTTTGACTCAAATATTTTATACATTTTTTCCTAATATGTGTTTCTTGTAAACAAATCACATTTTATTTTAAATTTTTCATATTTTTTCTTTTTTGAGGAGCATTTGTTTCATAATATTTCACATTAAGCATTTATAACCCACAGCTGGGCCACCATTTTAGAAAACTCAATATACATAGTGCCCATATGGAATCATCATCACTAACTTGTATCTGTTGTGGCATTTGGTTAGCAATGCTTGTCATTGTCACTCCATTCAAAAAAAAAAAAAAATCTCCACACAATTCTGTCTGAACTTCTGCTATTTAAAAGTAAAAAATCACCTCTTCCAAATATCCCATCTAAATGTAATCTTTTTCTACTTATGTTTGTCTGAGAAAAAATACTCTTCTCTAACATAGCATTCTAATTGGAATTTCCTTAAGTACAATTACATTTGTATTATTAATCTAGTATCAAAGTGCTGCTGCAAAATTTGATCACTAGTCTTCTTCCTGACAAAGCGCACAATAGCATTGCACTTACATTTATATACTGCTTCATAGTTCTTTACAGCACTCTCTGAATGGTTTACCATGTCAGCATTTCTGGCTCCTCATTTTATCGACCTCAGAAAGATGGAAGACTGAGTCGATCTTCAGCCAGTCAGAATCAAGCCACCAGGGCTCAGAGATTAGAATGGGACATCTCTTGGAACATTTCTTAATTATGCATCTTTGCTGTTGTGTAAAGTGATCATCTGTGTCCAGCATCTTCCTATATCCATGCTGCCCAAATTGGTGTCTTCTAGATTTAGTAGAGCAACTACAGTGACCTTCATAACTTCAGTAACCCTATCGGGAGAAAATATTTTCCATGTACTCTCAACATTCTTCCTCATCTTTCTCAAAAACCTCCTCCCTTCTCTGATCAGATGCATAGTGGTGGTAGTGGTGGGGAAAACCAAAGAATAAAGGTAACGTGATTGACTATTGACCATTTGGATAACAAACTCCTCAGGCTGGATGGCACTCAACATTCTACAGAGAAAAAAATTCAAGTACTAATGATGCAAAGACAGGATTACAATGGGAATATAAGAAGCATGAACATGGAAATGCTCAACAAAGAAAAGATGAAATGAATTGACTACATATTGATTTCTTAAGCATCAGCAAACAATGAACTGGAATTGTGTTGTTCTTACTCAAGACTCAGAAAAAGAATGGGATTGCTTCCACATTCACGAATGCTACAGCAGAACATTACTTGCTACATTGCAGTCAATGATCAAATAATATCAACTGAGGATAACCCTTTAAGAGGCGTTATCCAACTACTGCTCTAAAAGATGAGGTTGATGAATCAAAATCAGAATAGAGCTGGAAGGGATCTTGGAATTCTTCTAGTCCAGCCCCCTGCTCAAGTAGGAGGAGGTCCTATACGGTTTCAGACAAGTGACTGTCCAGAGTCTCTTCTTAAAAGCCTCCAGTGATGAAGCAACCACAACATCTGAAGGCAAGCTGTTCCACTGGTTAATTGTCCTTGCTGTTAGGAAGTTTCTCCTTAATTCCAGGTTGCTTCTCTCCTTGATTAGTTTCCATCCATTGTTTCTTGTCCTGCCCTCTGGTGCTTTGGAAAATAAGTTGACCCCTTCTTCCTCTTTGTAGCAGCCTCTCAAATACTGGAATACTGCTATCATGTACCCTCAGTCCTTCTTTTCTCTAGACTGGCCAAACCCAAATCCTGCAACCGTTCTTCATAAGTTTTAGTCTCCAGGCCTTTAATCATCTTAATTGCTCTTCTTTGTACTTTTTCCAAAGTCTCAACATCTTTTTTGTAATGTGGTGACCAAAACTGGATGCAGTATTCCAACTGTGGTCTTACTAAGGCTTTATAAAGCGGTACTAATATTTCATGTGATGCCTCTGTTTATACAATCAAAGATTGTATTAGCTTTTTTGGCTGCTGTCGCACACTGCTGACTCATGTTTAAGTGATCATCCACTAGGACTCCAAGGTCCCTATCCACAGTTATTGTTTTTGAGTCAGGTTGCACCTAATCTGTACTTGTACCTTTGTTTTTTCTTCTTCTTCTTGTGCCATATCCGTTATCGGATGTTGGCGATCATGTTGGTGATCCTGTTTTTATCAGCAGCCGCACAAAAAAGTGCTCTGAGTTTTGTTCAAACCAGTCCCTTAGATTTTGAAGCCATGATGTTCTTCTTCTGCCTGGATCTCATTTGCCTTCAATCTTTCCCTGGAGGATTAAATGAAGTATGCCGTATTTTTCTGAGTGTCGCATCACATGTCCGAAATATTCTAACTTTCATTTTTTAATTGTTTTGTTGATTTCCCTTGGCTTTCCCAGGCGGCTGTTTTTTCTTGCCAGGTGTAAAACCTTGCTTTTCTCCATATTAAATTTCATTTTATTGGAAAGGGCCCATTGTTCAAGTCTGTCAAGATCTTTTTGGATCCTGAGCTTGTCTTCTGGGGTGTTGGCTATGCCTGCCAGCTTAGTGTCATCTATAAATTTAATGAGTTCCCCTTCTATTTCCTCATTTAAGTCATTTATGAAGATACTGAAGAGTGCTAGGCCTAAGACAGAACCTTGTGGTACCCCACTGCTTACTTCCCACCATGAAAATGTAGTACCATTAAGAACTGCTCATTGAGTAAGGTTTGTCAGCCAGTTACATATCCACCTGGTGGTGATGCTGTCTATCCCACATTTTTCTAGCTTACCAAGAAGTAGGTTGTTGTGAACTTGCTGAACTCTAAATATACTATGTCCACAGCATTTTGCTGGCCTACTAATTTAGTCACTTGGGGATCTTTATAGACAAGTTCAATCTAAAATTGACAACACGTGCAAACAAGATGTGCATGTAGTGGCTGGAGACAGAAATGCCGACTTGGATATAGTAAGGAAGAAAGTGGAGTTGGACTATGAACCCTAGGAAAGGACAATGAAGCAGAATAACATACCTGTTTCTGGAAATTCAAGTCTTTTTTTCATTACTAACACTGTCTTCAAACAATCAAAACAATATCTATATACACAGGCATCACCAGATGGAGTACACAAATGCAAATTGACTATATTATTAGTATAAGGAGTAGAAGACCTCAGTTATAACAGCGAAGATGTCACTGTAGCAGATTGTGGAACAAATACAAACTGCTCAGGTGCAAGTTCCTAGTCAAGCTAAAGCTGGAGAAGAAAGCCAAACAGTTTCCCTGATGTGATCTTCAATACACACACACACACACACCACTTTCAAGAAAAGCAGCAGGAATTGTTTTGAAGTCCTGAGCATTCATAGGGAACTAGCAAAACTGTGTAATGAAATCAAAGAAGCTGGTAAAAATGAATGTTCAAAGACACTGCCAAAGACAAAGAAATAGAAAAAAAGCAAACTCGAAATTGCCAAGAAGAGAAGAGAAGCCAAAGCCAAGAAGCTTAAGGAAGAATTTCAGAGAGCTCTTATAAGAGACAAGTACTGTTACAATGATATCTGTAAATGTATTGAAGATGGAAACAGACAGAGAAAAAAAGGAAAGTCTTCAAACAGTTCTAACTAAGAAGGAAGTTTCAACCTCAAATTGATATGCTAAAGCAAATCAATAAGACGATAGTAACTGATTCAAAAAAACAAACAAGGATGGGAAGACTATTCTGAAATTCTATAAGATAGGTGTGTCAATGTCCAATGTAGTTTAAAAATATTCCCTTTTTACAAAAACCTCTAGTGTTAGAAAGTGGTATTAAATCAGCACTTTGCTCATTACCAAATCAGAAGGCTATGGGAATTTATGAAATAACATGGAAATATGGCAAAGACATAAGAAAAATCAGTAAAGGTTCTATCCAAGCTGTGGCAGTAAAACACAGTGGCCAACAGATTGCAAGAGGTCAATCTACATATCAATACCAAATAAATGAGACTTAAAGTATGCAAAGTATTGTACAGTAACTTTAGTTTCAATAAATGCTTAGCATCATTCAACACAGATTAGAGTCTTACATGGAAAAGGAGATTGCAAATATACAAGATGGTTTTAGAAAAGGCCACAGAGCAAGTGACCTTATGGCTGATGAATGCTGGGTAATTGAAAAAGTCAAAGAATTACAAAAAAAATATGCTTCATTGATTGTAGAAATGCTTTTGATTGCGCTGTTCATGTTGAGCTGTAGAATGTTTTTAGCAAAATGAGAATCCCAGAAGATCTCATTGTCTTGATGCAAAATCTATATCTCCACAGGACAGAAAGCCATAGTCTCAAAGAAACATTGCAAAACTGTCTAGTACTATGCCAGCAAAGGAGTAAGACAAGGATCTTTATTTATTCAGGTGATATGCTGAATATACATATCAAGGGAGGCCTAAACTGGAAGATGAACTTGAATTTAAAATTGAAGAAACACCCACAACTTGCTCTGTTTTAACCATGCTTTTCTGACTGCCAAAAATGCAAATGACCTGCATGCTCTAATATTGAAAGTCAAGAAGCACAATAACAAATGGGAATAAGGTTAAATATAAATAAGAACAAGAGAATGACCACAAGCCAATAACTAGCCTTTAACTGACACTGAAGATCTTGAAATGTGAACAGCTTCTGCTTTTTAAGATGGACTATTGCCAGTTTAAAAAAAAACAATTAAAGAATATATCTCAGACTAGCATTGGAAAAGATATTCAGATATGTTAACATATAATCATGTTGGGAATGGTTTTCCCTCCATTCAAAAACACTGTATCACCAACACTGCATCATGAAATTCACCAATATTGCATCACACATTTGCCATCTTTTATTCTTGGATCTCAGTCATACAATATTAGTTGCCTTCTAAGATCTCATATTGTCATCATGCCAGAGAGTCACCCCCCCACACACAAACACATACAATTAAGTCAGACACACATGGTTAATAATTCAGGAGAATATGGTAAAATATTCAAGGCAGTTGAGTGGGCTCCACTCCAGAAAACCTGGGGGGGCTTATTCATGGCAGATACCTATTGCAGTATGAAAAACTATATTCAGCTCTTTGATTGGCCATCTACTTAATGAATAGCTCACAGGATATGCCTACAAAGCTATCTGTGGTTGTCTACCCCTCACAGGATTATTAAATATAATATATTATCAAACTAGTCAGGCTGTTTGTAAGAAGGTGGTATGGATATGGATATGTCCAAACATGAAAGCTTTGAGGACTGGGTTCCTTTTTTATTTTATCTTCTTCAGAGGAAATCTAAGTCAGGACAGCAAAGTTTTCATAGCCAGAGTTATCACTCTAGTCTAGAGAATAATGCAGTTACACAGCCATGGAAGGCATTCTGACCAGAGTCAAAGGCTATATTTGCACCAGTTTTGGCAGATGTGTGTCCTATAAAACTCTTTGCAAGGTTACAGCTACAACACAAATACACATATATATGCAAATATTTTATGACCCATTAACTGAAAGGTTTACAAGACTAGCAAGAAATGAGCAAAGCAAGGCAACTATCATCTGTGAGACAGGTTATTGGACAAAGAGAGGGAAGTACTGAAAGAGAGCAAGATCAAGCTGATAGTCAGCCAAACTATTAAAAGAGATGTAGTATGTACTGATACTAAAGGTGCTGGATTAACACCAGGGAGACTCATGTTCAAGTGGACTGTCAGCCAGGAAAAGTTATTGATCATTCGGAATGGGGAAAATGTAAGGAAGGGATACTATGTACATTCTTTTAAGTTCCAGGAGAAAGGGCAGAGTATAAATCTGATGAATAAATAAATCATAAGTGGTAGAAAGAGCATTAGCACAAGGCTAGATCAGCCTTCTCAGCAGGTGTGCTGATTGGGACTTGTGGGAATGCATAAAAGAGGGAGTTAATGAAATCCTACACAAGCCAAATCAGGCCTTCTTATAACTTTCTAAACAAAATAGCTGGAGAATGGAATTCACATACAACTAAAGTGACTTTCCCTGTAGCATTTGCAGGGGCACCATGAAGGAAATGGGGCTAGGTCATCTCTACAGCCAAAGGATCCATAGTAACTTTACCTTGTCCAGTGGGGTTGATGCTTGAGGTTTCCCTGCAGGGAAAGAAGTATGAGGTTCACATGTAAAATGGTGTGATGCTTACACCTTCATTATTCTGTAGGATGCTCAGAGTTGGAATCAGCACTCCAGGGCACATACATCTACTGAAGCACAAATGCACACACTGTATTAATATGTGATTTGCAGCTTAATAACTATAAGGTGTAATGCCAGAGCTTACTGCATATCTTGACATTTAGGATGCTTTTTCACACTGACTCATGTTATGCTGTTGTTTCCTCTTCTACAATAAATTCTCTGACAGTAGTTCAGAAGGAAATGCACTTTCGAGCTCTGAAAAAAGCATCAAGCACTCAGCTTGTTTTTTCAAGCAGTTAGGAATCATCAAAAATTAGAATGTTGATGAGCTGGAATAGATTAAATGCCATCATCACCATCATAGGACCATGTTAAGGTTACAGGTTTGCCTCAAGTACATGTGGACAAAATCTGCTGCTTTCCATTTAAGCAAAGAATTGAAATCTTAAGAATGAAGAGCAATTGTTTTCAAACATTGATGCTACTCTTTTAATAAATGATGACGTTGGAATGGATGACCCCATGGGGTGGAGGAGATCTCAAATCTCTCTAAGAAACCCTTTAGATCAGGGGTGTCAAACTTGCAACTTCACATGACGTGTCGCAACGTATCATGACTTTTTTTCCATTCTGGCAATGGGGTGGGCGTGGTTTTGCTATGATGCATCTGGCCCATGGGCCGGCAGTTTGATACCCCTGCTTTAGATCTTCACCTCCAGCCCCTCTTGCTTGGGTTAGCGGCTTGGTAGCTCCTGCTATGGCCACGTAGCTTAGAGATGTATAATTAGGGGGCTCAGACCTTCCTTCCCCATTCCATTTTGTGATATAGATCACCTCACCAGATATAAACAAAGCCAAACTTATTTAAAAAGAACAGAAATATACAGCCCATTTTAAATGGAGACGCTTTTGAGTCAATGTTGAGTTCTGGTGACTGCCTGAATAAGTCCCTGCTGTTTTCTTGGGAAGATTTTCAAAAATAGTTTGCCATTGCCTATTTCCTAGGGCTGAGAGAGGGAGTAATTGGCACAAGGTCACCCAATTGGCCTCAGGCTTGACTAGAACATACAGTATCCCACCTGATGTCTTAATCACTATACTAAACTGGCTCTCTTCATACAGCCCATTTTATGTTTCAAGTTTAAAGGGCAAACACTAAATACTATAGAAAAAGAGACAAAATGTGGCCTTAATCAGTGTCAACAGTTAAATAGAAAATAAAAAAAAGAAATGCTCCAGGCAGACCACAACATATTATTGCTTTGCTATAAATGAATATTTTCTCCTTGTGTGTTAGGAGATAATGCAAAAAAGCTATAAATAAGAAACTGCTTCCTGCCCACTCTGAGGAAAGGAACACAAAGTTGAAGATTCTATTTCTTCATTTATACAGAGAAAAAGAGAAGAAAAATTACACAACACCACACAGAATAAAAAGAAATAAAAAAACCCTAATGCAATTTCTTAGCTAGACACTGAAAATATTTTCTAAACCCAGTGTTCATCTGCTTTACCTGGACATCCAGTTTTCTGGGGAACTTAACTTTAATCAGAGGCTGCTGAGGTGGTGAACTCTCCCTTGTTTGGCCACTCTTCTGGACTTCTCCCCTGTTCATCTACATTTTATTGGTAAAAACAAAAATCCTTCCTATTTTCAGCAGAGGGAAGGCATGGGGAATCTGTTTTTAGACATGACCAAGAGCTATGCCTTACTCATGAATCTGGAATGTCCATCTGGCATGAGCTGGCTGGCTGGGAATGACAGACTTTAAAGCAGGAGTCTTCAAACTTGGCCCTTTTATGACTTGTGGACTTCAACTCCCATAATTCCTCAGCCAGAGTGCCTGGCTAAGGAATTCTGGGAGTTGAAGTCCACACGTCATGAAAGGGCCAAGTTTGAAGACCCCTGCTTTAAAACTTCTACATTCACAGTACATACACACCCTGTTAAAATGACAGTAGAAGTAAAAGTTGGCTTGAGACAATTCTGTCTTCTAAGAACACCTCTGAAATAAACTATCATACTAAGATTCAACACTTGTTATGTACAGAACATGCAAGAGGATATGATATATATATTCAGGGTAGATTATTTCCCCCAAATACTGGATCTACTTTTCCCCAGTTACCTATAGTCCACTGTATTCATTTGGCTACTTCCAAATATTTCCAACTGAGAACAATGCTGAAAATATGTAACTGTTGAATCCCATGTCTATAAATCAATATAACAAGTATAATGGGGAGTAATGGCATGAAAAGAATTGCAACAGCACAGTAATGGCCAAACTAGATGGGACATTGGAGATTTGATTTTGAAGCTCTTTAAATATTTTAAAATAAAAGCGATCACCTCCATCTATGTAAGTTGCATTTACAATGCTAGGAAAATAGCTAGCAGTTTTATCAGTGAAAATTGGCCCTCTAGCAGTTATTTGTCTGGTTAATGGAAACTTAACATGTGTATATATAAGGTAAATTTAAGTATCCAGGGTTTCAAGCTCTCCAGCCTCTTCTATGGCTAGTGAGCATTAATGAAATGGTGAACTTTGATATTAGATCTGAGAAAGCAGCTTTCACGGTAGCTTCCAAAGGCTCTGTGGGGAAAAAATTGCATATCCTGTAGACATCACCATGATATGAAAATAAAGAGAATAAAATGTTTCTATAAAACATAGCCAGATATACAATCAAGAGAAATTTCACACCAGATTTCAATTTGAATATAATATCCAACCTCATTTCTTGGCTAGTGGTAGGACCTTGACTCTCCAAAGATGTTGGAACTCCACCTAAAAAGTCTAGGGTTGCTGTCCAACACATCTGGAGGCATGCTGGGTGGGAAGACTAATGTTAAGAAGTGCCCTCCTTATTGATTTATTATTATTATTATATGGCTCAGGTGCCAATCACCTCATTGCTTCTTCAAGTGTTCACTGTTCCAGCTTAGATAACTAATTCTCATATATTAGAGACAATGAAGGACACAAGAGCAAATGTGGCTATAGTTAAGAGGACAACAAATGCATTATCAAACAGAAGACAGGTAAGGAGTGGTGCAACCTCTGCCCACAACTATTATTCAGCTGACATTACCTTTCTCCTCATCTACAAAAAATATATTAAAGACCGATTCCCTCTAGCTGGCTGCTGGGGATTTTCTGGGAATTTCAACTGGTATATCATGGACTTCCATTTACTTTATTGTTTATAATTTTAAGAAGAGAAAGGGAAGAAAACAATGAAAATAAGATAAAGATTAAGAAAACAAGCCCTACTTATTTCTTGATTACATCTCAACCAGATTAGAATTGAAAAGATGAAGATCACTGAAGCATGATTTGCTGTCTCTTCAGGAGCACATTTCTTCCTTTCTTCCCTGTAGCTTTTTCTGTTTTACATAGCGATCATTAGGAATATTTTTGTACTATATGTTCTTCAAAAATGGATATCCCTATTACAATTTACTATCCATTGCAAAAATCTTAAACCAGCCTTTTGCAAGCAGGTACTGTTCCCCAGTTTCCATCCTCTAAACCAGGGCTTTTCAACCTTTTCACCCATTGTACCACTTTTAGGATATGGCAACATCTGAGTACCACCAGTTGCCTAGCAAGGTGCCAAAAACTTGATGCCCCCCCCAAAAAGGAAAAAAGTGATAAAGTACCTGTAGTCCTCAACTTACAACAGTTTGCTTAGTGACTGTTCGAAGTTACAATGGCACTGAAAAAAGTGCCTCCCAAGCCATAGTTGAGCAAGACACCTGCCTGTCCGCATTTCTGTTAAGGATTGGCAGCAGGGTGGAGTGGGGGGTGTTTGGTTTTTATTCCCCCCGTCTGCTGGGTGGTTGCAGCAGGTTTTGGTCACATCACATGACTCTGGGACACTGTGACCGTCATAAATATGAATCAGTTGCCAAGCATCTGAATGTAAATCACAAGACTCTGGAGATGCTGCAACATTCCAGCTGATCGGCGCTTCTTCTGGGCTCAGCAGAAGCACCAGGATCAGCGCCGAGCTCCAGCTGGATCCTGGCACTTCCACTGAGCCCTGACAGCCCTGCAGCTCCAGCCATTTCTCGCTCAGGCTTGTGTGGTGCTGCCACCGGTTCAGCTCATTCCCCTCCCCCTCACCACTTTTCTAGGATGGTCGCATACCACCTGCCAGGTGCCAATGTACCACAGGTGGTACCCGTGCCACTGGTTGAAAAGCCCTGCTCTAAACCACATGCTCAGACAGAAACAAGATGGGGATGGCTTTCATGACCTGCTTGCATTTAATTAAATTCCTAGCCAGGTAGGCTACATGTGTGACAACTGTATTTTTTTCCTAATACAGATAGCCTTCGAGTTACAACAATGAGCCCAAAATGTTGCTAAATGAAACATTTGTTAAGTGAGTTTGCCCCATTTACGACTTTTCTTGCCACAATTGTTAAGGGAATCATTGCATTTGTTAACTTTGTAACATGATTGTTAAGTGAATCTGGATTCCCCATTGACTTTCCTTGTCAGCAGGTCACAAAAGGTGATCACATGACCCCAGGACACTGCAACTGTCATAAATATGAACCAGTTGCCAAGCATCTGGATTTTGATCATGTGACCCTGGGGATGCGGCAACAGTCGTAAGTTGAAAAACGGTCATAAGTCACTTTTTAAGTGCCATTGTAACTTTGAATGGTCACAAAATAAAGTGTTGTAAGTCGAATACCTGTATTATTGCAGTGATAGGGAACAATGAGATATTGTTCAGGTGGGTTTTTCTTCCTAATAGCTCACTTTTTTGTAGAATTCTTGATGTTCTGGAACAGAATGTGCCTTTTTGTGAGGATGGATGTATTCCCGACATCAAATGCTTGGCCTGTTTACCTCAGAAACAGAACAGTGAATTCGTTTAATGATATAGTAAAAGAGACCTATTACTAATTTATAGAATATTATGGCTATTACCCCATGAATCAGACTACTGTACTGGGGATTTGTTCTATCTACTATTAAGCTGATTTTCTAAGTTAAATGTAATTCAGGTTGTCATTTTTACTTTAAAATGTCCCCTCTACCAATAAAACATATAATATAAAAGATATAAGTACAGTTATTCTACAGATAAGTATAATAATGAAGGAAGATAAAATTATCATTTAACACATAACCCAGGATGAGTGTTTACAGATAATGGAGTTTTTTAAAAGACATTTCTTCTCCATGTAAACATTACTGAATGTAATGTAAAACAACCCAATATGAAAAAAAACAAGATTTAGTGGACTAAATGTGTCCACCCAGTTTTTATGTAGGTTGGATTGTGTCCTGTAAAGTAACTGTATCAAAATGTTTGTGTGTTAATTTTTAGCACATAATTTTTCACACATGGCTTTCCACATTGTGGACTATACCTGGCAGTCTTTCTACACACCTTGTTTTACTATGGGCAATAACAGATATTCAGTACAATTGTATGGTACAACTTAAGACAGCATGCAGTTATACAATGGAATGAACACACATATCCCAAGACCAGGTGTAAATCTGCTTTTAATATTATTCACATAATAGCCCATATTGTACATTTTCAGCTTCTGCTGCTGCACTGAGGTTAGACTATGTGGGAAAGCCTTACTCCATGTCCCTGTCAATGTAAATTTACATCATTAGTGGAGGTGACAAGGTACATCTTTTTCTGGTAATGCTTGCCTGTTTAGAGTACATCTAAACAACTTATTTTTAGGAAATAATTGCTTCCACGTAGTATGCAATATCCCTAGGATATCTACCAAAACTCCAGGCAGACGTGAACACCCAAACTCCAAATGTTTTCTCAGATTGACCGTAAGGCTGTATCAGATCATGCATTTAGCATATCAATGTCCTTGGGAAAATGCTTGATGTCTTCTAATCTAGATAGTTACCTCCTGTATTTTTAATGGGGTGCTGCAAACAATAGGCAATTTATTGCTGTGCTCAAGCCAACCTGTTGAAGGTGAAAAAAGGAAACTTTCACTTTAGGATGAAACTAAATACTTATACAAGTATATATAATTTTTGAGATTTACAGATATATTCTTGAAATCAACAGCATTTGTTTTCTTTTCTATTTGGCTGTTCACTGTTGTCTAAGGATGATTGCTATAGAAAGCTAGAAAGACCAAATTACAAAAAACATCAGATAACAAAAAATAATTTGTTTCTGCTTTCCCAGAATTTCAGGGCTTTTGAACATATTTTTGCAAACCCTCATAGCTTCAAAAGAATGAAACAAAAGTGAACACGAATAAGAGAACTGGGAAGACAGGATCTTAAGTGTGGTTCATTACACGTGAGACAGGTTGTCATTAAGTATTTCTGCTGAGGTTAGGCTGTTTTCCTTTTGCCTTTTCCCCGTTATAGTATTTCCTAAAAAGGAAATATAAACCTTGAAGAAATGAATGCAGTAGAAATAGAACAGGAAAGCCAAATACATTAACTATGAAATTGTCTGAAACATAAACCTGAACCCTGCTATAGGAGGGAGGAACTGGGAAGAATAAAGTATAACTCCTACTAACTTGTTGAAAAAGAGGACCAGATGACTATGTGAAATTTGAGTGATGGGGTCCATCACACTTCTGTTCCTGGAAACTTGCTATTATGGAGCCTGATTAATCCACATATTGATCTTCTTCTTACCAACATGCAATCAGTTTCTTTTCCAAATTCCTTCCGCCACGATCCTGCTAATATTATTTTATTTATATATTTATATCCTGCTATTATTATTTTTACAAATAACTCAAGGCAACGAACATATCTATCACACACACACCCTCCTCCTATTTTCCCAACAACAACCTTGTGAGGTAGGCTGGGCTGAGACAATGGGACTGGCCAAAAGTCACCAACTGGTTTTCATTGCTAAGGGAGGACTTAAACTCATGAACTCCCACTTTCTAGTCTGGTGCCTTAATCACTACATCAAACTGCTCTTTGTCTTAGCTTTGATAAATGAGAAAAATAACAGCAAGTAGCAATAGAATAGAATAGAATAGAATAGAATAGAATAGAATAGAATAGAATAGAATAGAATAGAGCTGGAAGGGGCCTTGGAGGTCTTCTAGTCCAGCCCCCTGCTCAAGCAGGAGAACCTATACCATCTCAGAAAAGTGACTGTCTAGTCTCTTCTTAAAAATCTCCAGTGATGGAACATCCATGATTTCTGAAGGCAAGCTGTTCCACTGGACTTCTCCAGAAAGATAGGTCTTCACATAATATATCTAAAGCAGTGGTGGAGAACCTATGGCATGTGTGTCAGAGGCGGCACGCAGAGCCCTCTGTGGGCACGCGTGCTGTTGCCCCAGCCCCGCCTCCCCCGTGGCCCCCTCCTCCTTAGCAGCCCCACTGGAAGAGAGTTGCCCCTGGGCACGGCCCGCACAGAACAGCGCAGCTAAGGACATGGCAGCTGGGCAGCAGGGACAATACTCCGCCTTTGCACCCCGTCATGCGCAGATGATACTGCAAGGCGCGGGTGGAGGGTGTGGCCACTATGGCACTGCAGGGTCTCCTTGGGGATCTAGGGTAGGCCGTGGAGGCAGTAGGTGACCTTGTGGGCAAGTGAGGCGGTGGTGGAGCAGGGGCGGGTGGGGCAGGGCGAGGTGGGGGGCAGGGCGGGGAAGGAGCAGGCAGGATGGGGTAGAGCGGGGGTGGGAAGAGCGGTTTTTGGGCACTTGGTGTCTAAAAGGTTTGCCATCACTGTTGTAAAATATGGTAATTTGAGCCTAGTTATTTGTGCCTTAAGTAAGATTAATTGGTTCAGCTATACGTTTATTTATTTTCTTGGCTATGATATTCTCAGGAGTCTTCTTCAACACCAAAGTTCAGAAGTGTCAGTACTCTGTCTATCCTACTTCCTCAAAGTCCAATGCTATATTATATATCTTAGCCTTGGACTATCCAAAGGATCACGTTGATGTTCTGTGTGTCAGGCTGGGGAAATAAGCCATATAAAATAATCTAGAGTCAGGCAATCTCTAAATGTACGTACATATGTATGCATCTATATATATATAAATAAACTTCAGTATTTTGTTTGTCTCCTTCGGCAATGAGAACTTATTCTCTTTTTTCTTCTTATATTTATTCTCAGGTGGATTTTATTTTTTCAGAGAGAGAATAGGAAAATTGCTTGAAAGGGTAAACATGTTTCTCAGTAGGTGAACATGTCCCTGAATTGTATCCATGGATAGGCTAAGACTTAGCTTTATAAAAGCCTGTGTGTACATTCTGTTATGTGCAAGACATTTTTCTCCCAATATGCAACTTCACATGGATATAGATTTAGAATATACTATCTCATGGAGATAATGCAACAGCATGTAATAAAATTCTACACAATTAGTACTATACATACATCACATATTTTTTTTAAAAATAGTGCCAATCCAAAGCATAGATGGTATTGTTTAGAAACGAAGGGCAATGAATGCCCTTCTAGCCTTACTGTGGCCTACTTTTGTTGGATATTTCTTCTAGCAGTGTTGCTGTTTAATTGATGCGCACCAAGGAGCAAATCCAGAGGTCCTAGTAAATGAAAGATCCTTTTGGGCTTCCATTTCAATTATTCTGATTTTCAACTGCAATTTAACTGACAGAAGCCTAGAAGAGCCTGAATGCTGAAGAAACCACAAGACTAAATAAGCTGGGTTACTTAGGCATTGATGCATCCTTAATGTGTGTGCTTTTTGCAGAAATCAAAAGCTTTTGGAACCTAATATAGATAGTTCATTTAACTCTGTCCCATATAGTTAAGATGAACATTGGAGAGGGGAATTCTGCAAATAAGATAAAGTGTGAGAACCCTCATTTATTAATCATTATTCTCTGGGTTTAGGTTATTTGGGTTCTGTCATTCTCCTATGAGGGAGGGGTGTAACTGGGGTCTTGTAGTGCACATAGACCATTTCCTTTATCTGCTTTGAGGTATCCTATATGGGATGTGAAAGGAATGCCTCGGGGCCATCTGCCGTATCTCGGAGCACAGGGAGGAACTGGAGAAGATCTAACAGCTTTTCCACAGCTCGATGTCACCTATGGATTGGCCTGTTTGAACCGACCGGATGGACAGGTGGGGTGGGGTTATTATTTTGCGGGTTTAACCTATTGATTCAGGCGGGAAGCCCTCAGATCCTGCCTAGCTTTCCTGCTTTCTGTACCTGCCAATAAAAGTTCCTTTTGAAATGATACCAGTTTCAAGAGTTTTGCTTTCTTGGTAGAGAAATGGAGGCAGGTCCTTACATAAAATCACAATCCCAAATATACTTCATAGAAAATAACCACTGAATTGCACTGTATCAAAAAGTTTAATTTTATTGTTGTGATCTGAATTAAAAGATTTTTTATCTCAGCAGGATATTAATTTAACAAAGTTTGTATTATCAGTCATCAGCATTGCTTTATGACTCACCCTATTCGTTTTACATTTACTTAATATATAGGTAATCCTCAACTTACAACCATAATTGAGCCCAAAATTTCTGTTACAGTTGTTGTTAAGTAAAGCTGGGTCTCCCATTGACTTTGCTTGTCAGAAGGTCACAAAAGGTAATCACATGATCCCAGGACACTGCAACCGTCATAAATACATGCCAGTTGCCAAGTGTCAGAACTTTGATCACGTGACCATGGGGATGCTGCAATCGTGTGAAAAAAAGTCATAAGTCACTTTTTTCAGTGCCTTTGTAACTTATTTATTTATTTATTTATTTATTTACAAATATTTATATGCCGCCCAATCCCAAAGGACTCAAATGTCCTTTAAGCAAATGGTTGTTAAGTCAAGGACTACTTTTATTTGTATTATATTATTTATATTCTTCCCGTTACGTTTCTGTTTGCATTGCATTCTTTTCTGTCTCTACAGCCATGGCTATGTGTATACATGTATATGTATACATTTGTATGTACATGTATGTATATATGTTTGTATGTGCCTATGTATAACACACATTTTAGTAGTAGTAGTAAAGTTGGAAGGGACCTTGGAGGTCATCTAGTCCAACCCCCTGCTCGGGCAGGAAACCCTACACCATTTCGGACAAATGGCTGTCCAGTCTCTTCTTAAAAACTTCCAGTGTTGGAGCATTTACTGCTTCTGGAGGCAAGCTGTTCCACTGATTAATTGTTCTCACTGTCAGGAAGTTTCTCCTTAGTTCTAGGTTGCTTCTCTCCTTGATTAGTTTCCACCCGTTGCTTCTTGTCCTGCCTTCAGGTGCTTTGGAAAATAGCTTAATTCCCTCTTCTTTATGGCAGCCCCTGAGATATTGGAATACTGCTATCATGTCCCCCCTTGTCCTTCTCTTCGTTAAACTAGACATACCCAATTCTAGCAACCGTTCCTTATATGTTTTAGCCTCCAGTCCCCTAATCATCTTTGTTGCTCTTCTCTGTACTCTTTCTAGAGTCTCAACATCTTTTTTACATCGTGGTGACCAAAACTGGATGCAGTATTCCAAGTGTGGCCTTACCAAGGCATTGAAGAGTGGTATTAATACTTCACGTGATCTTGATTCTATCCCTCTGTTAATGCAGCCTAGCACTGTGTTGGCCTTTTTGGCAGCTGCAGCACACTGCTGGCTCATATTTAAGTGATTGTCTACTAGGACTCCGAGGTCCCTCTCACAGTTACTACTATTGAGCATGGTGCCACCTATGCTGTACTTGTGCATTTGGTTTTTCTTGCCTAAATGTAGAACCTTGCATACAAAGAGTATATACATGTATATATATATATATATATCGTTGATACACCTTATAAACAGAACTCTGCATCATCCATTAGTCCTTTAAATTATCATGAATCACTGCTTTGGTTACAGTGACCACCAAGATATTGAACTGGAAGTTGCTTCTAACTGAACATGCATACGATTGTACTATATTAGTGAAAAACTCTGTGCAAGTTTTTAAATAGTATTAAATAGATAGTGGACAGATAGACTGACAGAGATTCTTGGGGAAAAAAAGCTTTCTCTCAGAAATATCTCCAAAAGAAGCATATGATTTTAATTCATGTAATGCACAGAGAATCTTTATACATGAATGGGTTTGACATTCAAAAAAAAAAATCAATGGAAATGTGCAGCAATGTAGCCACCCTTCATCTGTGCTGTGTCCTCCAAAATGTCTTCGTTGACTTGAGCAAAGATGTACTAACATACAGGTAGTCCTCAACAATTGAGACCAAAATTTCTGTTGCTAAAATTCAAGCTATAATTAAATGACATTATGGCAGGCCAATGAAATGCCAGGTAGCTGCAATATCTTTTCCTAGTAAGACATACCGAAAAGATTAAAATAATGCAAATCAGCTGTAATTGACATGAACATGAAAATGTGGATTAATTAAATTCTTATCCCTGACATCAATTTGACAACTATAATGTACTAGGAGTACAACTGCAAGAAAAATGCAAGGTTAGACTGTTTGAAAAATCATTTTTCCTGATGCTTTTTTTGGTTACATTTTGAATGTCCAAAACAGTGTTTCTCAACCTCAGAATCCTAAATGTACGGACTTCAATTCCCATCAGTGGTGGCGAACCTTTTAGAGACCGAGTGCCCAAACTGCAACCCAAACCCCACTTATGTATTGCCGGGTCCTGGGTGGGCGTGGCCCGCTGGGTGGGCATGGCCATGGTGGAAATGGCAGACTGGGTGTGCGTGGTCAAAGTGGGTATGGCCAACTTGATGTTGCTCTGGCGGGTGGGGCAGTGGGCAGGAGGGCATCTTGCTCAGCAGGTGGGGGGCATGGGGGGAGGCTCCTGAGCCCTACAGCTCTTCTGAGGGGGGGAGGAGAGGCTGTGCTGGGATCAGGGCTCCTCGTGCCTTCTGCTGCCCACCTGTGCTCTTCTGCCAAAGATGCCGTGGCTCCGCTTGCCTGGCAGGGCGGGGGGGGCACTTGTGCATGGGGACGCTGCTGCTTTGCTTTCCATGCTGTTCTGGGACTGGGCTGGACTGGGCAAGGGGCCTCCTCACGGCTTCTTCCCCTGTGGACATTGAGAGCATCTAACCTACCTGCAGAAAGCTACGCATGTGCAGCTCTGCAGAAAGGTGCGCATGCGCAGAGAGGAGGGAGAAGCTCGTTCCAGCAATGGCTCAGGTGCCACCAGAGATGGCTTCACATGCTGCCTGTGGCACGCATGCCATAGGTTTGCCACCACGGATTCCCATAATGTCCCAGTCAATATGTTGGCTGAGGATTTGTAGAAGTTGCTGTCTGCACATCTTAAAGTAGCTGAGGTTAAGAAACACTATTTCAAAACATTGAAATATATATGGATGTTTTGAATTATGTTGCCATGTATTGGTATGAGGTAATGAATTAAGGGGATCCACAACAGACTTGTTTTGGCAAGTCTGTTGTGCGTGACAATACTGTGGAGGGTAACATATAGTATTAACTGTTCAAACCCAAAGTATCCACAGAATTGATTGTCATTGATGGGATACCTTCTAAATAATTACAAAACAGGTAACACTGAGAAGCTTAACATCTAAGATAACTGGGTTCAGTAGCAAATTATGTTTAAACAATTGTTACCAAGGCAGGAAATATGTAATTCTGGATCTACTGTATCCTCACAAAGAAGCACTCTAAAAAATAAAGAATGTAATGGAGCAATCCTTTTCGGTGTATACTGTTCACATACAGAATGTGTGTGCAGGTTTGTGTGTTTTAATAAAAAGAGAACGAAACCTGTTCAGCCACTTTAGGGACATTTTTCTTCAGTTTCCTACCTGCAGGCTGGTTACAGCAACAAGTACAGGGAATTAGTTCAGATCTTCAGTACAGTTCCATGTGTTGTGTGAATTAGGTCCACAACTTCTATAACTTGCTTGTTTTTATACATATGGACTCCATTCAAAATGATCAGCAGAATTAAATAGATAATGAAAAACTTTAAAAACTTTAAAAATAATAATGTATTGGTCTACTGTTGGGCATACAGTATCTACTGTAGTGCCAAATCAAAAATGGACCTGAAGGGTAGGGAGACATATAATTAGCTTCCACACCACTTAGATTTAGGAAGATGCCCCTGCCAATATGTCAGAAACAAAAACAGGAACATGGTTTGTTCATTGCACCACACAAAGTCTGACATACAAAGTTGTGTTTGTTTTTGCTTGTTGCTTCACCACCAGCACATATTCCATCTCTTCAGTCTTAAGAAAATAGGGCCAAGACCAGTCTTAGACAAATTCAAACCAAGGATGGTATCTAAATAATGAAGCACACCACATTTTGTCAATCATCACCCCCGTACGGTATTAATATTATTCTTACCTCAAGGCTATTGACTTTGCTGACACATTCTTCCCACATCACTTGTACTCCAATCACCTTCCAAACTGCATCTAGCATGTTGCCTTACAATTTAAGATTTGGGGAAGGGGGTAGTGAGTAAGCAGCCATTGCAACAGCAGAGGATTGCAGAGTTCAATCTCCTCTGCCTCCTTTACTACCTCCCCTTGTTTCCTACCTATAGACTAGCTGCCAAAATATGGCTGATTCCCCCAAACTGTGTTTCCCTCTGAATAATAACCCCAAGTTGAATCTAAAATATACATAAACCCTAAGGTCATAATCACCCTGGCGTGGAATTGCATGACCAGTGCAGGTACAGTATATGCCACCAGCGGTATGGCTCCATGAATGAGGGTTGGGTTGAACCACAATGGAAGGAGTCTATCCCTCAACTTAAGCAAGAAAAACATCTATATAACCAGAGGATCAAAGAAAAGAGTCCTTGCCCATCTTTTGCTGCTAGGTGTGCTAAGTGGCATGCTCAGCCAACACCATACATTTTCACACCATTTCATTTCTTTTTTGGAAGTTTCAGAACTTCACTCTGCCTGCCAATCATTGCATGGGCATTGTCTGACATTAAAGCCACATAATTCTCTCAGTTTAGTTCAGAATCAGGTACATTTTTTTTCAGTTCCCTTTTCTCTACTGGACTTCCAGCATCTGCATAGCTTACTGTGGTCACATCCATAAGGTAATTCCTAACTATATCTTATAATCTTCAAAAGTGGGCATGTGAGTTTTAATCACCAGAACTCTGTGTGTGCCACTGTCCTGAATCAATGGATAAGGTAACTGTCTTTTGCATACAATATCTAGATACATGTTTCTCAGTGACTTCATTTCTGGAAATATCCTACCTACGATATTAGTTTAGATTTGCTAATGGTGTTTCAGCTTTTTAAAAAAATGTGGAACAATTTCCAGTAAAGGAGAATATTTGTAGTTTAGGATTGAAATGAGTGTCTTAGTGTTCTCTGAGCTTGTTTTCCTGCAGACATTTTGTTACGCAAACTAGGTAACATCATCAGTGCCAATAAGGAGTGGGGTTTGCTGTCAGTTTATATTCTAGTGGCTTGCCCTATCTGCGTTTGTGGAAGTAGTCTTGGAAGTTCTATTGCCCAATAGTTTACTGTTAGCTTGATTGGCAGTTTCTTGATTGGGATATTTTTGGATGATTGATAGTCTAATCTTAATCTTGGAGTTAATCTATCCTCATCTGAGTGTTGATCATTGGTGGAAAGGTGTTTTGGTCTTTTTGTTCCCTTTTTGGCTTATTGATTGTCTCTTTTGCACAGTATGTAGATATTGCTTATGTCTATGTGTCTATTAATGTCTATTAATTTGACAGAATGCCAGGCTTCTAGAAATTCTTGAGGATTTTTGGACTTGGCTTAGTCTCAGTGTTCTTAATGTTAAACACTTTTAACATTAAATACATTGAATTATCTACCTTATCTACCTTAGGATATGGAAACGTCACAGGCAAGTGTTTCGAAAAATAATGTGGCTCTTTTTCTGGATGGCTGTCTTGTAAAACCTCATTTTAAAACACTAATTGTGGGAGGCTGTTATTTCCAACTGTCTATTATATCAGGATGTGTCATAGTGATGAGGTGCACCATGATACAAAATGAACTTCTGGAATAATCAGATAGAAATGGCATCTCTTCATCTGCCTGCCTTATTGGAAGCCCAACGGAGACCCTGTACCATTTCAGACTAAAGGCTGTCCAATCTTTTCTTTAAAAACTCCAATGATGGAGCACCTGCAACTTCAATCATACCACTGATTAATTGTTCTCTCAGGAAATTTCTCCTTATTTCTAGATCTAGGTCTCTCTCCTTGATTAATTTCCACCCATTGCTTCTTTTTCTGCCTTCAGGTACTTTGGGAAATAGGTTGACCCTCTCTTCTTTGTGGCAGCCTCATAGATATTGCTATTATTTCTCTTTTTTCTTCATTGCCACAATGATTTTTTACAGTTATTACTAGGATCTGGAGGTACCCTTATAAGCCATTATCCCCAATATCAGTTTTCATTAAACAGTGAGGGTGACCTCTTAGCCTTTTATCTTAGGTATTACCAGTGGCAGTGGTGACAAGAAGTTGAAGGAAGGAAGCAAACAATCAGTGCTTAAAGCTTACAAAATGAGCAACAGTGCTATACACATCATGACGTAAGTGATGTAAATTTTCCATGGTATACCAACTTTATTGCACTGAGATCTCATTATATAAATTCCTTAATTCTCTGGCTAATCTGAGGAATAAATGTAGTTTCCTGATATTTTGGCTTAGATATCTTTTTCAATATGATAGTGCAATAAAATTTCAAAAGTACAGTGCTATTTTGGGTAATCAAGGATGAGCATTTTAACAGATTTTGAAACAAAGTATTATTGTGCATAAAAAACAACAATTGACTGGATCACGAGTCATTTCTGAAAATAAAATACCATTCTGAATAAAATGCCATTAAAGCCCAGCACTTTAAAAAAAAAAGGGGGGGGACACTAAAGATGTTGCATCAAAACAATTCCATCTCACCAAGTAGCAAGCTCTCTAGCAAAAATATGTGATTTGGAGATAGAAAGTCCTGGGTTCAAATCCTTATCTGTTCCACAACACAGAAGGGCTGGCAAAGAGAGGAGGGCATTGAGATCATTCAGAGCTGTCCAAAATGAACACTGATGGTATGAAGCAGATCTGATTCCAGATAATGCTCTTACTATACTCATTTTTAAAAAAGATTACATTTCTCCAACTTCTAGCCTGTTCTTCTAGGAATTTATCTAATCTAAAATGGATGAATTTAATATTTCTGTTTCTACCCACCTCCCCAATCATGCTAAGAATAAATCAATGTTTCTGTGTGTGTATGTTTGTGCGTAAACTGTGATAAATTGACTTCATAAAGCTTGCATAAAACTCAGCAACCATTAATCTAGCACAATCTCTTTACTGATGATTGTGGCAGTGTGCAATCACATTTAGGGCCTTTTCCCCCTTGTCCCTAATCATGGTGCAAACATAACTTTGCAACATCTTTTTTTCTGCTATGTTCCAAGGACATTGCCTTCATCTTATTCCCAGCAGGAGAATGCAACACTACCATCAGCATTTCCCTCTGAATGAATAACCAGTACTATCCAATAGCAGCACCCAAATGTAACATCACCTATATTTTGCTGCCCATTACACTTGGAGACATCAAGTGAAAAGCAGTGGGTAGGACCAAAGCAGATTGCTCAGCCGGTAATGCTGTAAATACAACAATTCTACCAGTTTAGTGGAAGGCTAAGGGGTTATCCACAGAGCAATCAAGGTCACCTCCTTAATATTGGAGAAATTTACTTTAAACAAGCGCCGCCCTCACAGCCTCCACTCGCCATAACTTTTGGCAATGAAGTGTGTCAATGTTGTTGCTCATACATCAAAGCAGTGGTTCTTAAGCTGGGCGATATCAGGGCAATTTTGTTTTTCAGGGGGGCAATGGAACAAAAAGAGGCGATGCAGGGGCAAAGGAATGAAAAGGGGGCGATATGGGGGCGATGGAGCGAGAAGTTTTGGGGACACTTTTGAGCCTTTCCCTGTGGCTCTGAGCCTCCTCCGCCATTTGCAGAGAGAGACAGAGACAGAGAAAGGCACTTGTGCTTCTCTCTCTTTTTTTCTCTTTCTCATGCAGATTTGTCCTCTCACAGGACTCCTGATTGGTCCTGCTCCCTGGTGCCCCGCCCCCTGGGAGAAGTGCGGCCAGGAAGTCCCTTTCCCTGGCTGGCCCCGTCCAAGGTGCATGTGGCCGGGGAACCGCGCGCGGAAGCCCCGGGATCCCTGCTGGGAGCAGCTCGCCATAGCCTCAGCTGAGTGGGCCAGCCTTCTCGCAAGCTGCAGCCCCGAGGGAGAGCAGCCACTGCAATCCTCAGCCACAGGACTGTTGGCCCAGCTGGCCGGGAAGGTGCGCCGGAGTCCCGGCTGCTTTGTCGGCGAAGAATGTGAAGTGAGCAGAAGATGGGGGGGAGAGAAAGGGAGGGGGAGGCATTTTCCAACCAGCAGCAGAAGAGCCCCAGCCGGACCCGGGGGAACACCTCCTCCTGGGGCCCGGCGCTGGCTTCCTTGCCTTCCTCCTCCTCCCCTTCTTCCTCCTGCTGCCCCCCAAGTAGCAGTCCTGGCTGGGGCAGCAGCCAGCGGGGGCATTGCTCCCTGGGCAACGTTGGTGGGTCACGGATCACTGGGAGCGCCGCGCGGTGCAGAGCGGCCCCAGCTCCTCCAGCACGACGGACCTACCGGCAGCAAGGGAGGCTCCAGTGTTGGTCCTGGCGGGAGGCGGATCATTGCCCCAGTTCCGACCAAGGACGCCGGCGGTGCAGGAGAAGGTTTGGCGAGCAGCTGATGGGGGCGTTCCGTGGATGCCCCGTGACTTAAGCCTAGGGATGCCGGCGGTGAGAGGGGAGACTTGGCGATGCAGCCGACGGGCGGGGCATTCTGCAGATGCCCCATGGCCCCAACTTGAGCCCGGTGACGCCAGCCGCATGTGGGACGGACTGCCAACATGACCGTGAGCTGGGGCCTCCCCACAGGCCCGGCGGGCAGCGGAGCTGGGTGCCTCTAGCAGCGACAGGGGGTCTTCTTCTGCCTCCTGCCCTCCCTCCCTGCCCCTTCGGCGCCCTCTGCCTTTCATTTTCTCTCTCTCTCTCTCCTCACCTGGAGAAAGAAGGGGGAGGGTCTCTCTCTCTCTCTCTCTCTCTCACACACACACACACACACACACACACACATACACACACTGAGTGGGGGAAAGAGGACTGGCAGACCAAGGGCAGAAAGAGGGAGGGAGGGAGGGAGGGAGGGAGGGAGAGAAAGAGAGAGAGAGACTCTTTTGTCATCTAAAATGAAGATAACACTGAAGATATATATATATAAAAGGTAAAAAAGGATATATGCAGTGTTATCTTCATTTTAGATGTCAAAAGAGTTTTGTGGCTCCCAGTGTTTTGTTTTCAGTGGTCATTATATTTAAGTGTATTGAATAAATAAGATAATAATGAAATACATGTATCACGAAGTTTGGGAATAAAGTGACGGGTGGCACCAAAATTTTTCACACAGTTGAGATATGGGAAAAAGACTGGAAATAAATTATTTGCATCGTATGTCCTGATGACAATTTTAAAGAAAACAAACAAGTGTTTGCATAAATTGAAGAATTATTTCGTATGTTGTGATTGAGAGGTTATATTGGGGGAGGCGGGCGATGACAACTTCCTCATTGGCTCAAGGGGGCGATTCGTTCAAAAAGATTAAGAACCACTGCATCAAAGGAATGTATAAAAGACTTGCATTTAGCTTTCCACCAAATGACATGCAGAACAAAATTGCTTTCTGTTCCCTCTGGCAGCCAAAACTTATGGCTACGGAGACTCAGAGCCCAGCAGCCAGTGGAGAAGGTGGCCCTGCAGTGGACCAACAGCAGTCAAGCATATTGCTGTCTTCTAAAAGCTCTTCTTCCATGTGACTTAAAATGCCCCATATGGGACGTTATCTTCCATGTTCCCAGGGAAGCTGCTACATTCAAGCCAGACCATCTGGGTTCAGTCTTCTAGATGGGAGTTCCAACATAACCACAACTAAAAGTAAGAGGGGTGTCCTCAAACAAGAGCAAGGAGGTTATGTGAATGAGCCTACAAATAGCACAATAGGAATAAGAGGACCAACCTTCACTCTTTTGGCTCTGGGACAGAGTACAAAGAACCAGCATCTCAGCATTTCTTGTCTATATAAAGGGGGTAGGAGAAGGAAGGGAATCGTAGGTAAAAGAGCTTTGTGTGACTCCAGCTTTCTTCCTGACTTTTAAAAACCTCATTCATATTTTGCTTATGGTAGAATGTGGTATAGAATGGGTACAAGAAAGAGATTAGAGTAGGAACATATAATTCTGGATCAAAATGATGTTTTGATTTACAGATGTTTTTCTCATTGATTGTGACATGCAAAAGAAGGAAAACAACAAAGCCAAAGAAATCAGCCAGTTGTTTTGCTTATCACAAGCTGCATATGCAAAATCCAAAAAGCATCATTTGGCGATGAGTCTGAACAGATAGGCAAGATAGAGATTGGAAACGGGGACAGCATATTTGAAGCAAGCATACGTTTCTGCCAGCTCAAGGATGTATGGCTAGCATTTTAATTGAGCAGTGGGGAAAAATTCTGATTCAGGAGGAGGAGGAGGAAACAGGAGCTACTGTAGGAATACAAAGTTAGCCTGTTTTTTCCAGAAAATGCTTGGTATTTCTTTGAACTCTCGTACCAGCAAAGTACTGGCAAGGGGTCTTGAATTCATTAGCCCATTCCCCTTGGTCAACTAAACCACAACAGCAGGAAAGGCTTAGCTGCTGCAACAGATTAATATTTGGGAGATTTGGCTTTGCTGCCAAGCTCTGGCACTGAGTTCTGTAATAGAGAGGCTTACTATTCATCTGCACTTTCTCTCCAGCTCTTTTTCTTGGAGGACCATTAGACAAATTAATGACCTAGGTTTCTGTGTTCTCACAATATGACTGAATAAATGGAGTTAGTTTAACTCCGTACATGATTGGGTCTATTTTTGGTTAAATATAATACCTTGTGGTTATACTAATAAATCAATATCCCTTCACTCTACCTAGTTGAGCATGTTATAAAGCTATTGGATAATGGATATCTTCTTAAAACTGCAGGAACTTGTCCACGCAGTCCCCAGAAATTAACTCTGACTTGACGGCATCAAAATACTTACATACATACATACTTACATACATATATCAGAGTTTTCTAGGCCAGTTTTTAGGTGGGAGGATTTGGCCTAAACTGTGCTTATTATGACATTCTTTTTTGAACATCAGAGCTGACTTTTGTTTAGATAAGTAACTAAAGACAACAGAAAATGCCACCAATTTCACAATAATAAACTCAAGAGATGAATTGTTAATAGGTACCAAATCATGAAGCTCCTTATGCACTTGTGGGTCCAGGTGTTTGAAGATTTCTGTTACATTACTGCTTATAAAAACATCTGCAAAGATGCCAAGAAACTGTAAGTTGAAGGGGGATAAGGAGGTGACTAAAGCATCTGTCTTGTCTCCTTTGGCTGTTCCCTTCCAGCTGGCAGTTGGCATGGACCAGACACATATATTGCAAATTACCTGCCAGGTGATCCAAAGGATTCTGTCAGAAAGGACATTGTTGGCCACACACAAAAGAGTTTTTTCTGAGGCTAGATTTCCTCGTAGAGATGGGATTGCTAGCTTGCATGCAAAATTGATGCCAACATCTCCTCTAATGTGGATAATGCAGTGGAATCAAGAAGCCGAGGTAAAACATTTGGATGAGAAGTCCTGAGATAAATGAAAAGGAAGAGAAATGGTTCTGGGGAGTTAAATGTACAAGCTGCCCAGTTTTATTAGTGAGATTGGCAGGATTTCCACAGGGGACCTTGTGCCTAATTTCAAGTGCCTTTGTTGTCCTTTCTGATTTCAGATCAGAATTTCATCATGTACAAATTGGCCTTCCATCCACTGAAACCCATGTTTTGCCTCAGTTAACCAATCCGTATACTAAGTGGAAGAAACAATCTAAATCAACTTCGAGTCCAATCTATAAACCTGGCATGAGTCTGTCATTGGAAGCTTTTCCAGCTAATCTTTATTTTATGAAGTAAATACAGAATTGTTATGCATTTCTTGCCTAGTATCTAAATTTCTTTTTTTGCAGCAAGGAAAAGACAGAGTAAACAGCATGTGAACAGTAATGACTAGTCACCCTGAAAATATAATTTATGGATTTAGTTACTAACTCTATTTTACATGGCCATTGTAACTGTGACTATGTGGAAGGTAGTAGTTCGAATCTCTGTTGAAAATACTTATATTATAGGAGTGTAGCTCCTTTTGCCATGCCTTTCTGCTATTCCTGACATGGATTGCTATTACCCTAAATTTGGCTGTCCTCATGGTATGTCCATACCATGCCCCTGGAACTAGATCATGCTGCACTGCTATCTCTACAATTATTCCTTATAACACTTTGAGTGGTTGATGGTTTCCTGGCTGAAATTTAAATACTAAGTGTTGTGTTTTCAGTTTGTTGGCAATTGACGAAGATACATGGTGAAAAACAACAAGCTCTTTATTACTCTCTCCTACAACCAAGCAAGCAGCAAAAGGCACGCAGGCCTTTTATAGGGCATGAAACCCAGACAGTGTGAACCAATAGGAATTGACCATTTTCGCGCCTTGCGCATGCGCACAAGGCTGGCGCCACCCTGTCTGGTCCCGGGCAGTTTTTGGTTTGCCCGGGACCATTTGCAACAATTCTGAACCTGCTTTCAGCTCTTGCAAGCTCAGGACATAACACTAAGTATTGTCAACAAACTGACATATTATTGACTCTGGAGATTCTCAATCATCCAGGATATGGTTGCCCCAAGGGTGCTTTTCCAAAAGACAACTGAACCTTCTTGGGCTTTTTCCCTTGAAAACGTTTCGTTTCTCATCCAAGAAGCTTCTTCAGTTCTGAAGAAGCTTCTTGGATGAGAAGTGAAACATTTTCAAGGAAAAAAACAAGAAAGTCCAATGCCTTTTGCAAAACTACCTTCGAGACAAGTTGACATTTGCAATAGATGGCAGTCAAGAGTTTATCTTTCTAGACAAGGGGTAGGCAACCTTAGCTCTTTTATGACTCGTGGACTTCAAGTCCCAGAATTCCTGAGCCAGCATGGCTCAGCTTGGAAACCTCTTTTTCCCCTCAGCGTGGCTGGCTCAGGAATTCTGGAAGTTGAAGTCCATGAGTCATAAAAGAGCCAAGGTTGCCTACCCCTGTTCTAGACTATGGAAAACTTGAATACATACTGCCCCAGATGCAATCACTGAATAAGTGTTCTTGGGGATTGGATGTTTTAAGGGACTTGTTAAGCTGCAAAATAATCTCAGGTAAAAATCTATATATTTTTTTCCAAACCATTATCAAATGGTCATTGATTTCACATATCAACCATTAAGTGGCAGTGAGTGGTTTCTATCTCTTGGTTTCCATCTCTTGGTTATTCAGATTTAGGCAGCTTAGATGCAGCTGTTGAACAAAGGTTGTGGAGCTGAGGTTTGAGAAAATGGAATGTGCAGATGGACAGATCTATTATTCAAAGCAATCTGAGTATTTAATTGCTGATTAATAGTCAAGATCTGCTTTTAAATTTTTTTCCCAAGCAAACAGAAAGCCTTACAGCACACACACTCCAGAGCACTGTACATATGAAAATGGTGAGCTGTAGTGAGTAGGTGTTGTGTTGGAAGGAAGGAAGGAACGAAGGAAGGAGGGAGGGAGGGAGGGAGGGAGGGAAGGAAAGAAGGAAGGAAGGAAGAAAGGAAGGAAGAAAGAAAGGATGGAAGAAAGGAAGGAAGGAAGGAAGGAAGGATCTCTATTTTCATTTTCTCTGAAGCCAGAACAGAACCCAGTCAAGAGGCATAACTGAGCCCACTAGCTTTTAGGGATAGTTCCATAGCAACTCTGCCAGACCAAACAAATTCAAGCAGATCAAGTCCTGACTGCAACTTGAGCTTTTTCCTCCATTCCTCTAAATCACGGGTGTCAAACTTGCCACATCACCTGACGTGTCGCAACATATCGCAACTCTTTTTGCATTGCCAGCAATGGGGTGGGTGCAGCTTTGGTATGATGAAACCGGCCCTCAGGCCAGCAGTTTAACACCCGTGTCTAGATCCTGACATAACATGGAAAACCTTTCTACCAAAACATATAAAGATGTCATTGGGCTGCCTTAGCGGTGAGGTGGCAACGAGATGGAATGACCTCATGAGGACATATCCTTGGCAAGCAGTGTGTGGTGTTTCTTCATATCACAGCAAGGAGGCTGCATGGATAGGTTCACAATCACTGTTAGGCAACAAGATATTTGCCCTACCTTTGAGGCACCAACACTGAATTTTTTTTTTAAATGGCTTTTAAAGCTTGTCTAGGCTGAATACTCAGTCCCCTGCTATATTTCTTAAGTGTAGGGGCATTAATTTTGCTGGAAGAAAGAGTCATACCAAACAAGACACTCCACCTGAAAACATGCTCTGCTATTTCTTGGGCTTCTTCTTTTTCCTAAGTAATTCCTTTTGTATTTGGTCTTGTCCTAAACCAGTGATGGCGAACCTATGACACGCGTGTCAGTGCTGACACGCGTAGCCATTTGGGGTGACACGCGCAGGATTTCATGCGATTTTATGCAATACATCCTCGGCTCCTGCACGCCGAGGATGAAAGAATTTTTTTTTTTGTTTTCGCCACGGAAGAAAAATCCCCACGGATACCTGGCGGGTCACCAGGTTATGTGGGACTCGAACCCACTAAAACTCTCCCATTATGACTACCGCCCCCCTAGAGCAACCGTACCACTACGGCCTTGGATCCAGGAAGGATGAAAGAAATACGCTCTGTGCTGGAGGAACGGGGGGCAGGATGTGTGATCTCCCCCACCCACACTCACTCATTCACTGTGTCCCCGCCGCAAACTTCAGCCTGCGCCGCCGCCGACTGACAGGCAAGCACAGGCACAGCCCCTTTATCAGCGCAGGGGCTGCTGGTAAGGCATGCGTGCCGTGCGCACACACTTCATCAGCACGACTGAGAGTACGTTAGGGAGGACCCCCAGGAGAGGAGCGCAGGAACAGTGCGCGCCTTTCTCCAGTCAGGCCGCAATTAGTGAGTGCCACACAGTAAGGGGGACCTGTGAGCGCCATTAGCAGCAACTATTGGGGTGCCATGGACTTGTAATTGCCCACAATAACTGAGATAAGTGAGGGGGAGGCTGTGTTAGGCTAGTTAACCCCTAATTGGCTAACAAGCTATCTATAATTCTATCTGCTGTAACTGGCCCACTGATGGAGCACCCAAAAAATAAAAAACAAAGGTTAAGTAAAGGGAGTGGTAGTAGCAGTGGCCGACCCTTTCAAGAGACGTGGAGCGAGATGTATGGTATTATAGAAAAAAATGGCAGATCATTTTGCGTTCTATGTACTGAAACGGTAGTAAGCAGAACGTGCAATATAAATAGACATTTTGAAACTAATCATTCCCAGCTCTTGGAAAAAAGTGAGGATGAAAGGAAGGAATACATTTCCAGGAAGCTATACCTTTATAAGAGCCAATCTAACTCCATCCTTAAATTTATAAAAAGCTGTACAAATTTAACATCTGCAAGTTTGAGCATTGCTCACTCCATAGCTCAGCATGTAAAAGCACTTAATGAGGGAGAATTTATTAAAGAAACTCTCCTAAGATGTGCGCCACTTCTATTTTACGATATGCAGAATAAAGATGCAATTATTAAGAGAATATCTGAGTTACCACTCAGTAGAAATATCATAAAAGACCCAATAATGAGACTGAACACAAACGTACAACATCAATTAAAGAGAGACATAAGGAATTGTAAATATTTTTCCATCTGTCTTGATGAAACTACTGATGTCATGTCACATGCTCAGTTGGCCATTATTGGTCGATATTCTGATAGTCACACAATGAGAGAAGAGTTGATAAAGTTAGTATCAGTTCCAACAAGTACATCAGGAAGCGAAATATGTAAGGTTGTTATGCAAACATTCTGCGACCTAAGCATTGATATCTCTAAAGTTGTGTCAGTGACGACAGATGGTGCCCCAAACATGGTGGGGAAAAAAGTTGGATTTGTGAAATTGTTTACAGAAGCTATTGGACATCCGATTGTGCCTTTTCATTGTATTATCCATCAGGAGGCTTTATGTGCCAAGGCAGGATTCACTGACTTAAATGACTTAATGTCAGTTGTTACAAAAATAGTTAATTTAATAGCTGCTCGCCCCCTTCACAAGCGAGAATTTTCAGCACTTTTACTGGAGGTTGATTCCACCTACAGTGGACTGCTGATGTACAATAATGTAAGATGGCTGAGCCGAGGCAAGGTTCTTGAGCGCTTTGTGGAGTGCTTTGAAGAAATTAAGGTATTTCTTGAAGATAAGGATCTGGGAAACTTTCCTCAGCTCAATGATGATAAGTGGGTCAACACCCTGATGTTTTTTACAGATCTCTCTGTTCATGTTAATGAACTGAACTTAAAGTTACAAGGTTTTGGCAAAAGTATTGATGTTATGTTTGGATACATAAAAGCTTTTGAAAGTAAAGTAAAAATTTTCAAGCGAGATGTAGAAACTAAAACGTATAAGTATTTTCCTCGAGTACAAAAGCATTTTGAGAAGGCCAGTGCAGCTGTACGAAATGAAGTGGAACTCTTGCATATGAAGTGCCAGCATGTTTTAGACTCGTTACTTGACCAGTTTACTGATAGATTTAGTCAATTTAGAAGCCTAGAACAGACCATGAGAATAATTAAGTATCCTGATGTAGTAGTCTACAATAGTTTGGAATTAAATGGTTTCCAATGGACGCAAATAAATGATTTGGAGATGCAGCTTGCAGAATTTCAAGACAGCATCTGGGCTCAGGTGTTTGTCGACTTGAGGTCAAAGCTTGAGAATCTGGAAAGGGGCCGCTTGGAGAATCAAGATGAGTGCCACTACGAACAGGAAATTTGGAGTGCCTGGAACAGACTACCAGACACTTTTAGCACCCTGAAAAATATAGCAACAGCTTTACTCACAATTTTTCCTTCTACGTACTTTTTGAGACCTTATTCTCAGCATTAAATAATATCAAAACCAACAAAAGAAACAGATTGACAGATGAGGTTAGTAGCGCTTGCTTGGGCCTGAAGTGTACAAAATACCAACCTCCAATTGAAGATTTAGCCAATGAAATTCAGCAACAAAAAAATCACTAATATGCAGGTTAGTTAAAGAATTCACCCTCCCCCTCACTTATCTCAGTTCACGGCACCCCAAACAAGTTCAATAATATCAAGGGTAACATACGAAATCGACAGATTGATGAACAAAGAAGTTACTAAGCAGGTATGTTAATTAATTTGTTTTTGGTTTATTAAATACAATTATATATTGCAATTATATATTTTTGTAGTTTAAACTATAAATTGCGCAAAATTATGATTTTTTGTCGAAGTGACACACCACGCGAGTTATGCTCGATTTTTTGCCAAATTTTGACACACCACGCCGAAAAGGTTGCCCATCACTGTCCTAAACCATCCGGATAAGACCTGATAAATCTGTGGCCCTTTAGGTGCAGATGAACATCTCTCAGCCTTTTCTCCACAGTTTATGTTGTGTAGCTGACAGGAATTGTTCAGCCATATCTGGCAGAAGAGTTTTCTTTTCCTGGACATATATTTTCTGTTTCAGGGACTGACTGCTCTCACATTAATCAGCCTTTAAGATCCACTCCAGATTCTCTACTCTTCAAGAATGATTAAGTGAGTGTAACTGATGGGGCCTTCTTAGTGGTAACGCTGAGAGACTCCACAAAGTCCTTATTGTTTTCTAGGCAGGAGTGGAAAACTTCAAAATATTGTCCTATTATTTAGTTTTTAATAATTGCTCCTTTCCACAATTATTGTATCTTTTTATGATTTTAATACTATCTTCCACTTTTTACTGTAAGAGGCTTTATGCAGAGATGAATAAAGTAGAAGCAGGATTACTATTCCAGTACTACAATTAGTGTTAAATTGCCTCCCTCACCCGTCGTCCCCTTTGGAATATCATTCCCCCGAGATCTGGATAGCCCCTTCCCAGCATGGTTTCACAAAGGCCATTAAAACCTGACTTTTTCAACAGGCCTTGAGGGTGGGAATGTTGTGAGTTGTTCCCTCCTATAATATGGAGATTAATAGTTTCATTCTTTTTTGCTCTGACATTTGTTTTAGACTCTGCACTTTTTAACCTTATTTATGGAAATAGGATACATAAACCCCTCATTAGTTACAGCATTGAAGCCCTATAAATAAATAAACACATGTGCATACACGTGCACATGTACACACACACAAAGCAATAGGAACACCTATCTAATTCAAAACAAAATGCTAAACTGGAATACTGCTACCCTACCACAAAATACACAAGGCATATGAGAGTAGCTTGCGCTGGTGCTCGATATCATGCCTTTTAATTATTAGGAAATAGCCTAAAAGGAGAGAAAAAAATAAGAAATCAAAGTCACCAATTTAGGTAACCTCAAACCCCCAGCTCATAATAGTATTACAATTTTATTACACAATATATATATATTTAAGAAAATAAATGATGTCCCACAGTTTAACCAACTCAAACAGAGAGACTATTAAGAGAAACGACCAATAGAGGAAGTCCAACCATGTTTAACTTAGAAGACTTCCAGGCAACCAATCTACCTGTCCATAATCTTCTTGCTCCAATTTAAACCTCACTGGATATAAAGCTCTCCCTACCATTTCAGGTCATCTTAGAAAGTAGGTCACTATGAGAATATCCAGCAGTTATCAATCTATCAACCCTAACTTTTTTCACCCTTTTCAGCCAAAGACTACAAGTAGTCCTTAACGTGAATGTTTGTTCGACGATGATTCAAAGTTATGATGACCTTGAAGAAAATAATTTACCACTTGTCCTTGAGATTTCAACAGTTGCACTGCTCACTCGGTCACATGATTGAAATTTAAGTGCTTGGCAACTGGCTCACATTTATGATGGTTGCAGCAACTTGTGGTCACGTAATTGTGATTTGCAATCGTCCAAGCCAGCTTCCAACAAGCAAAGTTAATTGGGGAAGCTGGATCACTTAATGGCTGCATGATTCTTTAACAACCACATAGTCTCTTAACAACTGTGATTTGCTTAACGACCATGATAAAATTATTATAAAATCAGGTCTGGTCATGTGAAGACTCACTTAATGACAGCATTGCTTAGCAACTGAAATTCTTATTCCAATTGTGGTTATAAATTGAGCATTATCTGAATTATTTATTTACAAGACCTTACCACTTCATGACTGACACCAAGGGGGAGGGTCAGCCAGCAAATAACTCCCTGCATTGTTCTATCATGAGTTTCTCACCAAAAACATCCCTATTTCCCTCAAAGAAATACCGGTAGAAGGAAAATAAATCCATCTGGTGGTGATCCATCTGATTCTAGCTTATTAAGAAGGAGGTTGTGGTCTACTTTGTTAAATGCCTTATATATACTATGTTTACTGCATTTTGCTGGTCCACTAATTTTGTCACTTTGTCAAAGAATGAAATAAGATTTGTTTGGCACAATCTATTTTTGACAAACCCATGTTGGCTTCTGGTTATAACTTTGCTCACTTCTAGGTTTGTTTGCTTCTAGGTTCTAGGTTTTCACAGAAACCTTGTCCAGGCAGTCTCCAAGAAACACCAATGACTGAATGAAAAAAAAAAATCTTAGATGTATATAAACTGTCTAAATTGTCTTTTTAAAAAAACCCTATAACAAATAGCACATCTGTAAACAGCAGAAAGTGACTCTAATTTCATACGGCCACCCCCCCAAAACTGTCTATGTTGACCCAGAGACAGCCTGAAAATCATGTTTGTTTAAAAATACCTTAGGGCAAAAACTTACTCTATCCATTTATCAGGCACCCTCATCACTAAAAAGCTATAGTTACATTATATGGGTAGGGGAAAGAGGGCTTTCTTGCATGTATGAGTGAGGAGAGAAAGCAATGGAGTCGTCACTGTACTAGAATTCAGCTCAAATTGCTCTGCATATAAGTTGCCCTACTCCTTGTACAGCCTAAAGAGATTCAGCCCTGCCTGGTCTGGCATATGAATTAGCCTCTTACCCTCCTTTAAATTCCATCTGACATCTTTATTTCACCCTAAGTCCAATGTTACAGAACTATGGTGCTGATGAATCCTATGACTAACCTCAGCTAACCTCCCATTACTACGGTCTTTCCTTTGTCACTCCCCCTTCCTTGAGACACTACCCAGATCTAAAAGCTTCATATAAAACTGAGTAAGAATTAATCAATACCAGACAAGCTGGCTCCTTCACTGCCAGGCAGCCCTGCAACCAATTCCCGCACACTCATCTGCAGAACTGAGGGGAGGGGGGTCTCATTTCTGCTGCCTAGAGAGAGGCTGGCCATCATTAATTCTGGATAAATTAAATCTGGGGAGGCTGAGCTGAAAGAGTTTTAAGTTCTGCTAACTGGAAATAAGTTGTTTGTATTATTAACTGGTGCAAAAGTGGGGATGATCTAAAGCATCCTATCACAACTCCTGCCCTCCAGTTACGTTGAACTGCAAATCCATTAACCACAGCCAGTAAGTGCAAGGCATTATAGCCCATTAATATACAAGCAGTCCTCGACTTAGAACCACAACTGGCACCAGAATTTCTGTTGCTAAGCGATGCAGTTGTAAAGTGTGATGTCATGTGACTGCATCACTTAGCAACAGCAATCCCAGCATGTGTCCTTGCCATCATTAACCGAATTTCACTAGTAGTTAGCTAAGGACTTACCCCGATCCAGGCCATTCCAGGATTGGTCCGTCTCAGTCTCAAGTCTCAGTAAGATAAGGAATTGCCTCTAACTCTCCACACTTCTCTCTATCTCTCGCCCATCTCTGTCCTTTTGGTCACCCTGCACCCTGACTTCGGGGGCAGCAAGCAGCCCCAGAACCATTTGAGTTACCTGCCACACTGCAGCTTAAGGGCTTCTTGGCACAGTGCAGTTCTGGGCTGCAAAAAGCCTAAGTTGCAATGCACTGGGAAGACACACCTGCCCCACAGGCAAGCACAGTTACCCCAATCAAGTCCCAACCTTGGCTGTCCTGTGCTCCACGGCCCCAGCTGTCCTTCACCATCCTCTTACTCCCACTGCTGAGGAAGCATGCTGGCCCTGGCCCTTCATGAGGCACCTGCTGGCCCTGTTCTCCAGATCTCCCAAGGAAACTGCCATGCGCAACCTTGGAAAGAAAGTGATGGTCAGCAGCAAAAGCAGGAAGGTGGTAAAGGTCAGCCAGGATGTCAAGGGCTGTTCAATGTAAAAGGCCAAAAGGCATAGCTGGGGGAGATGGACTGTGGCTGGTGATCCCTGAGGTTGTAAGTCTCTTCATTCAGCACTGTCTTTGCACTCCTCTATCTCCTACCCAAATTTCTTAGAGCAACATCTCCTCTCTCCAGATACCATCTGTTCAAAAGGGATGCCACTTGTTATGTCCCGAGCCTTGCAAACGGCTCGGGCGTTTGCAGGCAGTCCCGGGCAGGTGCAAAGCTGCCCGGGACCAGACAGGCTGTCGCCAGCGCCGTGCGCATGCGCGGGTGCTGGCGCGGGAAAAGTATCACATTTACCTGGGAAGCGTCTATATAAGAAGCTGGGAGGTTTTGGGAGCTGCAGAAGCCATCTACTTGTAAGCTGAACGCTGAATAAAGGAAACTGAGAACTTCAACTGCTTCTCGTGTCTGCTTCCCGCCAAGGACTCAACACTGGCGACGAAGGTGGGATTGCCTTACACCGCCTGGAAAGGAAGAAGTGTAAACTTACCCAAGTGAGTCCTGAGCGGCGGAACGGCGTCGACTCGGCAGCTACCCGCCAATCCAGTGCGCATTCGGGGGTCGGCTGGCTGATAGACCCGTCTTCTGAAGATGGCGAAAATCGGAAGGCTTTCGGAATTCGACGTCTCACATCCAGAGCGGTGGGAGTCATACGTAGCCAGGGTGGAGAACTACTTCAAGGCAAACCAAGGGAGGGAAGAGAGCTTGAAGGCTGCCACCCTGCTTTGTGTTTGCGGTCAAGACGCCTTCGACATTGCAGAAAACCTTGCAGCACCTGTTCCAGTAGAGTCTGTAAGCTACGCAGATCTGAAGAAGCTACTGAAGGAGCACTTCCACCCCAAGATGTCCGTCATCGCATGGCGCCACACCTTCGAGCAGAGGGATCAACGGCCCGGGGAGTCGGCCAAAGAATTCATCGCCGCATTACGGAAGGCCGCCAAGCACTGCGAGTTCAAAGACCTCGAAGAACGACTGAGGGACCGATTCGTGTGCGGGTTAAGGCATCAAGATCTACAACAGAGACTTTTCGCTAAAGAAGAATTGTCCTACCAAGATGCCTTAAGGGAAGTCACCGCAGAAGAAGCAGCAGGCGGCGCTGTCAAGAACATTCGGCCGATCAGAAACAGTCCAGAGGTTGCATCCGTGCACCAGGAAGACGCCCAAAGAAACTCCGAGGAGGATCCGGACGAGGAAGTCGACCGTCTCCACCCCACGACAGAAGAAAAACAGAAGGGAAGCTCTTCAGCTCCGCTCAAGTGCATCGGCTGTGGAGGTCGCCACAGGAGAACCGACTGCAAGTTCCGCTCCGCTACCTGCCGGGCATGCGGCAAACAAGGACACATTGCAGCTGTGTGTCTGGGCCGACGAAAGGTACAACCTCAGGAAGAACTGCGCCTGAAAGGTACCGGGGTTCCCAGCCAGAATAGGGTAGGTTTTTGCGCTTCACGAAGAAGCATCTTCAGGACAGGCACACACAAGCCCATTAAGAAAAAGCTGTCACTTAAGGTGAAGCTACAAGGGGTTCCATTAACTATGGAACTAGACACAGGGTCTGCCCTTTCAATCATCTCCTTGCATACATTTAGGCAGATTTGTTCCGGTAGTGGAACTCAGGCCAAGTTAAGGCCTTCTGACATTGTGTTAACAGATTTTCAAAATTCAAGAGTGTGTGTTAAGGGGGAGGCCACCCTTAACGTGCAATACAAGAGTTTTGAAGGTCCACTAGACTTATTAGTAGTAGGGGGTGAACGAACGAGTCTCATAGGACTCGATTGGTTTGAGGCCCTGGGGATACACGTCACAGGACTCAACAGTTTACAAACACTCGACCTACAGGAAGTCTGCCAAGAATTTGCAGATGTTTTCAGCCCCCAGCTGGGCACATTCAAAGGACCCCCTGTGTCCTTAAAGCTAGACCCCACTGTCACTCCCATTAGAATTAAAGCAAGACGGGTCCCTTTTGCTTTAAAGAGTAAAATTGACACTGAGTTAGACAAACTGATTCAACAGGGAATCCTAGAACCTGTTGATTCCAGTCCTTGGGAGACCCCCATTGTCACGCCTCTAAAGGCAAATGGGGACATTCGCATTTGTGCTGACTACAAATGCACTCTGAATACGGCATTGCAGCAACATGCCTATCCTGTTCCTGTGGTCAGTCATATTCTGGCCTCCCTCAAGGGGGGGCGCGTTTTTGCAAAACTTGATCTAGCTCAAGCGTATCAACAGCTGCCTGTTGATGATGATGCTGCTATAGCTCAGACTATTGTGACCCACAGGGGAGCCTTTAAGGTAAAAAGGCTGCAGTTTGGAGTGAATGTCGCTCCTGGGATTTTCCAAAGCGTAATGGAAAACACACTACGGGGTATACCAGGGGTTTGCCCCTACTGTGATGATGTCTTAATTGCAGGAGACTCCACACACATTCTAGCTGAAAGGCTAAGGGCTGTTCTGTTAAGATTCAGGAAGTCAGGCCTCAAGCTCAAAAAAGACAAATGCAAGATTGGGGTGCCTTCTACTGACTTTCTGGGGTTCAAAATTGATGCTGCTGGGATTCACCCTGCTGAATCCAAACTAACAGCTATTTTAGAAGCACCTAGGCCAAAGTCCAAGGCCGAACTTCAGGCCTTCCTGGGCCTCCTGAATTTCTACAATTCTTTTCTTCCTCATAAAGCTAGTGTAGCTGAGCCTCTTCACAGGCTACTAGACAAACAAGCAGTGTGGCAGTGGTCACAAACGCATGAGGGTTGTTTTAACAAAGTCAAGGCCTTGCTCACTTCTAACAGTGTACTTGCACATTTCAACGAATCTCTTCCTGTGTGCATTGCATGTGATGCGTCCCCTTATGGGGTAGGAGCTGTCCTGAGCCACCTCAGGTCTGATGGAACTCAGGTTCCTGTTGCATATTACTCCAGAACATTGTCGTCTGCTGAGCGCAACTACGCTCAGATAGACAGGGAGGCTCTGGCTGTTGTCGCTGGAATTAAAAAATTCCACGATTTTCTCTATGGCAGGCATTTCACGGTCTTTACTGACCATAAGCCTCTGCTGGGACTGTTTACCACAGTAAGCAGACTCCCCAAATCATTTCCCCTAGAATGCGTAGGTGGTCTATTTTTCTGTCTGCATATGATTTTTCTTTACTCCACAAGCCTGGGAAAGAAATGGGCCATGCTGATGGCCTCAGTAGATTGCCTCTGCCCGTAGTAGAAGCTGACCCTGCGCCAGCTGTCAACATTCTATCAATCCAAGCCTTGCCCGAGCTCCCTCTTTGTGCCAGGGATGTTGCCGCTGAAACAGGTACAGATCACACACTTTCACGTGTCCGTTCCTGGGTTTTGTCCGGTTGGCCTGAGCCCTGCCCTAGTCCTGAGTTTCAGAGTTTCTGGTCCAAAAGAAACGAGTTGTCCCTTTCTCAGGGTTGTCTGCTTTGGGGAAACAGAGTTGTCATTCCCACCTCAATGAGGACTAGGGTCTTAGAATCCCTCCATGAGGGTCATCCTGGCATTGTTCGTATGAAGGCTCTTGCACGCAGCCACTTGTGGTGGCCTGCTTTAGATAAGGATATTGAGGCTAAGGTGCATGCTTGCCACTGTGCCAACGATCTCGCCCAGAGATGCTCCAAGCTCCCGTGCATAAATGGGAGGAAACGCAGTCCCCATGGTCTAGGGTGCACATTGACTACGCTGGGCCCTTTCAGGGCCAGTTCTTCTTGGTCCTTGTTGACAGCCATTCAAAATGGCTTGAGGTTGTACCTGTCTCATCCACCACCATTGCAAAGACTATTCAGGTACTGAGGGGGATTTTTGCTGCACACGGGCTGCCAGATGTCATTGTGTCCGACAACGGCCCTCAATTCACTTCCTCCGAATTCCAAGCTTTCTTACAGGCAAACATGATTCGTCATGCCACGTCTGCACCCTTCCACCCGTCCACCAACGGTATGGCTGACCGTATGGTGCGCATCACAAAGGACGCATTGAAAAGACTCACCTACGGGGACTGGCATCACAGGTTGGCTGACTTTCTCCTTTCTTATCGCACCACACCGTCCACTTCTACAGGGAGAAGCCCAGCTGAACTTCGCTGGGGGCATCAACTTACTACTAAGCTTGACTGGTTGCATCCGGACAGACTGCCTTCATCTACCTCACATTCTAGGGCACCTAGACAACTACTTGTGGGTGCCCCGGTTTGGGCTCGCAATTACGGGCCTGGTCATACCTGGGTCCCCGCTTCTATTTCCAGGGTCACAGGTCCTCTCTCCTACGAGGTTGCCCTGGACAACGGTCGTGTCCGGCGTCGGCACATCGACCAACTCCGCCCTAGGCGGGACTTTTCAGATGAGACTCCTGGGTCTTTTCCAGGGGGGGAGGGGGACCCTTTGGAGCAAAGGGAAGGGCACGAGCTGCTGCCCATCTCCACTGATGGAGCCACAAACGGCCCATCCCAGAGTTCCGCGAGAGCTCCAACAAGAATTCTATGAGCCTACCTAACTACCAGGCATCCACGCCTACTCCAGCCAGGGAGTCACCCCGGGGGCATACTCACTTTCCACACACATCACACAGCACTCCAGTCATGGAGGATACCCGGGGGCACCCCAACAAATCATTCCCCGCAAGAGAGCTGGCACACAATTCCCAAGGTTGGCCTGACCTTACCCCAAATCCTACAGGGGGTCACACATACACAGAGATAGTCGAGGAACCAAGTCCCGACTACAACACCTCTAGCACAAATCAGGGAACACCTGAGTTTTGGGAAAGTACAGAAACCCACACAAGCCCGAACACAGAACGGGGTTCAGGGAATGGACAGTCTCCTGACAGGTCTTGGACTGACCTAGGAGGTTCTACAGAGACGCCCAGCAGTGGCTATCACTTCAAGAGGCCCGAGGGTCTGCAGCTAGGCAGGTCAACCAGGTCACAAAGTGACAGAAGCCCTGGCCTGACGAGCCCGGTGGGCAAGCAAGCAGGCCAGGCATTGGGGCACAGTCCTTGGAAGGCACCAAGGCAAAATAAGGAGAACAGGCTAACATCTCCCTCCAGTCAGGGAACTCATGCTAGTAACCCAGAGCTGAGAAGGTCACAGAGAGCAAAGAAGTCTCCTAAATACTTAGAGGATTACATAACATTGCTGGCTAAACAAAAGCCAGGTAACGATAGGAGCACTGAGAAGCAGAACACTGCCTAAAATAAATGATTATATGTTGGTAGTAGTTTTAGCCCGGGGGAAAGGGGTGTTATGTCCCGAGCCTTGCAAACGGCTCGGGCGTTTGCAGGCAGTCCTGGGCAGGTGCAAAGCTGCCCGGGACCAGACAGGCTGTCGCCAGCGCCGTGCGCATGCGCGGGTGCTGGCGCGGGAAAAGTATCACATTTACCCGGGAAGCGTCTATATAAGAAGCTGGGAGGCTTTGGGAGCTGCTGAAGCCTTCTACTTGTAAGCTGAACACTGAATAAAGGAAACTGAGAACTTCAACTGCTTCTCGTGTCTGCTTCCCGCCAAGGACTCAACACCACTCACTCTCAAATTTCCCAAGGGGTCACATGTGCAGCCACAGCATCAGAGAACAGGGACTACAATTCTTAGTGGAATCCTCACTAAAAATGTGCAAGCTGCAGAGTAGATTGTTCCCAAATGTTAATAAGCACCACTTATGCATAAGTGATAACACAGCATTTTTTTTTAAAAAAAAAATCAATCACTCCACCTTTCACTAGCCTGTTACCCCAAGCAGATTTAAATATTATGAGAGGGAGAATATTTCTAGGCATCCGTTTGCTAAATGACTCTCTGAAAGAAACCCTAGGGAAAAGCAGGATATACAGAGTAATTGGTAAACTGTGCTTGGAAAAAATCCACTAAGCCTGTATTCTAGAATAAAAATATTGGTCCTAGTCCAGTACCACCACATGGTGCTTGGCCCATTTTCAAACATTCAGCCTGTTTTTTTTTTTTTCATCAACAAAGTATGGAGTAATGACCATGAGCCAAGCAGGCACATGATTTAACGTCTGATGGGTCAATTTAAAATTTAGTAAGTCAAGACAGATGTGGTCAGAAGGTAAATCTGGGCCTACTAATAGATTTCTTACTATTTGCAGTGGATGGTTGGGATTTCTGTCCCTGTTCTAGAACTATAACAAAACAAATGATCCTAGTTCAGAAAAAGAATATAATTGCAGAAACAAAGAAAATTTTTAAAAAAGCATGTCTTGGATTTTTTCTTAATGTCAGGATTATAAAGCCCGATTATGGATTTGAAAACTATCTTTGAGCTGAGCATGGATATGTTCAGAGGTACTGTGTTCCTTAATTCTATGTTTATATACTGTACCTATAGAACTGTTTTACAATGACCCCAACTACTATATCTTGGGAGTCTGGTTAAAAAAAAAAGCAATTCCCACAAATCTGAATTCTGCACACTGTACTTGCAGAGGATTGTCTACATCAGTTCCCAAAATACTATAACTGCTACTTATAAACAGCACTATCAGTGGTTTAGAAAGCTTGTACATTTGGTCATTCAGTAGTGATTGTGAAAACTCTTGTGAAGTAGGATGTTATTAGGAGCTTTATATTATTTGAAACAGAGAAGCGGTAGCTAGCTTGAATCTGCCTACTGAGCTTATGACAGAAATGAAATTTCTTTAAAAAAAAGAGATTCTGGAGAAAGAACTGTTTGAATGCATGTCACATGTAACTTCGCTCTCAGTCCCTCATTAAACAGCTACGAATTTTCCTATAACGCTTTCATTTGACAATTCCTCCTTCAAAAGACAGACTGGGGACTTCACTGTTAATAGGTGAGTACAGCAGCCAACTACAGATGTGGAGTTTTCCAGTACCCGTAGAGATACTCAAAAAGAGAATCTTAAAATAGTCGTTTGCCCCTCACTATGGTCTCATCCTCATGTCCTCCTAATTGCAACATGAGCATGCCCTGGTACCATTTTTAAATGACATGTCCTTGTGACATTGCCTTTATCGCATCCCAGCCCAGGGAGGGAGACAGTTTAAGCTATTCCACTTTTATAATAATGCATTATCACACTGACATAGTTTTAAGTTGCTGTGGGCACACTCTCTCTCCGTGGCCCTTTTGGCTGTGTTGCAGGGAAGAATGGACAACTGGCTTCCCCGTAGGCATTTTCCCACATTACGCCTGAGCAGTGCTTTCCAAAGCATTTATCAGATCTTAGGCAGCCTCTTACTAGACCCAAATTTAGTGTTTATCGAGAGTGCTAGATCTGTGGTTAAAAATACATTCTTTGTGCTGTGCAGAGTAGCAGAAGTAGCATTTTTTTTTTTGTGCTGCATAGAAGATTGATTTAAACTGAGAGAGCTGGGTTCTGCCAACTGTATATTGCTAGTTCAGTCACCTATGAGTACACGATGGGATTTTCACTGCTTTCACTGATAATGGTTTTCACATGGCCATTATTTTTATTGCTTCTATAATGTTAGGTTTGGAGCAACACTCGTCTTATTCCTGTGCCATTTTGTGTACTGCACAGAGTACTTCTAGGAGCTGCCTGCCATGGCATTCGTTGCTTTGCAGCAATGCTTAAATGCAAAAAAGAGCAGCACAAAGTACAAATCAGATTAAAATGATATAAAACCTCAATTGTCATGTTCTTCTGTCCTGCTCCTTGGTCCTCAGCAAGCCAGACTGGAATAATTAACAGATTCAAAGAATCCTGGATCTTCTGATGAAGAATTTTATTGTAGAGAAGCTAAATAGCCATCCTGAATGAATTCCAACAACTGCTATGAATAAGCTAAATCCTATAGAGAACTGACAACCAGTTTGTTGTAGTGGTCAACACTACTAGAATTGGGAGATCGTGAGTTCTAGTCCTGCCTTAGGCATAAAGACATCTGGGGGACCTTGGGCCAATCACTTTCTCTCAGCCCTAGGAAGGAGGCAATGGCAAACTAGTTCTGAAAACTTTGCCAAGAAAGATGCAGGGCATCTTGTTTAGGCTGTCTCCGAGAATCAAATGATTGAACAGAAGAAATATATCAGAAGTAAGCGGTGCTTTTTCCAAAGATGCCCTCCATCCAATTGCAGAAATGATAAAACTTTTTCCCATTCTCTCCTAGCTGACAAGATGACAAATGGTGTCCACTCCTTTTTCTCTTCCCAAAGTCAATATCTCCTCCATGAGATATTGAAACTCTATAGGAAACTTCCTTGTGAGTCATTTTCTACTCCCAAGTTCTGGAGTGGGGGAGGAAGATGGAAGAGTGTTCTTATCAACCCCAGATTTAGAGGCAGGGAAGGAGGGAAAGCAATCATGTCCCATCCCCAGGCTAAGCTGGGACATGACAGAATTTTCGTAGGCAGTCAACCCTGCACCTCTCCCTTTTGGTCCCAAGGGGTGCTTTCCCCCTTAGTCTAAAGAATCATTAGTGCTTTAGGCAAACTGGAAGATCATTTAGGAAGCTTGGATTTTTGCACGTTTTGCAAATGGAACATGCAAAGCAGGTGGGGGTATGGATATTTTCTCTGCTTCCTAGGTCTGTGTATTCCTTTAAGTGGATCAAGTGTTCCAATTTGTTCTTTCTGCATCAGGAATCCAATATATATATTCCACATCATATTTTTCCTCCCCCAACTGAGACTGGAGAAGAAGATGGGAGACACAAGTGGCATGAAAGGGATTCAAGGATCAGAAATACAGTATAAGGGGGGAAAATTGGGTTTATTTTCATACTAGATGAAGATGTAGGAGAAGAAAAGATCCAACTGTTTCCCAAGGAACTAATACAGTCTAAAGTTTCTTGTAGAAAATATATAGCCTTAGGAATGTGAGAAGCTAAGGCAGAATCCAGCAGTAGGTAAAAGCCATAACTTGTCAGAAAATATGATCTGTAAGTAGAAGAATGGATAGAGTTGTTACATGCTAACTCATCCATAAACAGTTGTCTTGCTGGTAGCTTAGATAATAAATAATAATAATAGCAGTCAAAGCAGACAACAAGACCTAGCAATGGCTAAGAGCAGTAAAGTTGAAGAAAGAGTCAGAGGGGCTAATTCTGGCTGCACAAGACCAAGTCTTAAGACAAATGCATACAAAGCCAGAATTGATAAGACAGCAACAGACATCAAATGCTGCTTCTGCAAAGAAGCTGAAGAAACAATAGACCACCTGGTTAGTTGCTGCAAAAAGATCACACAGACTGACTAGAAACAGTGGCATGACAAAGTAGCAGCAATGGTGCATTAGAAGATTTGCAAGAAATACCATTTGTCTGCAAGCAAAACTGGTGGGACCATAAAATAAAGTCATAGAAAATGAAGAAGTTAAATTGCTCTGGGACTTCAGAATTCAAATAGACAAGCACCTGCAACATAGTACCCCAGATTTAATAACTGTTAATAAGAAAGACAAAAAAAAAAAGTCTGGCTAGTGGACATTGCCAGTACCTGGAGACAGCTAAAGATAAGACAAAGAACTGGAGAAAATTATGAAATATAAAGATCTGCAAATAAAAGTAGAATGATTATGGCAAAGAAAACAAATATAGTACCAGTAGTAATTGACCCTTTGGGTACAATTCCCACAATGGACGAATGGCTGCAAAAGTTGATGGAGTTAGCAGAGTTAGCTAAATTGACTGCTTTGATTAAAGAAAAAAACACAACTACTTTTGTTTCTATTTGGAAACCACTTCTGGACTTTGTGCTTGATGTGGGAAAAAATGAAATTTTGATTTTGGTTTTTACCCATTACATAGATTATTGTTATAGAAATGGCTAGTTTATACTATTATGTAAAAGTAAAAAGTTGAGGTTTGATGTTATTATCTTATTCTACTGCACCAAGGGGAGTCAGATGTCAACGATTTTCTTTTTCCCTTCTTTTCTGCACTTTCCCCTTCTTTTCTCTTCCATATTTTTCCTATTATTTGCTTTTGTATTTTTGTATTCTATATTATAAACTAATAAAAAATAAATCTGAAAAAGAGCCAGGTTACATTTAATAAATAAATTCACCAAGAAAGAATCAGTTTTTTTCATATATAGATTGTAATAAGTTTATGTAAGCAATGTCTACGCCTTGGTTGAGCAATGCATTAATTATTGCTTGCTGGGATACTGAGTCAAATGCCTTTTTGTAGTCAACGAAAGCCATGCACAGAGGCATGGTGTACTCACTGTGCCTTTCAATGACTTGCTGAACAAATGTGATCCAATGGGCTGTAGCCACTTCTGAATCCTGCCAGCTCCTTTGACTGTACATTTAATGTTCTCAATATTCTTTTTGCTACTATCTTGGTGAAAAACGTGTAGATAACTGAAAGAACGCTTATTGGGTGATGGTTCTTTAAATCATCTTGGGCCCTTTTCACTTCAGCATTTTTCCATGCACCAGGTATTTTTTCTTTTCTGAGGCATCTCGAGTATAGTTTTGCTAGTATCTTATGTAAATTGTTACCACCAGTTTTCAGCATTTCAACCATAACAGAGTCATTTCCTGAAGCTTTGCCATTTTTCATTGATTTTATGGCACTTGATACTTCCTCCACTAAAATATCTGGCATTTCCTCTTTCAGTGTTGTTACTTTTGAGTAATCTTGATCTTTGTATAGCTCTGAATAGAATTTTCCAAGTATTTCCAATATTTCCTGTCTTGTTCTACTATACATACAGAGCCATCTTCAGATTTTAATGCAAAAAAATTCTTATATTTATAAGCTTGCATTTTGCTCTATTAATCCTGTTGTTTTCTTCAATTGCCTTTTTCACAAGCTTCATGTTAAACTGATGCGTTTTTTTCTTGAATAGGTTTTCTTATGGTCTTGCAAAATTCAACATACTCCAGTTTATTACTAAAACACCCGGTATTCTTCATTGTCCGTCATTTTTTCATTAAATCAATAGTTTTATCAGAGATTTTTGACTGTGCAAAGTTTTTTTTTTCCGGTGGTGCTATAGATATAGCAGATTCAAGGACATTTTTGACTATTTGTTCATTTTGGTCCATAATGTTCATCTCTTCCAAATCTTACAATAGAGCAAAGCGATTTGATAGATTCTCAAAATTGCTGTTCTCCTTTAATAGCTTATCACTCTTTATTTTTGTTTTTCGTGATGACTTTATCATTTTCATATGCTCTTTTCTACAGTCTATCTTCACTTTACCTCGTACCATTCTATGGTCACTTCCAACATTAAAACAATTGACAGTACAATTGTAAAATATGGTTTTATCATTTGACATGATTTAGTCAATTTTGCTTGTGTACCCAGATGGACTCTTCCATGTCCATTTTCTGCTAGCCTTTTTCTTGTAAAATAGGTTCATGATATATAAAGTTCCTGTCCTTCAGCAAAATCTACTAGTCTGTCGCCTCTATTATCTTGTTCACCACTTCCATATGGGCCAGTCATTTTTTCTCCAGGTATTGGTCTACCTATTCTTGCATTAAAATCACCCATTAGTATTTTTATCAGCATTTTTCTTTGTCTTGAAAGCGGGTAACATTATCATAAAACTCTTTGACCTCATCATCACTATAGCTTATTATTGGCACGTAAACTTGGGTGATTTAAAGCTTGTATTGTTTGTTCAGTTGAATGATGCATTGAACTACTTTGTCTGATATACTTTCAAATTTTACTACAGAGTCTTTCAGCTTTTGGTTGATGAGAAAACCAATTCTGCCACATCATCCATCTTCAGTACCTCTAATGCAGAGTAAATGCCCAGTCCTATCAAGTTCAAATGAATTTTCATCTTTTCATCTTGTTTCACATAATCCAATGATATCCCAATATGTACATTTGTTGAGTTCAATCAGCAGTTTTTTCTAGTTGAGTGTCTGTTTTCATTGTTCAAATGTTGGCTGTTCCTATGTCCAAAGTCCAAAGGCAATCTGATTTAACCCAGTGATTATTAGCACCCTCTGCCTTTGGGCAGGTCTTCCCACTGCCCTGGGTAATTTTCTAGGGCCTCCGGAGAATGAGGGCCATTTTTGAGGTTGTATTGGCATGTGGAAGAAATTTACCATAATCTGCCACAGTGATCCAATGCGAGTTGGCAGATGTGATCAGTGTTAGTCTGAGTTATCCATCATGGCCTGTTTGCTTTGGGAGACCCTCCTGGACATATACATGTCCGATGACATAGTCCACAATTTCATTTACCCCCCCACACACCTTCATCACATCAAGGACCCAATCATAGAAGGAGAAATACTGAGAAATAAAGCATAATAACAACTTTCCCAAAACAGGCTATGGGTTAAGTATCTCTTTCCCAGATAACATGACTGGCATACCTTGATGCCAAACACCACTGCTGTTGAATAATCAAGTGTTATTTAGCATAGACAGGAGGCTCAACATGGGATGAAATGAACCATCTCAGATACAGTGTCCTGATAGATGGGAGGCCAGTAATAAAATCCAAATTACTTTCCAACTTTTCTGTGAGAGGAGGCAAGGGTGCACTAGATTGCCAGGTTTCTACATTAAGTGCTTGGAATTGTGGCAGGTGTAACAAGCAGGTTTTGATATCTGCTCAAACAAAAGCCACCAAAAGTTCAGAAACAGAGTTGAGCAGTCTTAAATATGCCAAAATGGCCCACTAACATGCTATTGTGGTAGAATTTCAATTATTCAGGGAAAAGGGAATACAAGTCTTCCCATTTCCAGTAAAAGCAAGAGGATGGATTTAGCAGAGCCCACAAATATAAGTCTTGCTACTGTAAGCAAGTTCACTTGATGAACTTAGAATATGCCCTCTCATCACCAAGAGTTGCATCAATCAAGACCAGTAGCATAGGTGGGGGGACAGGATTTTCAGATTACAAAACAGATTTAGGGACTAGGTTACAGAAAGGGTGGTGCAAGGCAGAATGAAATCAATTTTGGTACGATACATTCTAGTGTTCTCAGAAAAAGTATGGTGCTCTAAAGCAGGTGTGTCAAACTGCCAGCCCATGGGCCAGTTTCATCATACCGAAGCCACACCCACCCCATTGCCAGCAATGCAAAAAGAGTCGTGATATGTTGCAACATGTCATGTGACATGGCAGGTTTAACACCAGTGCTCTAAAGAATCCAAAACAAGTATACTAAATGCACATTTTTCAAGTTTAGCATATGAGCTGTACTAGCAAAGCTGTTCAATACTATTTGGATCTATTCCATGTGGATAATGAATCTTCTAAAATCAATGTATCATCTAAATAAAGAACCAACAGTACAAAATTTCATGAAAAATATTGATAAATTTTATAAAGATTAAAGGGACATAAAAAATTGACTGTTACTCAAAATGTATCAAAGGCAGGTAAGAATTTGTGCCACTCCTTCATGCAAATCAGATTTAAATTCTCCAGAGATTTAACTTAGTAAAAATATATCTCTTGTGTAACCATTCCCAAAATTCAAAAATTGGAGGGAGGGAATCCCTTAAGGAAATAGAATTCAGAAGCCTGAAATCATAAACTATTCTGTTTTTATTAATTTTTATTAAAAGTGTTTACATACCGTATATGCCGGCGTATAAGACAACTTCCGGAAGCGCTAAACTCGGCGCCAAAGACAGGGGTCGTCTTAGACGCCGAGTCGTCTTATACGCCGGAAATACTGGTAGTTTCTGGCGTATAAGACGACGTTCTAGGAGGGCGACTCGGCGATAAAGACGGGGGTCGTCTTATACGCCGGATCGCCTAATACGCCGGCATATACGGTAGTTAAAAGACAAATACAGAAATATCTGAAGGAAAAAGTGCAAAAAAGAAAAATAATTAAAGAACTTCCATCCTTCTGTTTAGAAATTACAATCAAACTCATTATCCTTCCTTAACATCCCTTCAGCCCCCCTATTAAATCTTTTTTCAATTATCACATCAGAAATCCAGAAATCACATTTTTTCCACTTTCAGTTCACAAAAGGTTTCTAGTCTCTTATTAAAGTACTTATTTATTTTGTCCTTGACCAAACAGATGCATTTTGCTATCTTTGTCAGATCTGCCATCTTTACAATCCATTCTTCCATTGTGGATACTTCAACATTTATCCATCTATTAGTATAGATATTCTTGCTGCAGTTATCATACCATAAAAACTCATGCCAACCAAACCTCAGGTAATATGCTTCTAATTCTAACTTTCTTTTTCTCAGAGAGATACACTCTTGTCATCCAAACCAAGCAGCAAGCTGCAAAATACATTTTAAAATCAGGCAATCGTAATACTTTTCCTTCTTTTGCAAATTGAAGATTTTTATAGTTAATCTTTGGTTTCGTACACTGCCATATAAATTTGGATATGTCTTTTTGCCTTTGATTGAAAGATGCATCACTTTTTAAAACAGATATTGTTTGAAATAAAACATCTCTCTAGGTAATACATTCATTTTAACCAAAGGAATATTTCCAAACAATGATAACTGCAACTTTTCCCATCTTAATAGTCCTTTCTCAATTTCATTTCATACATTATGGAGAGAATAGTTTGGTCTAGTGGTTAAGGCACCAGGCTAGAAAGCAGAAAACTGTGAATTCAAGTCCCGCCTTAGCCATGAAAGCTAGCTGCATGACCTTGTGCCAATCACTCTCTCTCAGTCCAACTCACTTCATAGGGTTACTGTTGTGAGGAAAATAGGTGTGTTGAATATGTCCACCATCTTGAATTATTTGCAAAAATAATAAAGGCAGGATGCAAATAAATAAACAAAATAAACACCTTAACATAATTATTGTGAAGTAACATATAATTGTGAAGTAACATATATGTAATCATAATAACATAATAACATAACCAACATATTTTTTCTCAATCTGACAAATCTGTTTTTGCAATCAATTTTTTTTAACATCTTTGTTTTCTCCTTATTAATTTTAAGTCCAGCAACACATCAAATTCCTTTAATTTTTCCATTAATGTATCTGTTTCTTACATAGGATTTTCCAAAATTAAAACCAAATTGTCTACAAATGCTCTTAATTTATGTACTTTTTAAATCCTAATTCCAGTTAGTCTCTCATCTTGTTGGATATCTTTGTTCAAAACTTCAAGTGCCAGAAAGAAAAGCAGTGGCAAAAGTGGGCATCTTTGTCTTAACCCTAGGTTTCAGAGTTTTGTCAGTTCACCATTACCTATAATTTGTCCCTTTGTAAAGAATATATTGATTTTACCCATTTAATATTTTTCTCCAAATTCCATATTTTACAAAATTTTAAAAATGAAAGTCCAGTTCAACTTATCAAATACTTCTTTTGCATCAAGAGACATCAATGCAATTCATTTTTTCATTATGATGTTCCAAATATTATCAAATATTAAGAATATTTGTAATATTGTTTCTTAACGTCTATTAAGCAAAAAGCCACATAGATCTTCATGGATAAATTCTTACAAGACATTTTGCATCAGGAATTGTAATTTAATTTCCTGCGAGATATATTTCTTTCCTCTTTAATTCTTCGGGTTTCATTATCATCTCCATTTTGCTTTTGCTTTTTGCCTTTTCAATTTACCATTTTGCTGTATAAATGTCCTCCCATAAAAACGTTACTTGCATCTCAAACTGGGCTTATGTCCAGGCCTTTATTTAAATTCATCTCAAAAAATTATTTCAATTTTTTGCAGTCATCAATTTTTGATTCTTTTTGTAGCAAAGCTTAATTTAGCTTTCATATGTTAAGTCCTGCCTCTCCCCTTATACACTAAAGTCACTGAATTATGATCTGAAATTTTTTTTAGCAACAACTCTATTTTATTAGTATAAATAACAACTTTTTTAGAAATCTAAAAGATCTATTTTTTGAAAAAGATCTGTGCCTTTCAGGAAAATACGTATACTCTTTGGAATCACCATTTTTTGGTCTCCTTATATCTATAAGCTCAAATGTGTCCATTATTTCAAAAATAATTTCATAATTTACTTTAATGTCATGGTTCCGATAGATGAGACCAGTAAAAACAAAACTCCAAGGCAAGAGGTTTCCTTAAAGAACATATTTATTGGCTACAAAGTATCTGCATGGTCAAAAGTGAAACTCAGACTGGAGTTCCCTCCCAAAGGTTACAATGTTACAAAGTTGAACTTCCCACCCCAGCACTATGTCATAAATCACATTCCCCAATTAACTACTTTGGCCGGACTTTCTAACTGAAGGCTCAGCCCCCAAAACCCAGGCAGCAATGACCTTGATTCTCACGGGACAATTTATTGTTTAGCCTAACATTAAAATCACTCATCCCCCTCCCATTACTGTGGCAACCAGAAACGAACTGGAAATGGCTTTAGCCAAGATGTTGCAGCATTGACACTTGTATTGATTTAATTCCTTTCAGAGATTCCTTTTATGGGCACGCCACTCCATTCTAATCTCTCCCCAAACACTAATTTTCATAGGACAATTCTACCAATTTTTCCAAAGGGCCCTTGAAAAATATGCCTTTATTGTCATTTATTCTCCAATATCATAGTTTTAGTTTCATTCCAACTGATTTCAACCCTAACATATCTGCCATGGTCAATTGTTCATTATCGGTTTTGGTTGTAACTGTGGGTTTATATAAAAAACAATTCCATTTTTCTTGGTAGTCTCTGTTGATACAAATACTTGTCCAATATTTTTTAAATCAAGTATTTTATCTTTTTTCTTTCTACATATGATTTTTGTAGACAAATTACATCTTGCTTTATTTTAAAAATAATAACAGAAAACCTTTCTTTTTTAGGGGCTCCATTTAGACGTACGCATTAGGCATGTAAAGTCCATGTTTATAAATTTAGTAAAGTCTATGCCAATAGTGCCTAACGTTGTAGATTCTTCCTTGTCTTCTTTCTATGCTGCACATCTCACTGAGGTGACTAGGCAGCTTGCTCTATTTGTTGCATGATTTTCTCTTTCTGATATAATTGTGCTTTGTCGATCTCTTCTTTGAACCTTTATAAACATCTCTCCTCTTTTTGACTGAGTCGATACCTTTTTTGATTAAAAGTTAGGATTACTTCTTCTAGTTTATCCCAACAATATTGTATCCTTTCTGTTTATCTGTCAAAAAGTGTATTTGTTTCTCTTGCGCAAAACTCTAGTACGTATTTCTTTGAGCACAATTATATCTGAGTTACTTATCCATAATTTTGTATTGAAATGTTGTTGTGGAAGCTGGTCTCTTGTCTTCTTTCTGACAAAGGATATAAGTACTGTATATTTCTTGGTACTTGGCATATCTTATATTAATTTTGTAAGTTTATTTACTTCTGCATTCATACGTTCTTCATCCCATTCCCAAAATGTTAGGAATTCTATGACTTTCTCTGTAATAACTTTACCAGATTCCTCAGATTTTTCCAGGTTTTTATTCATTAAATCTTCCATATTTGCACATTTTTCCTTTATTTTCTCTTCAAAAATAGTCAGATCTCTTTTAGGTGATGCAGACATTGAGGCAAATACTGATGCTATACATTCTTCCCTAATTCATAGACTCACAGGGCTGAAAGGGACCTTGGAGATATTCTAGAACAGGGGTGTCAAACTGCCGGCCCGCAGGCCAGACGCGTCACGAGAAAACTGTCCCCACCCCATTGCCAGCAATGGGGAAAAAGCTCCGATATGTCATGCGACGTCACGTGACATTGCGAGTTTGATGTGTCTGTTCTAGACCAACCCACTGCACAAGGCAGGAGTCCATATAGGACAAATGGCTGTCTAATCTTTTCTTGAAAAACTCCAGTGATGAAACACCTACAATTCTGGAAGGCAAGCTATTCTTCAAATATCATTTACAAAGACTCTGGCCAATTAACAATAAATATTGAGGATTAGTCATAAATAAGATCAGAAATCCCCAAACATTTGGCAATTGGGTACATTTTTAAAATCATAGAATCATAGGGTTAGAAGAGATCTTGGAAGTCTTCTAGTCCAACACCCAGTTTAGTGCAGTAATCCTCATACCGCTCCAGACTAATGACTGTCCAGTCTTCTTTCAAAATCTTCCAAAAATGGAGTATCATGGCTTCAAATGGTAAACTGCTTCATTGCTTAATAGCTCTGTGTCATGTCACTTTTGAACCATTTTCAGACATTTATGGTGGAGGGAAAAATCATTAACGAAGAGCCTCCAGTGGTGTTAATTAGCTAATATTTACTACCATGGTTCTAAGAAGACTTTAAAAACAAGAAAAGGGCCCTACATTTCTCCTACACATGTACATCATATACTTAGATTCCCATGTGCTCACTAATAGATTTATTGCAGCATTTGTGGTAAAATTACTCTAAAATATTCAACCAAAAGTATCTTATATGTTCTAACTACCAAGAGTGGAAATGTGGACTCTTCTTTTATACACCATCACAAGCCAGTTACCATTCTGTTTGCTATAAACTTGGAAGACACTACTGTGCTTATGTCATGGCTTATGAACTTCTTAGAGCAGCGGTTCTCAACCTATGGGTCGCGACCCCATTTGGGGTCGATCGCCCATTTTTCAGGGGTCGCCAAAGGCGGCGATCCGCCATTTTTTGCGACGCCGTGCACGCGTGCCGCGCACGGGGTGGCGCCGTGCACGTGCGCCACGCATGGGGGGTCGCCACGCATGTGCACCGCGCATGGGGGCGCCGTTGCGCATGCGCGTCGCGCGAGGGGCAGCCCCGTGCACGCGTGCCATGCATGGGGGCTGCCGCGCATGCGCGCCACGCATGGGGGGGGCGCCGCGCATGCGCAGAACGTTTGTGTGACGGGGGTCGCCGTCACACAAACGTTGAGAAGCACTGTCTTAGAGTTACCTAGTTGGACACTGTGGTAACAGAATTTTCCCCTAGGTAAGCTATTAATCCAGCTCAGTATGGTGCTTCTATTCTCCTCATAGTGCCCTGTATTAGCTCTGCCAATTAGCACCATTGCAGGCTCTTTGTGAATGATTTTTCCCTCCACCATGAATTTCTGAAAAATGGTTCAAAACTGACACTATTTCAAGCTATTACTGACATTAAAAACATTCTGATTATGTCAGAGTTAATTATATTACAGATTGGAGCAGCCCTCAAGGTATGGAGAAAGCTGTTTGTATGTGTTAAGAGTGCATTTCTGCAGCAATGCAAGAATGGGCTGCAGTCATAGAAGAACTGGGCTGTAGATTTCAATTTTTCATTTTACAGGCCCTATATTTCAAATCAATTCAAGCATGGTGATGAAACTAATTGTTTCCAAACTTTACAGATACATTTTCCTCATAATTCCAGAGCACTAAAATCCCTGAAGCAATACTACAATAGATATTTCTATGCCATGCTTTTTTTACCATTCTGATTTTGCAGCATATTGATGTTGAAAATTTTGGGGGTCAGATTTTTGGCAAGAATGTATTTCAAATTTGCATTTAAAATCAAATAGTTATGGCAGGGACATCTTTTTTCCAAAATATACAATAATTCACCACAAACTGACATTCTTCCAAAAATCTAAGACAGTTATTAATAAGAAACAAGGCATGGCTTGTGTGTCATGCTGGCAGTTTAGGTCTTTTACCTCACTTATATCCTATCTCGTTCTCATTCTTGCTATTAGCTCCCTTCTTTGCCCACTCCCATTTTGTTTTGCTCCATATAAAAGCTAGATAGACATATTTTGGTGAATTACAATTGGTTGGATCTAAATGAAAGCTAAAGAAACCACACTAAGGATTAACTTGGGGGTGGGGGGAGGAGATGCTTGTTAAGGACTACAAAAGCAACAGGAACACATTTTGCCTCTGAAAATCTCAGAAGAGAAGAAACAAGGCCTTTTGAGGCTTCAGATTGTTTTAATAGGTGCCTTAAATCCTGGCACTGAGATGCTAATTTTGCCCTCTTAAACGCTCACCCCAGGGATATTCTGGGTAGTACAAATGATGCTGTGATAACCTGTCGCCCATTGCCTGTGAAATGCCCTCACGTTGGCTTAGTACAATAAGCAGATCCACAATTTAGTATCCATTTCAGCTGGCTCCCAAAAATTAAGTTCTGTGCCTTACTGCAATTTTAGCCCTTAGGAAGTATGTTTGAGGTGTGTGTTGTGTATTGCTAATGTGTGTTGTGATGGGAATGTATTATATGGTTGTATGATATTGGGAATGTAGGAAAATGCATGAATGTCCAAGGAGCTTCTTCACATGTTACCATCTTATTTGCTATGAGATATTAATTGGTCTGCACATCTGCTATCTAATCACTTACTGACAAATATTATAGGCCTGCAGTGTGTCTCTTTTAGATGGTTTTTAGCCACAAGCAGCTTTGCAAGGCTGTACGGTGTTGAACCATATGCCTTGTTGCATACTGTTTCTTTTATTTAAATCACGTTAAAAATAGATTTCTAATGTAGTCTTAGTCTATTTTATTGAGTTGAATTTTTATGTTAAGCTCTCCAGGCAACAATTGGTACAGGTGGGGGCTGTATAAATAATACAACAATTATCTGCTAGCACAAACACTACAGAGGAATCTCAAGGTTTCTCTGAAGATAAGCAAGATTATTTCGACTATTAACATAATAGGAACACACCACAGGAGGATGCAAATGTGCATATGGGAAGCATATTTGCATGTAAGTGCCTGTGGGCATGAATATATAGAATGGGCAGCTGAAAACATGAGCAGAGGTACACAAAAGCAAGGTTAGTTCGTGTATTGCCTATATTACATATGTCTGTCTAAATATTCCATCTGGCATATGTTACAATTGTATGAAAACCAGATGGAACCCTCTGTAAACCTTTCCAGTATCCTGCCCTAACTGAGCCCCAGCCCATATTCTGTCTCCTCAAGTCCTGTAGCAAGGCAAGGACTCCTTCTGCTCTCTGCTGGTGAGACCGTGAAACTGACTTGAATGACACTGCAGACAGGCAGAGAATAGGAGCCAGACCCATAAGAAATACTGCCTCTGACATGTTTGACAGCTGAGATGGGACATGTGTTAACCCACTGTGGAGCCAGGAAATGGCTGGTAGCAAGTAGGAATTCAAAGTACCCACAAATAAACCTAAATGACATCAATTAGATGTATTTGTGAATAAGCAGAATCAGGATTGGATTGAAACTTGCTAAAATCTTTCAGTTTAGCATTTTCATGCTGTCACGCTAAGAACTGGGAATATAGGATGAATTTCAGCAAATGTCAGTGAAGCAAACTTGGTACTGGACAATTCAGCCTGCATATAAGTGTGTACCCATACTATATATACAGTATACACCACATAAACATATATACTATACTTGCTGGACTTAAGAAGATCAATCTTGAACTTCTTTTAGTTTACAACAGTGATTGGATTTATATATTATGTTAATCTGTGGCTTGTTTATCTATGTCAACTGGAAGTTCACAGATAGTATTAAATCATAAGCTGTATTTTCCAAATTACAAGCAAACCAAACAGGTAGCATAAAGACCTCGATCTCATCTATTCCTACATATATTTATCCCCATGTGCCCCTCAATCTTTCATTTGCAAATTCTCCTAGATGGCTCAGCAAAACAGGGTTTATTTCATCACACTACATGTACATATGCAAAAACACAACAATGGAAAAGGGATGTGGATTTCCTAATGGATTACCCAAACATTGATCAGATTCTTAAAGACGTCAACTATCAATTGCCATGACAAAAAAAAAAAATCAGTGATTTCTGAAACTGTTTTTCTTAGAACAAATTTCAAATTTGAAGTGAAGCATTTGAAAATCCGTGTAGAATTTAACAACTGTTGTATTGTTACTTTAAAATAAGACAAATATTCCTATATTTACAATTTTAACATACCAAGTACAATGTGGTGTCAGGATATGCTAATATGGAATATGCTATAAATGACATACGGTATTAAATATGTCAAGGCCCATGTATTTAATATGCTTTCTTTACAGAACTCTCATTTTTTTAAAATCAATCTTAATATTGATATTCAAATTAGAGTATATCTAAAGCAATAAACAAAGATATATTTCCATTGCGATAACTGATAAACAGAGTAAATTTTTAACACAAAGGATGACATATCTAAGTCTAGCATGCTGTGCAATCCATTTGTTAATTAATTTAGGATTTGTTGTGTTATACAATTGTGGGAAAACTGGTTGGGTTAAGCCATCTGCTATTAATAAAGCTATTCACTGACAAGCAATGAGACACCTACTTTCGCTCCACTCAGAATTTGGAATATAAAAATTGGAACAACTGAACACTACTGTAACATCTTTTGGAAAACACAAATTTCACAAGTAACTCAACATGATTTTAGCTCTCCAGATTCTGACTTCTTAAGTGGAAGCAGGGAGTGCCTCCACCTGAAGCAGGAGATATAATATTCTTCAAACTCAAGTTATGCATGCTGAGAAAAGTATAATCTATAGGAAATGTTTTTCAGGAAAATAAACCTGGGGTCCTATGTGAGCAAGCACCTATAGAGAATAAGTTATCTCTCCTGGAAGCAAAATGGAAAGTTGAGGATTTGATGGATTTTTTTAAAAAGCAGATCACCCACATCATAGCCTTAAGGTTTTTTTAACTAAGTGTTACCTTATTTATTTGGCTGCTTTCCTAACCTCGGACATCATAGGATTGCTCCTAGCCCTGAGCAGGAATGAGGAGCTAGACTGGATCTGTCTGACCTTAAGAGTTAATGAACTAAACCAAATGAGATATGGTAACTTAACTTTTATTTTCTTAGCACAGGAAAATGTGCTAAGAAAATATTCCCTTCAGTGAAAGGAAGGTCCTGAATAAAGAAAGGGACACCATATTTATTTTGATTTTTAACAAATCAAAATGTAACTTATACCCACATGCTGACCTGCTTGATCATATAAGCTGCATTTTGCCAAACCTGAGCTGCCCTTTTCTTATATCCTGCCCAGAATATCTTTTCTCTTAGAATGAGGGACTACCATCACAGCTTCCTTGTGAAGAAGTTAGACAAAACAGTTATCCGTAATAGCTGCCAGGTGTATGGTTCTTCTCATCCCTTGCTGTCCCCCCCCTTTCTTTCTAGGGAATCCTTTCTTTTTTTTTTATTGAAAATTTTTAAAAGTTTTTACAAATAACAAAAACAACAACAAAAAAGACAAAACAACCCTCATCCAATCCCTCCCAAACCACCCCCTCCGTCCCCCCCCCGAGCTTCCCAGAACTGAATATAGGCTTAATTAAAATTTTAAGAAACCTAAACAAATTTTAACAACATATAAAATAGTTAATAATAAAATATATATTAAGAAACCTAAACAAATTTTAACAACTTATAAAATAGTTAATAATAAAATATATATGACATAAACATTAAATACTTAAAAAGAAAAAAAAGAAGAAAGAAAGAAAGAAAGAAGAAAAGAAATAGGAAAAAGAAAAAAAAGGAAAAAAAAGAAAATAATCTATAAAATATCAAAAATTATATACAAGTTATAAAAAAGCTAAATGATATTTTTATATCCAATTTATGTTGTATAAAATTTATCCATTTTTTCCCATACAGCAAAAAATTTCTCTTGCGATTGCTCCTTTAAAAAAGCCGAAATCTTTGCCATTTCCGCCAGATACGAAACTTTAAAAAAACCACTCTTGCAAGGTAGGCAAAGATTCCTTCTTCCAATATTGCCCTACTAACAGCCTTGCCCCCTTTATGGATTACTGCCTTGTCGTGGCGAAGGGGCTTGCGTAACTCAATGAAGCTATAAGCTACGCCGTGCAGGGCCACCCAAGACGGACAGGTTATAGCAGAGAGTTCTGACAAAATGTGATCCACTGGAGAAGGAATGGCAAACCACTCCAGTATCTTTGCCATGAAAACCCCATGGACAGTACTAAAAGGCAAAAAGATATGACGCTGGAAGATGAGCCCCTCAGGTCGGAAGGTGTCCAATATGCTACTGGGGAAGAGCAGAGGGCTAGTACTAGTAGCGCCAGAAAGAATGAAGCGACTGGGCCAAAGCCGAAAGGACGCTCAGCTGTGGATATATCTGGTGGTGAAAGGAAAGTCCGATGCTGTAAAGATTTTTTCTCCATAGGAACCTGGAATGTAAGATCCATGAATCAAGGCAAGCTAGACGTAGTCAAAAAAGAGATGACAAGACTGAACATCGACATCTTAGGAATCAGCGAACTAAAATGGACAGGAATGGGTGAATTTAACTCAGATGACCATCAGGTATACTACTGTGGGCAAGAATCCCTCAGAAGAAATGGAGTAGCCTTCATAGTCAATAAAAGAATAGGAAAAGCAATACTGGGATACAATCCCCAAAATGACAGAATGATCTCAATTCGAATCCAAGGCAAACCATTCAATATCACAGTAGTCCAAATCTATGCCCCAACCACTGGTGCTGAAGAGGATGAAATTGACCAGTTCTATGAAGCCCTACAGCACCTTATAGAATTAACACCAAAAAATGATGTCCTTATCATCATGGGGGATTGGAATGCTAAGGTAGGAAGCCAAAAGATAACCGGAATAACAGGCAAGTTTGGCCTTGGAGTACAAAATGAAGCAGGGCACAGGCTAATAGAATTTTGTCAAGAGAATACGATGGTCATAACAAACACTCTTTTCCAACAACCCAAGAGACGGCTCTACACATGGACATCACCAGACGGTCAACATAGAAATCAGATTGACTATGTGCTCTGCAGCCAAAGATGGAGAAGCTCTATACAGTCAGTAAAAACAAGACCAGGAGCTGACTGTGGCTCAGATCATGAGCTTCTCGTTGCAAAATTTAGGCTTAAATTGAAAAAAGTAGGGAAAAGCACTAGGCCACTCAGGTATGAACTAAATCATATTCCTGATGAATATACAGTAGAGGTGACAAATAGATTTAAGGAACTGGATCTGATAGACAGAATGCCTGAAGAACTATGGATGGAAGTTCGCAACATTGTACAAGAGGTAGCAACTAAAACCATCCCAAAGAAAAAGAAATGCAAGAAAGCAAAATGGCTGTCTGAGGAAGCTTTGCAAATAGCTGAGGAAAGAAGGGAAGCGAAAGGCAAAGGAGAAAGAGAAAGATACACCCAATTGAATACAGAATTCCAGAGAATAGCTAGAAGAGATAAGAATACCTTCTTAAATGAACAGTGCAAAGAAATAGAAGAAAACAACAGAATAGGGAGGACCAGAGATCTCTTCAAGAAAATTGGAGATATGAAGGGAACGTTTCATGCAAAGATGGGCATGATAAAGGACCAAAATGGCAGAGACCTAACAGAGGCAGAAGAGATTAAGAAGAGATGGCAAAACTACACAGAAGAACTATACAAGAATGAGCTTAACATCCCAGATAACCACAATGAGATGGTCACTGACCTCGAACCAGACATCCTAGAATGTGAAGTGAAATGGGCCTTAGAAAATCTGAGCAACAACAAAGCTAGTGGAGGTGACAGTATTCCAGCTGAGCTATTCAAAATCTTAAAAGACGATGCAGTAAAAGTGCTACACTCAATTTGCCAGCAAATTTGGAAAACTCAACAGTGGCCACAGGATTGGAAAAGGTCAGTTTACATTCCAATTCCAAAGAAAGGCAATGCCAAAGAATGTTCAAACTATCGCACCATTGCACTCATTTCACATGCTAGTAAAGTTATGCTTAAAATCCTACAAGCTAGACTCCAGCAGTATGTGGATCGAGAACTACCAGAAGTACAGGCAGGATTTCGAAGAGGCAGAGGAACTAGAGATCAAATTGCCAACATACGCTGGATCATGGAGAAAGCTAGGGAGTTCCAGAAAAACATCTACTTCTGCTTCATTGACTATGCAAAAGCCTTTGATTGTGTGGATCACAACAAATTGTGGCAAGTTCTTAAAGAGATGGGAGTACCAGACCATCTCATTTGTCTCTTGAGAAACCTATATGCGGGTCAAGAAGCAACAGTGAGAACCGAACACGGAACCACTGATTGGTTCAAAATTGGAAAAGGAGTCCGGCAAGGCTGTATACTGTCACCCTGCCTATTTAACTTATATGCAGAGCACATCATGAGAAAGGCAGGGCTAGATGAATCAAAAGTTGGAATTAAGATTGCCGGGAGAAATATCAACAACCTAAGATATGCAGATGATACCACTCTAATGGCAGAAAGTGAAGAGGAACTAAAGAGCCTCTTGATGCGGGTGAAGAAGGAGAGTGCAAAAGTTGGCTTGAAACTCAACATTAAGAAAACCAAAATCATGGCATCCGGCCCTCTCAATTCCTGGCAAATAGATGGGGAAGAAATGGAGGTAGTGACAGATTTTATTTTTCTGGGCTCAAAGATCACCTCAGATGGGGACTGCAGCCAAGAAATTAAAAGACGCTTGCTCCTGGGGAGGAAAGCTATGGCAAATCTAGACAGCATTCTAAAAAGCAGAGACATCACCCTGCCAACAAAAGTGCGTATAGTCCAGGCCATGGTTTTCCCAGTTGCAATGTATGGCTGTGAAAGTTGGACCATAAGAAAGGCTGAGCGCAAAAGAATTGAGGCCTTTGAACTATGGTGCTGGAGAAGACTCCTGCGAGTCCCTTGGACTGCAAGGCGTTCAAACCGGTCAGTCCTAGAAGAGATCAACCCCGACTGCTCTTTAGAAGGCCAGATCCTGAAGTTGAAACTCAAGTACTTTGGCCACCTAATGAGAAGGAAGGATTCACTGGAGAAGAGCCTAATGCTGGGAAAGATTGAGGGCAATAGAAGAAGGGGACGACAGAGAATGAGATGGCTGGATGGAGTCACTGAAGCAGTAGGTGTGAATTTAAATGGACTCCAGAAGATGGTAGAGGACAGGAAGACCTGGAGGAACATTGTCCATGGGGTCGCGACGGGTCGGACACGACTTCGCAATTAACAACAACAACAACAGCCTTGCGGCTGTAATCAAATTTAACATCAATATAACCTCCTTAGCATCGCAACAATACCTAACAAAAATAATTGCGGAGTAAATTTTACCCTCCTTCTAAAAATTCTTTGAATATTCCACCATATCTTAATCCAAAAAGCTTTTATGTTTTTACACGACCACCAAATATGATAATAGGTGGCGTCCAAACAACCACATCTCCAACATTTAGGCTGTAAATCAAGGTACATAAGACACATTTTTTGTGGATCAAGGTGCCATCTATAAAACATTTTATAAAAATTCTCCCTTAAGTTCTGGGCTTGTGTAAATTTAACATTCCTCACCCAAATAATTTCCCAGGTATCCAGTGGAATTGGTTCACCAAAATTTTGTGCCCATTTAATCATACAGTCTTTGATTAATTCAGATTCTGAATCCAATTCCACTAGAACCCCGTAAACCCTCTTAATGTGAGTTTGTCTTTGATCCTTTACTTGTTTAAAAAGATTTTCATCTTCTCTAAGCCAACCCATATTACGATCCATCTTCCATCTGTCCACTATTTGTCTATATTGAAACCATGAATAGGTAATATTTTCATGTACTAAATCTTCCAAAGATTTTAACTGCCAGTTTTGACCATCCCATCTAAGTAGTTGTGTATAAGAAACCCTATCCATTTTAACTCCTCTCCTTATCCCCTCTATCGCATGCCAAGGTATGGCCCATAGAGGTATTTTAAAATCACTCTTATAATACTTCCTCCAAACCCGAAGTAAAGAAATCCTTATAATATGTGATTTAAAAACTCGATCCACTTTTTTATTAAAAATTAAGTAGGCATGCCATCCAAAAAGTAAATCCCAACCCTCCAGATGGAGTATTTCTACATTTGTTAAATTTACCCAATCGCTAATCAATGTTAAGACCACAGCATCATAATATAATTTCAAATTCGGTACCTTGAGTCCACCTCTCTCACGAAAATCTTGCATAATTTTAAGCTTTACCCTTGGTTTTTTCCCTGCCCAAATAAATTTATTAATGCCTTTCTGCCATTCATTTAAGTTAAGCTCATTCTTTAAAATAGGTAACATTTGAAACAAAAAAAGAAATTTTGGTAAGACATTCATTTTAATCACTGCAATTCTACCCATAACAGATAACTGTAACTTATCCCAATTCTTCAAATCTTTCTGTACCCTGATCCACAACTTTTCATAATTATTCTTATACAATTTTACATTAGAAACAGATAAAGTAACCCCCAAATATTTTACCTTATCAACAACTTCAAAATCCGTTAGATTAACCAAAATCTGCTTGTCCCGGTTAATCATATTTTTAGGTAATATTTTAGTCTTATTATGATTAATTTTAAAACCCGAAACACATCCATATTGATGAATCAATTGTAGTAACTTTACTACAGAATAAGTAGGTTGAGACAGAGTAACCACCAAGTCATCTGCAAAAGCTCTTAACTTATATTCTTTTTTGTTAACTTCTATTCCTTTTATTTCCTGCGACTCTCGAATTTTGATCAACAAAATTTCCAATGTTAAAACAAACAATAACAGTGACAATGGACATCCCTGTCTTGTACCTTTTTCTATTGTGAAAACCTCTGACAAGCCCCCATTAACAATAAGTTGTGCCGTTTGTTTTTGATATATAGCACCTAGAGCTTGCGATATTTTTTCTCCAAAATTCATCTCCTCAATTAATCTTAACATAAACTGCCAATTCAGTTGATCGAAGGCTTTTTCAGCATCTAAAAATATCAGCCCTGCAGAGATTTGGTTATTCTTATCTAAATATTCTAATAAGTTAATAATTTGTCTAACATTATTTTTCATATACCTTCCAATTATAAAACCCGATTGATCCTTATGTATAAGCTGCTGCAAAACCCTCATAAACCTATTAGCTAAAATTTTTGCAAAAATCTTATAATCCACATTTAAGAGAGATATAGGCCTATAATTCTTTGGTAAGGTGAGATCTTGGTCCTCTTTTGGAATCAAGGATATAAAAGCACTGCGCCATGACGAAGGGATCTCTAAACCCTGTAATATATTATTAAAAAGCTCACATAAAGGTTGAGTCATCTCTTCTACTAAAGTTTTATAATAAATGGATGTCAAACCATCCGTACCCGGCGCTTTACCTAATTTTAATTGCTTAATAGCTGTCACAATTTCCTCATTAATAATTAAACCATTGATTTCTTGTTTCTGATCTTCTGTTAGTTTAGGAAAGTTAGCCTCACTTAAATAATTATTTATATCTAAAATTTGTACATTGGTACTCTTATATAATTTCTGATAATAATCTAGAAAAGATTTCTTAATCAGCTCCTTCTGATACACTAATTTACCATTATAATTTATTTTATCTATAATTCTCTGTCTCTGTTTCTTTCTTAATTGGTAGGCCAACCATCGCCCTGGTTTATTAGCATTACAAAATGTATTTTGTTTCATAAACATTAGATTAGTTGCGGCTTGATCGGCCATCAACATATTAAATTGTGTTTTTAACAGCTTTATAGCTTCTCTAACCTTTTCATCTGAAGGATTTAAAATCAAAGACTTCTCTTTTAGTTTAATCTCATCTTCCAGTTCTTTACGTTTCTGAATCTGCTTTTGTCTATGAACATTGTTCATTTTTATACCGTTAACATTCCAGGTCAGGGACTTTGCCATCTCCCTTGACCAGGAGCCTGGAGAAAACTGCCTGAAGATCTGCCACTGAAGAATGTGTTGCAGAAGTAACCTTAGGTTGCAACACTGGTGGTGTAACTTTAAGTTGTTGTTGTACAGTTGCAATTGCAGGAGAAGAAATCACCTTAGAGACTATAGAAGCTGGTTGTCTCTTTGAAGCCATTTTTTAAAAATCTTATTCTCTCTTTCTTTCTTCTTAAAAAAAAAAAAGATACTAAAGTCCTTAAAAATTAAAAAAAAGACCAGGGAGAGTGCAAAAAAAAAAAGAACTTCCAAAGCACTTTAAAAGAAAAAGGAAAAAAGAAACTTAAACTTCATTTAAGTCCGTTCTTTCTTTCCGGAAAGGAAAAAAAAAAAAGCACTTTCAAAACGCCATTTTACTTTCACTCTCACTCTCCACCAAAAAAAAGAAACAAGAGAAAAAAGAATCAACATAAGCTAAAAGAGAAATGAAAAGAAATAAAACTCTAAGTAAAATCCTTTAAACAGTTCTGTCCGCTTTAAAAATCACTCACCAGAAAACTTTAACCGCGGAGATGGTAGCGGCGTTTCACTTTGTTTCCGAAGAAACAAAGACAGCTGGGAGGCGGAGAAAGCACGAACTCCGAGGGAACACTCTTTCTACCCCCCCCAAAAAAGAAATCCAGGGGGGGTTAAGAGGTTCTACCTCTATTCGTGTGGTCTCTACCCCTTCCCTTCGCCCGGGAAGGGGATTTCGAGCCGCGGGCCAGCTGATGCGCGCTGTGCTCCGCAGATCTGACGCCGTCCCAGGAGGACGGCTACAAAGTAGCCGCCATCATTGTCGCTGACCACCGGAAGCTCTCTAGGGAATCCTTTCTTAAGAGCCAACCTTTTGGTTTTGGTTGATATTTAGACCAATCCACGCTCTAAAATTGATCTCAGGAATGGTGGAAGAAATGGGATCCACAATGAGCAACAACATGGCGAACAACAGAAGAGCAAAATAACTCCACAAACAAAAAGTTATTGAAGCAACTATCTGACTCCAGGAATAGCAATGAAAAGTTAGTGAGGACATGCATGCACTGTGAAATATTAGCTAAAATAAATCAACCTGTTTCAATGATGCCTGAATGATTGTGGTAGGCACAGCATGTTCAGTTTAAGTAAACAAAAGCTCTACTTTGAGCTGCTAGGATATGGTCCAAGGCTAATCTATTCTGAAGAACCTCTTAAGCTACTGAATTAATTTCATCTTGTAAGGCCAAAGTAATATTCAAGGTGGTATGGGCAAATAGCTCAAATTCTTTAAACATGTTCTGAATAGCATATTCTAATTCCTGTACTCCCATCCAAAGGAATAACCCTCTGAAGGCAAACCAATACGGACTGGGCCTCTTCTAGAAATGGATTTGAAATGATCTGAAGTGGAATATAGAACAATACAAAGCAGTCATCTGTTCTAAAGACTGATAATGCACATACCCCAGACCACAGTTCCCCAAAGTACAAGTACAAATCCAAATGAAAGTAAAAATGATTCAAGCCAAAATTCACAAATCCAGAATACTCCCAGAGGTGCAAAAGATGTGCCTGCAAACTCCAACAGAATAAACATTTCTTCCCCTTATTGGCATTGCATCATCCAAAAATTGAGTGACTAATGAAATAGATTTACTTCACTATAATTTTGATCACATGTATGAAGGATGGAATGAATAAGGCATCTGGAAGAGGTACTTACATTTCTAGTTAAATGACTTTCATGTTGTTGTGGTTTAGTCACTATGTCATATCCAATAAGTCATGACTCCATGGACCCTAACACACCAGGCTCTCCTGCCCTCCACTGTCTCCTGGAGTTTGCCTAAATGTATGTTCATTGCGCCGATGACACTATCTAACCATCTCATCCTTTGCCATCTCCTTCTCCTTTTGCCTTTAATCTTTCCCAACATCAGGATCTTTTTCAATGAGTTCTCTCTTCTTATTATGTGGCCAAAGTATTTATTTGAGCGTCAGCTTCAGAATTTGTCAAGCTTGATTTCCTTTAGGGTTGACTGATTTGGTCTCCTTCCAATCCAAGGGACTCTGAAGAGTCTTCTCCAGCACCACAATTCGAAAGCATCAATTTATTTATTTATTTATTTTATTTCTAAAATTTATATGCCGCCCAATCCCAAGGGACTCGGGGCGGCGTACAAAATTAAAACAATAATCTGACAATAAAACAATAAAATAAATACATTCATACAGCGTGTCCGATCAATTCTTCAGCACTCAGCCTTCCTTATGGTCCAACTCTCACAGCAATAAATTACTACTGGGAAAACCACAGCTTTGATATACAGATCTTTGTCGGCAAGGTAGTATCTTTACTTTTTACTATGCTGCTATGTTTGTCATAGCTTTCCTCTCAAGAGCAAGTGACTTTTAATTTCATGGCTGCAGTCACTGTCTGCAGTGATCTTGGAGTCTAAGTAAATAAAATCTGTCACTGCTTCCATTTTTTCTCCTTTCTATTTGCCAGAAAGTGATGGGACTTGATGCCATGATCTTAGTGTTTTTAATTACAAAAGGGATCATGACCCATAGGATTACCTGGATACTGGATGGTGCTAGCAGGTTGATTTTGTTTGCCACAAAGAAAAGCTGGGGGAGAAAACCCAGTACATATGTGAGGTAAAAAAACGACAACAATTGGGAGCATTACCAAGGGGATGGGAATATTGACACAGGCTAATAGCATTTAAGGGAAATATCAAAGGGGGTCTTTGGTCTTTAAAAGAGCAAATAGGACTTTACTATGGGGAAATACAGGAATTAAAGGTAACCCTTGGTTGGGAGGCTGGAGAAGCTTGGCAAGAGGGCAAGGCGGAGGCATGAGAGAGCACATGTATAGGAAAGCAGGAGCAAACAAAAACAACAGAGTCAGGAAAGGAGAATGAACAGTGTGCATGTGCATGACAGCTTACTGGCAGGCTAAAGAGGAGACATAAAGCTAGATCAGACAGTTTATAATCCAAAAACATGTACTATCTTGAAAGTATTGAGGGAAAAGCCCAGAGACTTAGCCAGGTTAAGGTTGAGAACAAAACAAGAGTCAGGAGTAAGAAAAAAATGAAGTGCAAAGCCAGATGTCAAAGTTGCTTCAAGCAATGGAAGGCATTCAATGCATAGTTTAAATCCTCAGCCACTGAGTCCACACTGCTGAAACTTTTCTTGTTCAGTAGTTGCAAAAATGAGGTACTAATTTTGCCTGAAGTATTGGCAGTGTGCCACTTATTCAGAAAGGGCATAGGATTCCATTCCATGATTTCCCATTTCTTGGCACTATGTTGGCCAAAGAGGCATCAGTGCTAGCTGAACAAAGACTTGAAGAGATATCAGTATTGATGAAGGAAGGAGCTGCATTGATGAATATGTAGGCACAATGCCTACAGGTTCAAGAACATGAAAGTAAAGAAGTAAAATAAATTATTCCTGACAGAGGACAGACCAGAAAAGAAAAAAAAAAAAACTAAAGTTCAATAGTGGAAAGGTAGAAAGAAAACAAAAAACCAGAAAGAGCAGCAGCTTTTACTACAACATCATCTAAATTAATGTTTTGTGCTAAAGAAGAATATCCTTGTTCAGTAATACGAAATAGAAACAGTCATAGGCAAAAAAAATGTTTCAGGTTATAAGGAAATATAGGTAGTCCTCGACTTACGACCCCAATTGAGTCCAAAATTTCTGTTGTTAAGTGAAACATTTGTTAAGTGAGTTTTGCCCCATTTTACGGATTTTCTTGCCACAGCTGTTAAGTGAATCACTGCAGTTGATAAGTTAGTAACCCGGTTGCTAAGTGAATATGGCTTCCCCATTGACTCTGCTTGTCAGAAGTTCGCAAAACGGAATCGCATGACTTTGGGACACAGCAACTATCATAAATATGAACCAGTTGGCAAGCATCTGAATTTTGATCATATGATCATGGGGATCTACAAAGATTGTAACTGTGAAAAATGATCATAAGTCATTTTTTTTCAGTGCCGTTGTAACTTTGAATGGTCACTAAATGAACTTGTTGTAAGTCAAGGAGTACTTGTAGTAAATGCATTAGCAATGCAGTGTCCAGAGAAACTAAGGAAATCTGGTCAGTTGCATGACAAATGTCAAAAAGATACCTCAGAGTCAAAACAGCCAGCCACTGAAAAGCTCACGGCCAATGTACAAGTGCAAGCCAGAACTGTTCAGGTTCTGCAGCCTGAACAGAAATAGTAGAAGTGATGGCATAGGAGTTTAGTATGAAAGTATTAGTAAAAACAGAATAGAAAAAGCATGTATGGCCATCCTCACTAATGAAGGCTGATCCATCTACAAACAGTTCCCAGTCACATGATTAGGAACATCCATAACTTAAGGACAAAAGGTAGGGTTAGGGCTAAAATTTCACTTTTTTCTTCCTCCATTCCTGGACCATTTTAGAGATACAGCATGTTTTGCTTGCACAAAACAGTATGCACAACTGAAATTGTGGATAATTATAAGTAAAATTATGCCATACAGTATCATTCAGAAGTTTTAATTCAATTATTACAATTACAGGCCTAGCAGCAATCAATCAATAAACAAAATCATAAAATAAAAATATCCAAAAAGAAGTATATGCATGCACAAGTAAAACATAAAACAGTAAAAACAAAAAATCACAAATACATTTTTAAAAGATTTCCATGGTGTGGGAAAAAAGGTATTTAAAGATTTGGGGAATGTTACTATATCTCCTTTCTGATATAATTGATGCACGGTATTAAACTTACCTGGAAGAAAGTTTTTCAGTGTTACAAGCTCAAGAGTTAGTTAGTAGGAGTGGAATGGAATGGAACTCCAAGCGTTTTCAAGATTAGATTCCAAGAAACATTATTTTGAATCCAGATTAATTTATTTCACTCTCTTTTAAACCAGATACAGGGTTGATAGTCCATATATCTGATAGCATGCCTTTCTTTCTAGCTGACTATTAACTACCCAAAAGTTAAAATGGCAAAAGATCCCAGATAAAAAATAGATTTTCATCAAAATCTTAAGCAACATAGACTCAGAGTTACATATGAGGCCCTATTACAAGCACAGCAAAGAATTAGACACACCAAGGAGCTGAAAGTATAGTTCAGTGGTGGCAAACCTATGGCACACGTGCCAGAGGCGGCACTCAGAGCCCTCTCTGTGGGCATGCACACCATGTGCTGGAGATGGCAACCGTCCCTCTTCAACCAACTACCTCCTAACTCGCTGAGATCCCATGTGGCCGGATGCATCCCAGCATGGCTGGTTTCCCTCCCCCCGTCCCATCCCTCCTGGCCTCTCATGCTCTCCTTTTCCGGGGCATGACTCACTGCATCCAGCCATCCAGCTCAGAGGTGTCTTCTCTGAACTGCTGGCGGCGGGCTGCAGAGCCCCAGAGTGCACCAATTGAGGGGCTGGCAGGCTGTGGCTGCTGACAGACACTGTCAGCCCCCATACGCTCACTGGTCTCTGTGTGTGAAGGCCGATAGTGTCAGGCAGCAGCCACCCTGGCCCCTGCCTCGCCTTGCCCTGTGACAATGGCACCCCCATCCTACCTCGCCTTGCCTTGCCTCACCCCACAGGATGAGCCTCCTGCCCACTGCCCCACCTGCCAAAGACCCCCTGGATCTCCCTCAATCCTGCCCGGCCCCCATAGGCATCTCTCCCCACGAGCAACATCGAGGTGACCATGCTCACCTTGGCATGACCACAGCCACGCCCACCCAGTGGGCCATACCCATCTAGCACCCGGAGATAAATAAGTGGGTTGCAGTTTGGGTACTCGGTCTCTAAAAGTTTCGCCATCACTGGTATAGTTCTTAAAATTTTGGAGTTTTGCAAAACTTAAATCTTGGTAAGTACAAATTTGTGACACATAAAAAGCAGAAAGTTCATTATGCTAGTTTTATAGATGCCGTATAATGGTAAAGACAAAATTACTACCTCTGCTGCCAGCAAACCTTAAAACTAAATTAGTAACCTTGTGATGCTAGCCAGTAACATATTGATGTTCCTTCCAGGAAGCATAGGATTAAAAAAATAATTCAGGTATTTGAAGATCTTAATTTATTCCATATAAATTTCATTTATTTTCCAACAGCAGATATAACTAGCCTGCCTTTTGGTTAAACCCATTGTTTGGTTTTGGAGTAATTAACTTTTTTCTCTCTCTCCACAATATAAAGCTAGAGCTTGGTGGCTTTTTGCAGATCAGATAGCTGCAGCATCCATATACAGTATTGGAGGACTGAAAAAGTTTTATTAGCCAAAATAGGAAGTTGGAATTTACTTTTTCAGATCATAGAACTGATATAAAATTGAATAAATTGGAAAAGTATATAGCTTTTTTTTAACTCCCTTTTGAGAGGGGACTGTTGCAAATCTAATTTGCATTTTAAAAATTCATTATATTTCATGATCAGAATAAATTTCTATCAGTAAACAAGGAGATCTGTTTTGCCCAGAGGCTGTCTCTAGGAATTGAATCAAAAGCTGCTTTCAGGTCAATTAAAGGATATACAGCAGTGATGGCGAACCTTTTAGAGACCGAGTGCCCAAAAACCGCCCCGCCCCACCCGCTCTGCCCCGGCCCTCCAAGGCCCGCCTCTCAGGGACACTCGCCGCCTCCACGGCCTGTCGCAGATTGCCCAGTGGCCCTGCAGCGCCATGGTGGCACCTTCTGCTCGCACCCTGCAGCATCATCTCCACACGATAGGGCACGAGGGTGAAGTCTTGTCCCTGCTGCCCCACTGCCATGTGCTTGGCTGCGCTGCTCTTGCGAGCCGCGCCTGGGGGTGACTCTCCTCCTGGGGGGCTGATGATGAGGGGACCACGGGGGAGGCGGAGCTGGGGTGATGGCATGCGTGCCCACAGAGAGGGCTCTGAGTGCCGCCTCTGGCACGCATGCCATAGGTTCGCCACCACTGACATACAGTGTATCTCTTGGATGTTAAGAATGTGTTTCTGCTCCATAGGATAGCACTAAATGTACTCCATAATGTAGCACTAGGCCTAACGTAGTTCATCCTGAACTGAACTAGATTTTCAGACAAAACCCTATACAAGGCTGTTCAGTTTGTTAAAATACTTGATTTAGTTTACTGAGATACTTAGAAGGCTCCAATAAAGGAGAATATTTGTAGCTCAGGGTTGAAATGAGAGGTCCTGTGTGCTCTCTGAGCTTGCTTGTTTTCTTGCAGACATTTCATTACCCAAAGTAGTTAACATCAGACTAGCACTGTAGACTAGAACTGATGATGATACATAGTTTGGGTAGTGAAACATCTGCAAGAAAACAAGCAAGCTCAGGGAGCACCAAGGACCCCTTACTTAGAAGACTGACTGGATGGCAATTTGGATTGTTTCTCAACACTTCAGCTTTCAGTTGCTTTGTCACTGTATCCTAGATAGCCAATTGCTGTCACTAAGAGCTTGGACACCAAAGAGCTTGCAACACAAATGTAACACAAATAATCCTTTCATGATCAATTGCTTCTTCTAGTTCAGGGCTTTTCAACCAGTGGTACGGGTACCACCTGTGGTACATTGGCACCTGACAGGTGGTATGTGACCATCCTGGAAAAAGTGGTAGCGGGGGAGGGGAATGAGCTGAACCGGTGGCAACACCACACAAGCCTGAGCAAGAGATGGCTGGAGCTGTAGGGCTGTCAGAGCTCAGTGGAAGCGCCAGGATCAGCGACAGGCTCCAGCTGGAGTTCGGCACTGATCCTGGCGCTTCTGCTGAACGCAGAAGAAGTGCCAATCAGCTGGAATGTTGCAGCATCTCCAGAGTCTTGTGATTTATATTCAGATGCTTGGCAACTGATTCATATTTATGATGGTCACTGTTATGTCCCGAGCCTTTGCAAACGGCTCGGGCGTTTGCAGGCAGTCCCGGGCAGGTGCAAAGCTGCCCGGGACCAGACAGGCTGTCGCCAGTGCCGTGCGCATGCGCGGGTGCTGGCGCGGGAAAAGTAACCCATTTACCCGGGAGTTGCCTATATAAGAGGCTGCGAGGCGTTTGGGCGAGGCTGAAGCCATCTTCCTGTAAGCTGAACGCTGAATAAAAGAAACTGAGAACTCCAGCTGCTTCTCGTGTCTGTTTTCCCGCCAAGGACTCAACACTGGCGACGAAGGTGGGATGCCTTGCACTACCTGGAAAGGAAGAAGTGTAAGCTTACCCAAGGAGTCCTGAGCGGCGGAAGAGGAACGGCGTCGACTCGGCAGCTGCCCGCCAATCCGGTGCGCATTCGGGGGTAGGCTGGCTGATAGACCCGTCTCCTGAAGATCCGAAGATGGCGAAAATCGGAAGGCTTTCGGAATTCGACGTCTCACATCCAGAGCGGTGGGAGTCCTACGTATCCAGAATGGAGAACTACTTCAAGGCAAACCAAGTGAGGGAAGATAGCTTGAAGGCCGCCACCCTGCTTTGCGTTTGCGGCCAAGACGCCTTCGAAATCGCAGAAAACCTTGCAGCACCTGTTCCAGTAGAGTCTGTAAGCTACGCAGACCTGAAGAAGCTGATGAAAGAGCACTTCCACCCCAAGGTGTCCGTTATCTCATGGCGCCACACCTTCGAGCAGAGGGATCAACGGTCCGGTGAGTCAGCCAAGGAATACATCGCCGCGTTACGGAAGGCCGCCAAGCCCTGCGAGTTCAAGGACCTCGAGGAACGACTGAGGGACCGATTCGTGTGCGGGTTAAGGCATCGCGAGCTACAACAGAGACTTTTCGCAAAGGAAGAATTATCCTTCCAAGACGCCTTAAGGGAAGTCACCGCAGAAGAAGCAGCAGGCGGCGCCATCAAAAACATGCGGCCGATCAGAAACAGTGCAGAGGGTGCGTCCGTGCACCAGGAAGACGTCCGACGAAACTCCGAGGAGGATCCGGACGAGGAAGTCGACCGTCTACACCCCGCGAAGGAAGAGAACCAGAAGGGAAGCTCTTCGGCTCCGCTCAAGTGCATCGGCTGTGGAGGTCGCCACAGAAGAACCGACTGCAAGTTCCGCTCCGCTACCTGCCGGGCATGCGGCAAACAAGGGCACATTGCAGCTGTGTGTCTGAGCCGACGAAAGGCACAACCCCAAGAAGAACGCCTGAAAGGTACCAGATTCCCCAGCCAGAATAGGGTAGGGTTTTGCGCTTCGCGAAGAAGCATCTGTAGAACAGGCACACACAAGCCCATGAAGAAAAAGCTGTCACTCAACGTGAAGCTACAAGGGGTTCCATTATCTATGGAAATTAGACACAGGGTCTGCCCTGTCCATCATTTCATTGCATACATTTAGGAAGATTTGTTCCAGAAGTGGGTCTAAGGCCAAGTTAAGGCCTTCTGATATTGTATTAACAGATTTTCAGAACTCAAGAGTGTGTGTTAAGGGGGAGGCCACCCTTAACGTGCAATACAAGAGTTTTGAAGGTCCACTAGACTTATTAGTAGTAGGGGGTGAACGAACGAGTCTCATAGGACTCGATTGGTTTGAGGCCCTGGGGATACACGTCACAGGACTCAACAGCTTACAAACACTCGACCTACAGGAAGTCTGCAAAGAATTTGCAGATGTTTTCAGCCCCCAGCTGGGCACATTCAAAGGACCACCTGTGTCCTTAAAGCTAGACCCCACTGTCACTCCCATTAGGATTAAAGCAAGAAGGGTCCCTTTTGCTTTAAAAAGTAAGATTGACACTGAACTAGACAAACTAATCCAACAGGGAATCCTAGAACCTGTTGATTCCAGCCCGTGGGAGACCCCCATTGTCACGCCTCTAAAGGCAAATGGGGACATTCGCATTTGTGCTGATTACAAATGCACACTCAATAAGGCATTGCATGCCTACATCACAGTCAAGGGGGGGCGTGTTTTTGCAAAGCTTGACCTAGCTCAAGCATATCAACAGCTGCCTGTTGATGATGATGCTGCCATAGCTCAGACCATTGTGACCCACAGGGGAGCCTTTAAAGTAAAAAGGCTACAGTTTGGAGTAAATGTCGCTCCTGGGATTTTCCAAAGCGTAATGGAAAACACACTACGAGGTATACCAGGGGTCTGCCCCTACTTTGACGATGTCTTGATTGCAGGAGACTCCACACACATTCTAGCTGAAAGACTTAGGGCTGTCCTGTTAAGATTCAGGGAATCAGGCCTCAAGCTCAGAAAAGACAAATGCAAGATCGGGGTGCCTTCTACTGAATTTCTGGGATTCAAAATTGATGCTGCTGGGATTCATCCTGCTGAATCCAAACTAACTGCTATTTTACAAGCACCCAGGCCAAAGTCTAAGGCCGAACTTCAGGCCTTCCTAGGCCTCCTGAATTTCTACAATTCTTTTCTTCCACATAAAGCTAGTGTAGCTGAGCCTCTTCACAGGCTACTAGACAAACAAGCTGTGTGGCTGTGGTCACAAGCACATGAGGCTTGCTTTAAAGAAGTCAAGGCCTTGCTCACTTCTAACAGTGTTCTTGCACATTTCAACGAGTCTCTTCCTGTGTGCATCGCTTGTGATGCATCCCCCTACGGGGTTGGAGCTGTCCTGAGTCACCTCAGGTCTGATGGAACTCAGGTTCCTATTGCATACTACTCCAGAACACTGTCTTCTGCCGAGCGCAACTACGCTCAGATAGACAGGGAGGCTCTGGCTGTTGTTGCTGGAATTAAAAAATTCCACGATTTTCTATATGGCAGGCATTTCACGGTCTTCACTGACCATAAGCCTCTGCTGGGACTGTTTACCACACGTAAGCAGACTCCCCACATCATTTCCCCTAGAATGCTTAGGTGGTCTATTTTCTTGTCTGCATATGATTTTTCATTACTCCACAAGCCTGGGAAAGAAATGGGCCATGCTGATGGCCTCAGTAGGTTGCCTCTGCCAGTAGTAGAAGCTGACCCCGCGCCAGCTGTCAACATTCTATCAATCCAAGCCTTGCCCGAGCTCCCTCTTAGTGCCAGGGATGTTACCGCTGAAACGGGTACAGATCACACACTTTCACGTGTCCGCTCCTGGGTCCTGTCCGGGTGGCCTGAGCACTGCCCTAGTCCTGAGTTTCAGAGTTTCTGGTCCAAAAGAAACGAACTGTCCCTTTCTCAGGGTTGTCTGCTTTGGGGAAACAGAGTTGTCATTCCCACCTCAATGAGGACTAGGGTCTTAGAATCCCTCCACGAGGGTCATCCTGGCATTGTCCGTATGAAGGCTCTTGCACGAAGCCACTTGTGGTGGCCTGCTTTAGATAAAGATATTGAGGCTAAGGTGCACGCATGCCACCTGTGCCAACGATCTCGCCCAGAGATGCCCCAAGCTCCTGTGCATAGATGGGAGGAAACACAGTCCCCATGGTCTAGGGTGCACATTGACTACGCTGGGCCCTTTCAGGGCCAGTTCTTCTTGGTCCTTGTTGACAGCCATTCAAAATGGCTTGAGGTTGTGCCTGTCTCATCCACCACCACTGCAAAGACTATTCAGGTACTGAGGGGGATTTTTGCTGCACACGGGCTGCCAGATGTCATTGTGTCCGACAACGGCCCTCAATTCACCTCCTCCAAATTCCAAGCTTTCTTACAGGCAAACCTGATTCGTCATGCCACGTCTGCGCCTTTTCACCCGTCCACCAACGGTATGGCTGAACGCATGGTGCGCATCGCAAAGGACGCCTTGAAGAGACTCACCTACGGGGACTGGCATCACAGGTTGGCTGACTTTCTCCTTTCTTATCGCACCACACCGTCCACTTCTACAGGGAGAAGTCCAGCTGAACTTCGTTGGGGGCGCCAACTTACTACGAGACTTGACCGGTTGCATCCGGACAGACTGCCTTCATCTACCTCACATCCTAGGGCACCTAGACAACTACTTGTGGGTGCCCCGGTTTGGGCTCGCAATTACGGGCCTGGTCATACATGGGTCCCCGCTTCTGTGTCCAGGATCACAGGTCCTCTCTCCTACGAGGTTGCCCTGGACAACGGTCGTGTCCTGCGTCGGCACATCGACCAACTTCGCTCTAGGCGAGACTTTTCTGCTGAGACTCCTGGGTCTTTTCCAGGGGGGGAGGGGGACCCTTTGGAGCAAAAGGAAGGGCACGAGCTGCTGCCCATCTCCACTGAGGGAGCCACAAACGGGCCGTCCCAAGATTCCGCAATTGCTCCGAAAAGGAAGTCATGGAGCTTACCCACACAACAGGCACTCACGCCTACTCCAGCCAGGGAGTCACCCCGGGGGCATACTCACTTTCCACACACATCACACAGCACTCCAGCAACGGAGGATACCCGGGGGCATCCCAACAAATCATTCCCCGCAAGAGAGCTGGCACACAATTCCCAAGGTTGGCCTGACCTTACCCCAAATCCTACAGGGGGTCAAACATACACAGAGCTAGTCGAGGAACCAAGTCCCGACTACAACAACCCTAGCACAAATCAGGGAACACCTGAGTTTTGGGAAAGTACAGAAACCCACACGAGCCCGAACATAGAATGGGGTTCAGGGAATGGACAGCCTCCTGACAGGTCTTGGACTGACCTAGGAGGTTCTACAGAGACGCCCAGCAGCGGCTATCACTTCAAGGGGCCTGAGGGTCTACAGCTAGGTAGGTCAACCAGGTCACAAAGTAACAGAAGCCCTGGCCTGACGAGCCCGGTGGGCAAGCAAGCAGGCCAGGCATCGGGGCACAGTCCTTGGAAGACACCAGGGCACAATAGAGAGAACAGGCTCACGCCTCCCTCCAGTCAGGGGACTTATGCCAGTAACCCAGAGCTAAGAAGGTCACAGAGAGCAAAGAAATCTCCCAAGTACCTAGAAGACTACATAACATTGCTGGCAAGGCAAAAGCCAGTAAACAGTGGGAGCACTGGGGAGCAAAATGTCATATAAAATAAATGTTGTATGTTGGTAGTAGTTTTAGCCCGGGGGAAAGGGGTGTTATGTCCCGAGCCTTTGCAAACGGCTCGGGCGTTTGCAGGCAGTCCCGGGCAGGTGCAAAGCTGCCCGGGACCAGACAGGCTGTCGCCAGCGCCGTGCGCATGCGCGGGTGCTGGCGCGGGAAAAGTAACCCATTTACCCGGGAGTTGCCTATATAAGAGGCTGCGAGGCGTTTGGGCGAGGCTGAAGCCATCTTCCTGTAAGCTGAACGCTGAATAAAAGAAACTGAGAACTCCAGCTGCTTCTCGTGTCTGTTTTCCCGCCAAGGACGCAACAGTCACAGTGTCCCAGGGTCATGTGAAGTGACCAAAACCTGCTGCAACCACCCAGCAGACAGGGGGAATAAAAACCAAACACCCCCCCACCCCACCCCCGCTGCCAATCCTCAACAGAAATGCTCACAACAATGAAAACCTCGGACAGGAGGAAGAGCATAGCCGGGCGGGCGGGCAGATGCTCGGCTGTGGCTTGGGGTAAGGTGACCAACCGTCCTCCTTTAGGGAGGACAGTCCTCCTTTTGTAAGTTCTGTCCTCCCTCAAAAAGTGTCCTCCTTCATGTCCTCCTTTTCAATATTTGAAGACTAATCTGCAGGGCTTTTTTTCCCCACATAGAACGCTCAGAATGGCGTTCCGGCACCTTTTTTTGATGCTTTTTTTTTTCAACTTTTGCATGAGCTGTGCTACTCCCACTATTGGCTTTCAAAAGCCAATAGGAATTGCTGCTGAGCGTGCCAAAACACCCAGCTGGCAAACTTTGCACATGCAAGTTGTCTGTAATATTGTTGCAATGAATAAAATGTTTCTTTTATTTACGATATTTTTTTCTTCAATTTATTTGTGTCCTCCTTTTCATTGTAAAAAAGTTGGTCACCTTACTTGGGGGGCACTTTTTTCAGTGCCACTGTAACTTCGAACAGTCATTAAGTGAACTGTTATAAGTCAAGGATTACCTTTACTTTATCACTTTTTTCCTTTTGGGGGGGGGGGGTCATCAAGTTTTTGACACCTTGCTAGGCGACTGGTGGTACTCGGATGTTTTCATATCCTAAACGTGGTACAATGGGTGAAAAGGTTGAAAAGCCCTGTTCTAGTTTACTAAAGTCACACAATCCCATTACATCCTTCATAGTTCTGAATAAATTCCTCAAGGCACTGTGCCCACAGGGCTAGAGTCTGATTGCCTTGATTGATGAGTTTAAATCCCAAAATCAGGACAAAGGGAATAAATGTTCCTCCCATCACTATCTCTATCATTCATTTTAACCCTCTTTTAAATATGTTTCATTTTAAAATAACAGCAAAGAGTATCCACATCAGCATTACACTCTTTAGCTGTTCAGGCCTACTTTTTAGTCCTCAAACTACCCACTCTGATTTAACAGAAGTGAATAGGGGAAAAAAAAATTGTTACTTGCAATGTTGTGTTTTAGAAACCAAATTTAATTCACCTGATCCTTTTTGCATTCCCACTTTTATTTCACAATATTAGCCCATCTTTATAGTTTTAAACCAATTAATTCATTATCTGTGCCATATTTCCCACTGCGGTCAATTTTCAATGAATTAAAATTTAGTTCATGGCGGTAAAATTAAATTCTGTGGGAGAACAAATACTGAAATATCTAGGGGGGGGGGGCGGAATCTAATGGCGTGCATGGTGTTCTTTTGTACTTGCCCGTTTGCTTTCACTGATTCCCCTGGATTTTGCCCACACAGCAGACAGGGCAAATATCCACTCTCCATACTCTACAAAGCCCGTATGAAGTCTTTCCCCAAAAGTTTTGTGTGAATACTTGAGCCCCTTTCCCCAGGACTCTTCATTCTATTCTACACCAGAGTACAGCATTGGAAGGCCGTATGCTATTTCGAGTTAGATGGCTCACATTCTCTTTGGTTTGGCCACATAACTGAAAGGCCAATTAGCTACGATTGTTTGGCGCTCAAAACAGACCCAGCGCCCGACCCGCTATCCCCGGTCTCGGGCCTGAGAGCGGGAAACCCGAGTCGAAGACAGATTGTTTAGACTGAGCTCCCGCCGGGGACAGAAAGAGAAAGGCGATTGGTGGCGGGGGAGGTGGGCGTGGCTCCTCGGGAGGAGGTAGGCGGATTAGCTCAGGCGCGAAGTGCGAGGATTGGTTGTTGGCGCAACTGGGACGTTGAGCCGGTGGCGCGCGGAGCGAGTTTGGGAAAGGAGCCCGAAGGGGGCGGGACAGAACACCGAGAAGCGAGCGAACCTGTCATGGCGCGAGTGTCGGTTTTGGGAGTTTCGCTGCTGGAGAATCCGAGCCCGTTTGACCACCCGCTCCGCTTCCAGGTGCAGTTCGAGTGCGGAGAGGCGTTGCCCCACGGTGAGTCTCAGGCATTAGGTTGGATCGGAACACGAAGTCTACCACCCACGGACCGCCTTCCTAGGAGCAGAGCTGCGGGGAGATGCGTAACGGCGGGAAGATTTGGTCCTAGGATGTTCGGCCAAAAGAGTAGCTGTCCGGCCTCTTTTACAAAGTGGCTTTGGGGACCAAAAAGTGGAGCGTACTACCTTGAGTTATTGGGAAAGAAGTAGGTTTAAATGAAACTGAATACCTACTGTTGAGGGGGGGGGGGGAGATGAATTGTTGGAACCGCGATTGTAGTCTTAGTCAATCTCTTCACAAAAATAATTTTAAATGCTTCTGCCTCCAAGATTTAATAGCACGTTCTTCGTTCTTCAAAAAAAATAACTTCTCTTTATTTGGTGTGGGGGGGAGGAGGTATTGATCTTGAGGACCTCATAATAGATATTCGTGCTGGGGATGTTCACAACAAGCTTACAGTACTGCCGTGGCAAACAAAGGCTTTTCTGGCTTTAGAATATAATAAACTTATTATTTTTGAAAGATAGGTGGACTTTCAAGTACTGTAAAACCGGTAATCATGAATTCCTTAAGATTTCAGTTGAATGTTGCTTTGTGGCTTATCAGTGCAGAAAGCTTTCAGATCATTTTATCAAACAGAAATAGTATTCTGTTTACTGTTGGACTGATTTACAGAGCTTACAAACGCTTTTACTATCCGCTCATTAAAAGCTTTATGCTCTATTCTATGGTTTTTTGACAATAGCATTAGCCCTTTCATGCAAGGCAACCCTTCCCCCATTTGATATTTTAAATTGTCAAATAAATGCATCTGCATATTACATTCTAGGATAAGTTAATTTCACTGCTGTTTACCATTTATTACTTTTTCTTTTATTCCTCCTGTCATAGATGCATGTACAATTCTTAAAGGGGCAAGTCTATCTAACTGCTTAGCTTCAAGTGGAAAATGAACTAACAAAATCCACTGCTGTATATAGAACAACATGTTAATGGTTTTCTTAGTAACATCAAGATGATTCTCTGGCTTTAAAATCTTAACTTACAATCTGTTCAGGAGATATAATCAGCAAAAACATATAGTTTCTCATATGGGGCATGATGTCTCTTCTATCAATCTAATTCTGTATTATTTATTTATTTATTTATGAGACTAATATACCGCTTTAAGTGCAAGCACTCTCTAAGCGGTGTACACCAGTAAGCAATGTGTGTATGTGTATATATATATATATATATATATATATATATATATATATATATATATATATATATATATATTTACATTGCCCCCAACATCTGGGTCCTCATTTTACCTACCCCGGAAGGATGGAAGGCTGAGTCAATCTTGAGCCGGTGAGATTTGAACTGCTGACCTGCTGAACACAGTCAGCTAAAGTGGCCTGCAGTATTGCACTCTAACTGCTGCGCCACTTTGGACTGAGAAATTTAAATTTGATCCTCTTGGTTTCTACTTCCTACTTATTATTTTATAGGATTTTCATTTATGCTATCATTCAGAATGATCTTGAAGAGAAGCAATTTTCTTAACCTTGTGAAAAAAAAAATACAAGACATTGTCTAATTTATACTACTGATTTGTTTACATACAAATACAAAGCAAGACTTTATCCAATTATAGCCCTCTTTGGAAGAAGCCATTGGGAGTCAGTTTTTTGCTATAGTATGACTTATCAAGTATATGACTTTCCTCTTGTAAAGAAGCCTAGGAAGTACCCCAGAAAAAGGATCTGTGAGAAACATGGTAATATTTCCTGTGTTGCATTGCTGATATTCTCATATGATTCTGTTTATATATAACTATAAAGTTAATATCATGTAGTTCAACATCAGCATCAGTTAATACCATGTAGTTCACCTGTAAATAACCTTGAAGAGAAGTAGTGTAGTAGCTCATGTGGTTAGGATGCTGATATGATTGGCAGGCTGACATTTGAGACCCGGTTGCTGCTGCGGGATGGGGTAACTTCCCATCGCTTGCTTCAGCTCCTGCCCCAGCAGTTCAAAAGCGGGCAACCATGAGTAGATAGATAGTTGCCTCTTCAATGGGCAGCTTAGTGAGGACATGAAAGGAGCCCCCAACAAGGTGTCTTCTGGGCAGTGGTAATGTTACCGGCTAATCCGTTCAACCTGAGAGCTCTTCAGTGCTCCCAACATGACTGTAGTATTGAAAGCATGAGGGAAATAAATAGAAAAATCTTAGCATCTAGTACTATATTTTGTTTATTTTCCACATTTTGCTCTGGCCAATACTCCAAGTGGCTGATATAAATTAAACATAATATAAAATTAATATATATTAATATATAAGTATAAGCTGATCTGACCTACCAGTTTCTTCATGATTGCAGAACAGCTGTCTAGCTAGACATACCAGGTATCTCTTTAATCCACATATTACCCAACAGTATCTCCAACAAATAAGGTGAAAAGCTCTAGGTACATTTAGAAACCTGTCTAAATCAGAGGCAGAATATATCTTCTGTAGCTGAGCATTGTATGTAACTATAGTTATATAGATTTTGATGAAAACTAGAGAAACAGGACTAGAACTGGGAATATAATCCAGGACTACTAGAGCCCTTGAAAACATTTTTGTAGTTTCTGAAGTTATCTCCAATCATTCTACCAGATTTTGGTGAAGCAGTTGGTAAAAACCGATGATGTATTTTCCCAGCATTTTGACTTTAAAAGACATGGAAAAATCCTGTATATATATTCTTGTAATTAGAGTTCCTGCACTATATGAGTCAAATGTCATAGCTGCATCAACAGTTTGTCATAGAAGATTATGCATAGTAGTTACTGATTTTCACTGCTGTACGTATCCAAAGTCACTTAGCTGAGATGAACTGCCATACAAATTGAAGAAAGATTTTATCTAATAAAATAATCATCAAGAACAGCTCCAAAAAAGCCAATGCTAGGCTACAGCAACTTAGGAATACTGTAGTATCAAGATTACATAAAGTATTAGCACCGCTATATACTGCCTTTGTAAGACTACACTTGAACTACTGTGTCCAGTTCTCGTCACCACAATACAAAGAGTTGAGACTCTAGAAAGAGTCATAGAAGAACAACAATGATGATTAGGGGGCTGGAGGCTAACACATACAAAGAACGGTTGTGTTTGAATGGTTGTGTCTAGTGAAATGAAGAGAAGGACTGGGGTGACATGATAAGTCTTCTAATATTTGAGGGACTTGACAGAAGAGGGAGTGAACCTATTCTCCAAAGCACCTGATGGCATGACAAGAAACAGTGAATGGAAACTTATCAAAGAGAGAGACAACCTATTCTTGACAGTGACAGTCAGTGGAATGGCTTGCCTTCAGAAGTTGTGGGTGCTTCAAAATTGGATGTTTTTTTAAAAAAAGAGATGGACAGCTATTTATTCAGAATGATAGGGTCTAATGCTTGAGCAGAGAATTGGCTATTCCCCCAGCTTGGTTTCATTTGCAAATTTGATGAGTTCCCCTTCTATCTCATCTGCATCATTTATGAAGATGACGAGTACTGGGCAAAGAGAGAGCCTCAGGGTACGCCAATGCATGCTTTTCGTCATGTAGATGTAGGACTACACATTGAGTGTAGTTGGTCAACTATCCCACATTTTTCTAGCTTACCAAGAAGTAAGTTATAGTCTATTTATCAAATGCCTTACTGAAGTCAATAAGAGCAACATCAGTCTTGTTCTTGCCAGATGTATAACATCCCCAAATACATTAATTCAATGATTTATGTCAATATTTTCACTTTGCAAGGGTGGAGAATGGTGTATTTCTCTCAGTGAGTTAATATTACAGCATTTATAATCTTGCAGTTGTATCCCTGTTGTTTTTATCTTTCAGATTTGGAATGGAAGATCATCTATGTGGGATCTGCAGAGAGTGAGGAATATGATCAAATTCTTGATTCTGTACTGGTAGGACCTGTTCCAGCTGGGAGACATATGTTTGTGTTTGAAGTAAGCTCTATATTTTTTTTATCTGAAAAAAAAAAGGAAAGCGGGGATGCAGCATGAGTTGGCAAAGAAGTCTAATTACTTGCAATGCTTTTTAAGTAGAATAGTGGGATTAAAATATTCTACAAATCTACAAATACTTGAAAATTAATTTATTTAGTATTTCTATTAGTAATATTCTAGATGAATATGTCCTAAATTCCATATACATTCAATCATAGCTAAGCAATTCAGTGAATGCTCTGTATGGAGAAGTTCTGAGGCCAACATTTGATATCTCAGAATAAGGGCCGGGAAGAATTCCTATTTAACACCATAGAAAGCTGCTGCAATGTTGATAGTGCTAAATTAGGCCAGAGGTCTATTTTGCTTCCTTTGTGCTAAAATCCAGTGAGATATGTTGGACACTATGTTTGATTTGGGCTATTTAGGAATGGATTTAAATCTTTTAACATAGGAACTGTTGTGATTTTGGGTTTTTTGTGTGTGTGTGTGTGTGTGATGAATGGCTTGCTGTTAATAAAATGGAGAATTCATTTATGCTTCATATTTTTTTGGAAGAACAGCAAGATTCAAATGTCATTGATCTGTTTTCTGTTTTTTTTCTGTAGGCAAATAGTCCCAATCCTGATCTAATCCCTGAAAGTGATGCTGTGGGAGTTACAGTAATACTCATTACTTGCACCTACCTTTGTCAGGAGTTTATCCGCATTGGGTATTATGTGAACAATGAATATATAAATCCTGAATTAAGGGAGAACCCACCTCTCAAGCCAGACTTTTCCCAGGTGAGACATTAATAACACACTCATTGTGTTTTTTTTTTCAGTTTAATGCAACAACTCGTCATCCAAATTACATTACCTACTCCCTAGAAATTAGGTGAAATTGGAAAATTGGCTGGTATAATTTTCTGAAATATGAGGAGTCAGGTGGGAAATTATAAGTTGTTTTGCTTATCTGATATAAAAGGCCCATTGTACAAATATGTATTAGTTATTTGCATGTCTGTTTAGGGAAGTATAGTGAACTAGGCAACCCGTGATCCATGGGTCAAAACTGAGTGATGCAATGCAAGCACAAAGGGACTGGTGGAGGGTGCATGAGTTGGGGAGACTTACCCGAGCTATTTGCAACCTTCCCTGCAAGGTTCCCTTTTGACTTTTTCCCTGCAAGCTTCCCAGAAGGGAAATTGTAAGACCAAACTCACTGCTATGCTCCTGCCATCAGCCATGGTCACAGAATCCCCATTGACTTTCTCCCTGCAGGCTTTCTGGCCTTCCCCATTTATTTGTGGGATGGTATCTAGGAACTTTGTAAATGAGGATCATATATTATAGTTTAAGAGATATTTCCTTACTTAAAAAGAAACAGAATAACCACAGGTGAGCTAGCGGCTTGTTGGCTTTCTTACTGTGGGAAGATGGCAGTGAGTATTGGAAATCTTCCTTTCTCTCCTCCCTCCCTCCCTCTTTTCTTTATTTCTTCCTGCTCCTTTTCTCTCTTCCTCCCTGCCTCTTCCCTCCCTCCCTCTCTATTCCTTCATTCCTCCTTCCCTTCCCAGCAGACAGCTAAGTGGCTGTTGCTGTGTGGGGGAGGAAATGAGGGATTGCCCAAGTTGCTGGAAAACTCACAGGACTGCAGCTAGTGCTGAAGCAACCAGAACTTTCCCAAATTTCATTCCCTCAGGAGTAACAAATCCCGGCATCCTGTAAGTTAGTACATTTCATGCACCTTTATCTACAGAGTTTTGCTGCATGATGCACTTTTTTGCCCTGTTAAAGGTTACAGACACAAGAGTTTTAGTAATACATAGATTTTTATTAAAATACAGTAGAACATGTTTTGAAGGAAATAAAATTCAGGCAGTCCCCAAATAGCAGCTGTAGCTAGTCAGTAATTCTTGAAATCAGCAGTTATGTAGTATTGGTGAATACACTATTATAGAGAAGCTGTTATACAAATTAGGATCCCAGAATTTGGTCAGAGGTGGTTACAATGATTTCAGCTCAGTATCAATTTACTATATGCTTCCTAGGCAAATCACTATGCCTTGAATAGGATGCAGAAAAATATATAGTCCTAACAATACGGAATGAATTTTGATTTTCTTTGAGCCACAGCAAATATTTTTTTGTGATTAAATAATTTTGCTTGCTAGATACTAAGAGAAAGATCTTTAAATCTCAAAGTTAATATCAAGTGTTTATTGATCATCTTAACAAAGTAAAGGAACTTAGTAATTTAATTGAGGAAAGGATACACTCTGACAGATATTTAAAGCAAATTGACTTGTTGAGATGGAGTTCAATATTCAGAACAGAAAGCTGAATCTGTGCAAAACATGCACATCTCTTGCACAGGGATTACTTTGATGGAATACTGTACAGTAGTAAGAATTATAATCAGCTTCTATTTGTACTTGTATTCCTATTTATAAATATATGAGAATATTTGTAGCTCAGGCTTGAACTGTGGGGGTCCTTGGTGTTCTCTGAGCTTGGTGGTTTTCTTGATGTTTCATTATCAGACTAGTACAGTAGCACTGATAGTATTACCTAGTTTGGTAATGAAATGTCTGCAAGAAAACATCACCAAGCTCAGAGAGCACCAAGGACCCTACGTTTATATTCTACATAATGCTGATTTTCTGCTGCCTTTCTAGTTGCAGAGGAATATTCTGGCCTCCAATCCCCGAGTCACCCGTTTCCACATCAATTGGGATGGTCCTAAAAATCAGATGGACAATATTGAAAATGTAGAGCCAGAGCCTGATGGTTTCCTATCTTCTAGCTGTGCCTACATCAAAGGATTGATCCCTTCTGCAGGCTTGCAACCTGAAAATTCAATGGACTGCATATAAAACAGGCAGAAGAATTTAAAGATGCAGAAAATTGCAGCTAAATGAATTATTTGAAAAATCTGTGAAGAGATATGGATTCTTATGGCCAGTAAAGCAATGGGAGTCCTAATTGTTACATCTGTGTAGACAAACATATCAGAGCTCTTTTCATATCTGGATTTATAACAAATGTGTCTTCCTGATTATAGATTTGTAATTCTGTCATATTATTTCTTGACTGAAACTTGGCTCCTCTTGTGCTGACTGCTTATGAACACTTAGTTGACACAGAAAAATCTCCTGCCATAATTCCTGAAGACTCAGAACAGTGGGAACTAACTTATTATTCTGATCATCCATTGCCTAAAGGTGGGCACAGCAAGCACTCTCATTTCTGGACAGTTTGAATTTTTTTTTTCCTGTTAGTACAGAGAGCTGACTCTTGAGGACATGCTTTTAATAAATGACCAGATACATCATAGCTGTTACTTGGTTCCAATTTCATAACCATTTTCTTCTTGGCTTCAAAGATACTTGCCTTACATCTTAAGATTAGAAAGTTGAGTTTTAGATGAAAGCTCTGCTAGTTATGTAGCTGTCATGATGCTGCTTTTGAGAGTGTTCTAGCATGCCACAACTATTTGCTAGTAACCTCAAAATGATTTTTCCAACATCTGAATCAGCAAAAATAGGCCACTGCTGAACTTATGCATCTTTTTGTATGCATCTTCACCTATGGTCTTAAAATAACTGCACTCTAAAATGCTACTTACAGTTTATATAGGCACTTGTAATTAATAGATACTACCTGTCCTATAAAAAAGGAAACCCCATCCTAAGACGTACAAACAGTTATGCAGGTGCTTACCATACTATATTAAGTGCCTGTATAATTGTTTGCACCTCTTAGGATGGGGTTTCCTTTTTGATTGGACAAATTTGTATTTGTTATTTTTTACCTGGCTTACTTGTTTTCAGGGATTACATTCTTTCATATTTGACTATTTACTTGGTATATGATAAATCTATCCTGCATAGGACTCTTTCAATAAAAATTGTGCAAAAAGCTTACAGAATGTACATAATAGTATCTCTGGGCATAAAACACGGAGTGTCTCCTCTTTGATAAGTTAAAGTTAAAACTGATGCTGTTTTTTTTTATTTGTTTCTTTAAAGCAAGAGTGGTGAAATATATTTCAATTTTTCTGGGGAAAGCTAACCTAGTATATGTGGGACTTAGCCAGTTGATTAAAGTCAGCTAAATGAGAACAGGTTTTTCCTTTGAGGTATTTAACTTTCAATGGCAAAAATTCCTAGATCCCCAGAAGTTGTTAAAAACAGAATATTATGTTCAAATTGCAGTCAGTATTGTTTGCTAGGTTAATGCCTATTTTTATATATATATATTTTAAAAAAAAAAACTCTTTGCCTTAGATCAGACATAATCCAAAATTATATTTTGGATATAAGCTATGTTTTGTGCAAGGACGCTAAATGCATTTTATAATAAAACTATAAAATATAATTTTTGAAAGCAAATATAGGCAGCAATATAACATGTACCGGTAAGTAAGATTAGACAGAGCAAAATAAAGATTTAAAAGAAATAGACATGAGGTCTTGGAATAAAATGCCTAATTTGACAGATCTATTCATACTTAAAAATACTGAGATGTCATTATGAAGACTTCTGTTCTAGGTACTAGAAAAAGTTCCTGAAATCGGATATTCCCTTTAAGATCAGTTGGGACATTAAACCCAAGAGCTACTTCTGTATAAAATATAAAACATGCTTTTATTTTTTGTGACCATAGTTTGAGAATATCAGCATAATTATACAAATACATTCAGTTTCAGTTGAAACAAAAAGATTGTCAAATACAGAAATTGAAAATGCTACAGGTATGTGAATCTTTTAAAATAGAATCACAAAAAAAAAATTGACAAAAATAAGGTAGAAATGGGAACCAATGGGCTTCAATGTGGAATAAGCCTCAGCTTTGAACTCTTTGATCTTATTTGAACTCCAGATATTCTAGGATTTTATCTGCCACAGACTTACTATGAAACAAATATGCTGTATGCTATAAATGTGTTATTTTTCTATTGTGCTTCATTTCTGCCACTTTTCCATTGTCCCATTCATTATGGCAATTTTGTTATAAGCTGTCCATCAAAAATTCCATCGGTTTTTTTATACCAAATATGGCCAGAAAGGACCCTACTCTCAATATATATATATTTTTTTTTTATTGAAAGTTTTATAAATTTTACAAAAAAAGAAAAATAATACAAAACAAGAAGCAACATATACAGAAAAATAAAACTAAACAATACATATATTAAATAAAAAAAAAAACAAAACCCCATCCCCCAGCCCTCCCAAAAAAAAAAAAAGGAAAAAAAAACCCTCCCTTCCCCCCCCCCCTGAGCTTCCCAGAGCAGAATATAGGCTTAAAAAATAAAAATAAAAATTAAATTAAAAACTTTATATTTATATATATAAAAAAATTATCTATAATATATATGAAAATAAAACTTATGAAAAAACTATATAATATTTTTGTATACCCAATCTAAATTGTATAAATTTTATCCATTTATCCCAAACAGCAAAAAACTTCTCTTGCGTTTGTTGCTTTAAGAAAGCCGAAATCTTTGCCATTTCTGCCAGATAAGCTACTTTAAGAAACCATTCCTGCAATGTAGGCAAAGATTCCTTCTTCCAGTATTGTCCTACTAACAGCCTAGCGGCTGTGATCAAGTTTAACATCAATACAACCTCCTTTGTATCACAATCTGTAACAATACCTAACAAAAATAATTGCGGAGTAAATTTTACCCTCCTTCTAAAAATTCTCTGGATATTCCACCATATTTTAATCCAAAATGCTTTTATCTCTCTGCATGACCACCAAATATGATAATAGGAAGCCTCCTTATAACCACATCTCCAACATTTGGGTTGCACGTCAGGATACATATAAGACATTTTTTGTGGATCAAGGTGCCATCTATAAAACATTTTATAAAAATTCTCCCTTAAGTTCTGTGCTTGAGTAAATTTGACATTTCTCATCCAAATAGTTTCCCAGGTGTCCAATGAAACTGGCTCACAAAAATTCTGCACCCATCTAATCATACAATCTTTAATTAGTTCCGTTTCTGAGTCCAATTCAACTAAAACCCCATAAATTCTCTTAATGTGGGTTTGTCTTTGATCCTTCAGTTGCTTAATAAGATTTTCATCTTCTCTAAGAAAACCCACCTTACAATCCATCTTCCATCTATCTAATAGTTGCCTATATTGGAACCAAGAATAAGTAAAATTTTCTTGTGCTAACTCTTCCCGTGATTTTAATTGCCAGTTTTGTCCATCCCATTTAAGTAACTGTCTATAAGACACCATATCCATTTTAACCCCTCTTTTTATTCCTTCTATCGCATGCCAAGGTATAGCCCATAATGGTACTTTAAAATCACTTTTATAATATTTTCTCCAAATCCTAAGTAAAGAAATTCTTAAAATATGAGATTTAAAAGCCCAATCTATTTTTTTATTAAATATTAAATAGGCATGCCACCCATAAAGTAAATCCCATCCCTCTAAGTAAAGTATCTCAGAATTTGTCAAATTTACCCAATCACTAATTAATGTTAAAACCACCGCATCATAATATAATTTCAAATTTGGTACCTTAAGTCCACCCCTCTCACGGAAGTCTTGCATAATTTTAAACTTAACCCTTGGTTTTTTCCCTGCCCAAATAAATTTGTTGAGACCCTTCTGCCACTCATTTAAATTAATCTCATTTTTCAAAATTGGTAACATTTGAAACAAAAAAAGAAACTTGGGTAGAATATTCATTTTTATCACTGCAATTCTTCCCATGAGGGATAATTGCAACTTTTCCCAATTCTTCAAGTCCTTCTGTACCCTGACCCACAACCTTTCATAATTATTTTTAAATAATTTTGCATTAGAAACAGACAGCATCACCCCCAAATATTTTACCTTATTAACAATCTCAAAACCCGTCAAGTTGACCAAAATCTGCTTCTCCTGACTCGACATATTTTTAGGTAAAATTTTAGTCTTATTTACGTTAATCTTAAAACCCGAGACCAAACCATAATGATGAATCAACTGTAATAAGTTTACTACAGAATAATCAGGTTGCGACAAAGTAACAACCAAGTCATCCGCAAAAGCTCTCAACTTATATTCTTTTTTATTAACATATATTCCTTTAATTTCCTGAGACTCTCGAATTTTGATCAATAATATTTCCAATGTTAAAACAAACAACAATGGCGATAAAGGACACCCCTGTCTAGTACCTTTCTCTATTGTAAAAACCTCCGACAAACCTCCATTAACAATAAGTTGTGCCGTTTGTTTTTGATATATTACCGTAAGGGCTTGTAATATCTTTTCACCAAAATTCATTTCTTCCATTACTCTTAACATAAAATGCCAATTCAATTGATCAAATGCTTTTTCAGCATCTAAAAATATGAGCCCTGCAGGAACTTGGTTGTTCTTGTCTAAATATTCTAGTAAATTAATAATTTGTCTGACATTATTTTTCATATACCTTCCTGTTATAAATCCTGATTGATCTTTATGCACAAGATGATGCACCACCCTCATAAGCCTATTTACCAAAATTTTTACAAATATCTTATAATCCACATTTAAAAGAGATATAGGCCTGTAATTTTTTGGTAGGGTAAGATCTTGATCCTCCTTTGGAATCAATGATATAAAAGCACTACGCCATGAAGGAGGAATCTCTAAACCCTGTAAAATACCATTAAAAAGATCATGTAATGGTTGGATCATCTCCTCTATTAGAACTTTGTAATAAACAGCTGTTAACCCATCCGTACCCGGTGCTTTCCCTAATTTCAATTGTTGAATTGCTGAGGTAATTTCCTCCTTAGTAATTAAACCATTAATTTCATATTTCTGATCCTCAGTCAGTTTAGGAAAACTTGCCTCAGCTAAATATTTATTTATATCTAGCATTTGTATATTAGTAGATTTATATAGGTTTTGATAATAATCCAAAAAAGATTTTTTAATCAATTCCTTCTGAGAAACTAATTTACCCTTATAGTTTATTTTCTCTATTATTCTTTGTCTCTGTTTCTTTCTTAATTGATAAGCCAACCATCTCCCAGGCTTATTGGCATTACAAAATGTATTTTGTTTCATAAATAATAAGTTGGTTGCAGCTTGGTCTGCTATCAACATATTAAATTGTGACCTTAATAACTTTACAGATTCTTTAATACTCTCATCAGAAGGATTTAAAATCAAAGCCCTTTCTTTTAATTTAATTTCATCTTCAAGTTCTCTACGTTTCTGAATCTGATTTCGCTTATAAAAATTATTCATTTTTATCAAAACACCGCGCATAAATGCTTTACCTGCATCCCATACCATTGACATTGAAGTCCCCTTATACATATTCAAAGCAAAATAGTCCTTTAAACACTCCTTTAGTTTTTGAACATTCTTTTCTTGTCTAAACAAATTTTCATTAACTCTCCAGGATCTTCTTTCCTCTTTCTCTTGAATCAGCTCCATCCAAACTGGACTATGATCCGTCAGTGATCTAGGAAAAATCTTTACATTCTTTACTTTATTATACAAGTCCGTGGTAATCAAGAAAAAGTCAATTCTTGAAAAAGATTGGTGTCTATCAGAAAAAAAAGTAAAGTCTCTCTCCTCTTGATTACGTTCCCGCCAATAATCCCTTAATTCCCAGTCTTCTTTCATGTCAAAAAAGGCTTTAGGTAGCCTTGCTTGTTTAAGAAAAGGAGAGGAACCTTTCTTATCCCTTAGTGTATCTAAGACACCATTCCAATCACCCATTAATACCACTGATCTATAATCAAGCAAAGTTATTTTTTGATGTAACTGTTTATAAAATTGTTCCTGTTGTTGATTTGGAGCGTAAAGTCCAACTATAAGTACTTTCTTACCATATATACCAAGTTCAATCATCACATATCTCCCCTGGGGATCTGATTCTACCAGACAAGCTGGTAGGTTTTGTTTAACATATATAACAACTCCCCCTTTCTTCCCAGGAGCAGGAGATATAAAATGAGATCCCAAACGAGCATTAACTAAATATTTCTGGTCTTTAAGTAAAATATGAGTTTCCTGTAGACAAATAACATCATTGGTATGTTGCTTCAAATAATAAAAGATTTTTTTCCGTTTCTGAGGAGAATTCAATCCATTAACATTCCAGGTCAAAAACTTTGCCATCTCCCTTGGCACGCAGCCTGGAGAAGACACCATCAAAATCTGACAGAGCTGCGTGTGTTGCATAACTCTTGGGTCTTGCTCCTCCCACCGGCGGTGAAGCACTTCCAGGAGAACTCTCTTTGGGCTCTTTTTTACGTTGCTCCTTCTCTTTACGCTTATAGGCTGCACGAGTCATCCTCTGCTCTTTAGCCTCCGTCTGGCGTTGCTTTGCCGCTTCTATCATCCCTGCGGAAACCAAATCTAATGCCTCAGATTGCTGCTCAGCTTCCTTACCACTCAAAGATTTCCGACCAGATGAAGTTGAGCCTGCACCCAGGACCGAAGTATAAAAATCTCTAGCTTTATCAACTGTGTTCAATCTGTAGCGTGTCCCAGCATGGCTCAAAACAATACCCATCGGAATTTCCCATCTAAATGGCATCGATCTAGCTTTAAGCTCATTGGTTAAAAAAGCAAAGTCTTTTCTACTTCTTAAAATTTTGGATGGGATTTCCTTTAGAATGATGACATCTTGGGCGGCAATCTGAAATCTTTTGTTGTAAAAGGCTTGTATAATCTCATTCCGCAGGGACTTCTTTGTAAAGTAAATCACCACATCTCTAGGCAAATTCTTCTGCTTAGCAATCCAGGAGTTGAGTCTATAAATTTTTTCCACTTCTCTCTGTAATTCTCCTTTATCCATATCCAAGGCCAGCGCCAGATCAGTAAGGACCACCTCCACCAAATCTTGATTGATATCTTCCTTGAGGCCTCTAATCCTCAGGGCATACTCCATCTGTCTGTACTGAAACATCAAAATATCTTCTTGTGAGGAGTCCACCTTCCTTTCCACGTCTTGAATTTTGTCATCCAAAGAGTCAACTTTGTCTTCCACTTCCTCAAGCCTTGCGTCGAGCTTAACCACCACAGTAGCCAAACCTGAAACAGCTGCCAATATATCTTGTCGTAGTTCATTATTATTTTCTTGCAATTTAGACTTTATCCCCGTTATCTCTTCTTTGAGATCAGATTTAATTTCTGATTTAATCTGTGAAACAAATTGATTCATTTCCTCTCTCATTTGAACTACAATCTCTCCCATTATGCCTCTAACCTCTTGTACTGAAAGTCCAGGTAGAGGAGGGGAGGGTGGTGGCTGAGCCGGTGGTACATGTTTAGATTGTTGTTGTAGCTGTGCAGTGGAAGTTATAGGAGAAGAAATAACCTTAGGTGCTGAGGAAGGCTGCTGCCTCTTTGAAGCCATTTTAAAAAGCACAATTGTCACTTCCCTTTCCCCTCCAGCCAAAAAGGGAGGAGGAAAGAAAAAAAAAAAATTTTAAAAAGAGACAAACTATAGTCATTAAAAGTCCAGAGTAAATCCAAAGAATAAGTAGTAAAAGAGCAAACAGTTCAAAAGAAAAAATTCTAAACCAAAAGCAAAAGCAGAAGCAAAAAACAGTCCTTAGAAAGGGAAAGTAAAACAAAAGAGAAAGGAAAAAAAACTCCGACAGTTTCAAAACGCCATCTTAAATCCTTTCACTAGTATAACAAAAAAAAGGAGGAAAAATAGTAAAAATCAAAAGATAAAAAAATAAACACCTAAAATATAACAAAAAATCCTTTAAACTGCTCCGTCCGTTTAAAAATTACTCACCAAAATGCTGTAAACACGGAGATAGAAGCGGCGGTTTCTTTTGCTTCCTAGGAAGCAAAAACAGCTGGGAGGCGGAGATCAGCAAGAGCTCCGAGGGAACACTCCTTTCACCCCCTCTAGAAATAAATCCAGAGGGGGTTCAGGGGTTCTACCTCTACTCTTGCGTTCTCTGTCCCTTCCCTTTGCCCGGGAAGGGATTTCCGAGCCGCGGGCCAGCTGATGCGCGCTGCGCTCCGCGGCTCTGACACTTCCCCAGCTGGACGGCTAAAAGCTAGCCGCCATCGCCGTCGCCTCCCACCGGAAGCTCCTCCCTACTCTCAATATATTAAGTGAAACTATACTGCTCAGTTACTGAAAGATACTGGTTTATTATTTTTATAAAACACATGTGCTTTGCACTGCTATGTATTAAGTTTTCTTCAGTGTATTTCAGGATGCTGAACAATAGTTAATGTGAAATATAATTACTTTAAAGGTTGTTCCTTATCTCAATAGCAAAGACACCTCTATGAAAGATAGAACTGGTTCAACCTCAAAAATAATTGAAGAATCTCTTTAGATCCAAGAAGCTGGATATTCATCTAAAATTATTACATTTTTTAAACTGATTGTTCCTATGTGGAAGTAAGAAAATGCAGTCCTGATAGAAATATTAACTTCTATTCCTCACTGAAATATATGAACAAGAACCAAACTTCAATACTTTTTTTCAACTTATTTTCTTTAAAAAATGCTTTTTTTAAAGAAAATAACCTGCTTTCTATTAAACAATGGGGTAAATATATCTGATTTATGCCATCTATAGCTTTTGTAGTTTCCAGCTTTTATAATATAGGCAAACAAACAAGCATTGTTTTGCTTTCATTCTTGATAATATAAACTCTGGGTTTTTTCTGAATTTGTGCTCCCCTGAGAAATAATATTGCTTGACAGGATTCTTATGTAACCTTTCAATCTTCTTCAAGGTTACTTTGTTTTTAAGCTGTTTCCAAATGAAACAAGCTACAATGGGGGAGAGCATTCAATCATACATTAGGAATGAAAATAGAGAAGTGGAAAAGATTGAGGAGTTTCTGGAAAAGCCTCTTATTTTTATGTAGGTATTTTCCATTCTGCTACAGTAATGATAGGGTGGCCCCACAGTGCTAAAAACAAGCCAATTATTTTTTCATCCATGTTGCATACAATGGCTGGGATCTAATCATTCTGGCGGTTCTTTTCCCCAAGGGATAAAATAGCATACGCACTGCAGAAAACAGGATATTTTTTTCCTTGTTAGATACTATCTGGCATCATTACAATATATTGTATAAATCTCTCTTGAGCAACAGCAGAATTTCTCCCAATCCTTTTATCCTATAATAAAGATACTTGTTTATTCTACCAAAATATAGTAACATCAAAAATATATAAATTTTGAATTTTTAAAATGTTAACGTTATTCAATTAACAGATACAATACTAAAAACAAAATTTCCAAATTGTAAGATAGGTTATATCACTTTTTACATGATCCAGAACTCAGAATGTTTCTGCTACTTCAGAGCAGTATGAGGAATCTGCAAGGTGAACTAATTTGCTTTCTGTATTTCAAAGGAAAAAGAAAATCACATTTGCCTGTTTGCTATATTTAAAATACCTCTTTAGATTCAAGTTATTATTTAGTGTCCACTCACTAGTGCAGGGGTTTTCAACCTTGGCAACTTTAAGACTTGTGGACTTCAACTCCCAGAATTCCTCAGCCAGCAAAGCAAAGCTGGCTGAGGAATTCTGGGAGTTGAAGTCCACAAGTCTTAAAGTTGCCAAGGTTGAGAACCCCTGCACTAGTGCATCAGAATCTTGCTTCTCTAACTAATCTCAACCTAAATTTGTTTCCGCAAAATAAAATGCTTTTTGTTAAGCAAACAGAAATATTCGTAGAAATAAATGGAACAGAGTTCTAAACAGATTTCTGGGGGAGGAAAGGCAAACCAAAGACACTCAGTTAAAAGTGGAACCAATAACAGCAGAGTGAAGACCTGGCAAGTAGAACAGCTCTTTAAAATTCTTTTCCAAATAAGGAGAGGACTTGAGACCACCCATAAGTGCTCCAGAAAGTTGCTCCTCATGAGATTGTAAGTCAGCAGTCTCCAGTGGATTTAGAGCTTTAAGAGATAAGGAAAAGCCATTTTCACTCAAACCCCGGTGCCTTTAGGGATACTTTGTTTTGCATACAGATAGTCCTGTATGTACAACGGTTCGTTTAGTGACTGTTCAAAGTTACAACGGCACTGAAAAAGTGACTTAGAACCATTTTTCACACTTAGGACTATTGCAGCATCCCCATGGTTACATGATCAAAATTCAGACACTTGGCAACTGACTCATTTCTGACAGCTACAGTATCCTGGGGTCACGTGATCAACTTTTAGGACTTTCTGACAAGTCAATAGGGAGGACAGATTCACTTAACAACATGTTCCTAACTTAACAACCGCAATGATTCACTTAATAACTGGCAATAAAAGTAAAACATGGCAAAACTTACTTAACAAATGTCTCACTTAGCAACATAAATTTTGAGTTCAGTTGTGGTCATAAATCGAGGGCTATGAACTTACGACCATTTTTCACTGTTGCAGCATCCTCACAGTCATGTGATCAAAATTTCAGGTGCATGGCAAGTGACATATTTATGACAGTTGCAGTGTCCCAGAATCATGTGATCATGTTTGTGACCTTACAAGCAAAGTCAATGGGGAAGCCAGATTCACTTAACAACTGTGTTACTAACTTAACTGCAGTGATTCACTTAACAATTGTGGCACAAAAGGTCATAAAATGGGGCAAAATTCACTTAACAAATATTCACTTAGCAACAAAAATTTGGGATTCAATTGTGGTTTGTAAGTCGAGGACTACCTGTAATTCCTTTTCAATACAGATATGGAGTTCTCTCTTGACATCTGAATGTTTGTTTTTGGTGCTCTCAAAACAATTACTTCCCATACCTGCTTTTATTAGCCCATCCACTTTATTATTAAGCAAGAGGTAGCAGCAGTGCAATCATTTTTACAAGCATTTAGTACCCAGAGATAGTCCTTATTTGCCCCAAGTCACCAAGTAAATGTAACTGTTAATTGTCTCTTTGTTTCCTGTATGCACAGTATTTTACAATATTTCAATAATGATCCTCTTTTTATATTACAGATGTCTGTGATGTAATAGGGCTACCTTGCTTTGAAGCTGTTACTAGTGTCAATTCCTTCAGGACTATTGTTATCAATATTCCTGTTTTTATGATTTTTGAAAGTATACTAGAAATGGGGCTCAGATACAACAAAAGCAGCTGATGAGTTTCATGGTCAAATAAGTCATCCAAGCCCAACACTTTAAGCCTTTATGTGGGTATAGGGTTAATTATACAAACTCAAGATGTGAGCAGCTTGTATGGAACATTAAAATGTTTCTTTCCTTAATAATCTCACCAACAGAAAAAAATGTGGTTTGATTTTATGTAACATGCATCCCATGATTTGAATAATGATCAGGGGCTATAGTATGATATCTAATACTACATCTATGGCATGTCTGTGTTGGATTATGGGTATTAAAAGATTCATTAGGATATTTCAACACAGCTACCTGTGGTTTTAGTGCAACAATAAAATGGCTAATACCTATATTTATTGAGAGCAGTCTGCAAAGGAAAATGGAGGAAAAGACAAATGCAGTCATCTGTGCTGTTTTATAAGAGAACTAACATACTAATGTAGTGTGTGTTTGAACTCATGGTATATGAATACAGGAGTACTTGTGGCTTATACATCCTTTTTTTAAAAAAAAATAATTTTTTATTTTTCCAAATTCTCCCCCATACATATACCGTGATATTTATCAGATGTTAACATACATTCTTTTTACATTCATATATAAGATACTTTTAATAAAATGAAATAAATACATACACATGACTTTTGGTGTTGCTCGCCCATTTCCCCTTTCACTGTATCCACACTCCTTCTCTACCTTCTTTCTCCCTTTCTTCTCTTCCTTACTTCCCTCTTCTTCCTCTCCTCTTTCCTTCACCACTCTCCTCCCCTTTCTCCCCACTTCTCCTCCAACCTTCCTACTTCCTTCTCCCCTCCTTTACTCTTTTCTCTCTCCTCTCCTTTTTTCCCTCTCATCCCTCTTCAGATACAATTCAGGGGTAATGTCTGAGCAACTCCATTTCCAAATTTCCCTATCTGTATTATATACAATAAGATTAATTTTCTCTTACATTAATACTTCTATTTATCTAATCTTCTCCGTATATGCTTTTATAAATATTTATACAACTTCCAGTTATTCAATACTGTGGAGTGGGTCTCCCTCCTTATCTGCTCCTTCTTCAATCTAAATTGGTGTTAACTATCTTTTAACCATATTCTCTTTTCAGCCAAACATAAAAAGTTCCCCAGATTTCATAGTAGCCTGACTCTGTCTTATCTTTAATTGTCATTGTTAGTCTATTCATTTCTGCACATTCCAGGATTTTCCCAATCACCTCTCCCTCTGAGGGAGCTTTCAGTGCTTTCCAATGTTGTGCAAACACTATCCTGGCTGCCGTAATTATATGAATAATTAAATACGTTTTCTCTTTATTGTATTTCCCTGGTAGAATACCCAACAGGAATATTTCTGGTCTTAGTTCTATACGTTGTTGTATCATCTTTTCTATTGATGTTCTAATTATATTCTAATAAGTTTTAGCTTCTACATACGTCCACCACCTATGGTAGAAGGAACCTGGTATCTGATGACATTTCCAACATTTCATAGACTTGTCCTTAAACATTTTAGCTAATCTTTCTGGAGACATGCCATCTGTAAAACATTTTGTACATATTTTCTTTATACGCAATCGCCATTGTCAATTTATAGTTTCTTTCCCATAGTTGCTGCCATCTATCTAATTCAATTGTGTATCCAAAATTCCTTGTCCATTTTATCATTGTCTCTTTCACTTGTTCCTTCTCTAACTCCATATGTAGTAGATAACTGTACATTTTTTAATCCATTTTTCTTCCGATCCTGTATTTCATCTAACTCTGTTGTCCCCAAATTAACACCATCTATTTTAACATCTTTTTCATATCTAGATTGTATTTGCGTTCTCATGTACCAATCCATCTTTACTCCTTGTTCCTCTAATTGTTGTTTGGTTTTCAACTCCCCCATATCTGTTAGTAAGTCTTTATATCTTATAATGTTTCCCATGTTAAACATATTGGGGTATATTAGCGCCTCCATAGTTGACAGCCAATTTGGAATCTTCAAATAATGCTTTCTCTTTACTTTCTCCCAGATCACAAATAAAGAATTCCTTATATGGTGTCTCTGGAAATAGCTATGTTTTCTGTTTTTTCCATACCATATGAAAGCATGCCATCCCAACTGTAAATCATGTCCCTCTAATGTCAGTAATCTTGTATTCCTCATCCATGATAATGCTGCAGCCTGATAGTATAATTCCCAATTAGGTAGACCAAACCCACCTCTCAATCTTGTATCTTGTAATATTTTTAGATTAATCCTTGCCTTTTTTCCCTGCCAAATATATTTCAAAATTATTTTATTAAGCCCCTCAAAATATTTCTTATCTAATCTTATTGGTATTGTTGAAAACAAAAACAATAATCGTGGTAATATATTCATTTTGATTATCGCAATCCTTCCCATTAATGATAGTTGTACATTTTTCCATTTATCCAAATCTACTTCAATTTGTCTTTTCAATTTATCATAATTATCCTCTTTAATTGTTGTGCATCTTGCTGTCAGGTAGATCCCTAAATATTTTACCTTCTTTACAATCTGTATATCTAATTTTCCCACCAGTTCTTTTTTTGTTTTGTTTTTCAGTAATATTTTTTACTAACATTTTGGTTTTATCTTTATTAATTTTCAACCCAGCTACCTCACCATATTTTTCTGTTCTATTAATACAGGTCTTGTCTCTAATGGTTCCTCCAAAATAAATACTAGATCGCCTGCAAATGCTTGTAGCTTATATTCTTCCCTCTTAATTTTCATCCCTTTTATGTCATTATTCTTTCTTATACATCTATTTAATACTTCTAATGTCAGAACAGTGGAGATAGGGGACAGCCCTGTCTTGTTCCCTTCATAATGTTGATCTTCTCAGTCATATCTCCATTTATCATTACTTTGGCTGATTGCTTATTATAAATTGTTCTGATTACATTTATAAATTTCTCCCCGCAATCCATAGTCTGTAATTGGCTTATCATGAATTGCCAGTTCACATTGTCGAATGCCTTCTGTGCGTCCAAGAACACCAATGCCATCTGTTTCTCAGGGTGTGTTTCGTACTATTCTAGTGTGTTCAATATAATTTGCATATTGTCTCTAATCTGTCTTTTGGGTAAGAAGCCATTTTGATCTGATTAAACAATCGGAAGAGGCTGAGGGGATTTTACAACATTGAAATGAAGAAAAGAAAAAAATAATCTGGGAATATTATGAGAGCTTATACAAGCAACAGTTTCAGATGATAGGATAAAACATTTTTTGGAAGAAACAGATACCTAAAATGCCGGAGAAATTTAAAAAGCTATTAGAAGGAGAAATAACGATGGAATTAATAGAAGCAATCAATAGATAAAAAAATGGTAAAACACCAGGACCGGATGGACTACCAGCAGAGCTATATAAGACACTGCAGGAAGTCCTAGGTAATGTAATGTTGGAACTTTATAATAAACTTCTTTCTGAAGCTAAGATACCAGATTCGTGGTCCGAAGCTCTTATTACTTTCATACCAAAAGAAGAAATGGAAACATAGAAAATAAAGAACTACGGGCCGATTTCCCTACTGAATGTGGACTACAAAATATTTGCATCAATAATGGCGGAAAGACTTAAAAAGTTTTTAAATGAATTTATACAATCGGCTTATACATCCTATTGCTGGGAAAATGAAATGGGAAAACTGGCTCCTGTTCTTTAATGTGTTATGATGGATGCTGTGTCACTTATGTAAATGTGTCATACTTAATTACAGGTTCTAGAGAGATGCATAGAATCTTGGGAACAATTATCAAGTTAAGAACTAATCCTTGTTATCCATCTGCATTTCAACAGCACTGGTGAATTTTCAAAAAGTGAAGAACTAGTGGTGGCAGTTTGGAAAACCCCGATAGTCCATTTTCCCTTCCTGATCAGACTGCACCTTCCATCCTCCTGACATTGCAGGAACAAGAGAGGATTGTATCAAGCCTTCTCTGAAGTTATGAATAGCTGTCACTATACTTTGGCTTATACCACACAAGCAGTACACAGTGTTAAGATGAAAGGTAAGCCAAGGAAGACTGCTATGGCCATTCATGTCGACAGAATTTTCCTTCCTTCTTCCCTGGTTTACTGGTGTGGATATCATGGTCAAGATGTTCCTGGAGAGAGTATTTAGGCCTTCTTGCTATAGTCCTGGTGAGGCTAACCTGTAGAAGTTTTAGTAGAACAGGTGAACACACATTTTTTTCAAGTGAAGAGGATTAATATTCTTCCCACCCCTTTTCCCCCCAAGAGGCTGGTTTTTAAATGTGGAGTGCTCTCCTGTGGTGTGCAAAGTACCCTTTCTCCACAGGCTCCCATAACCAAAGCTTCCCCCTTGTAAGCTCTTAAAAGCACATGACATGACTGAGACCACCTGTGCCGCGACTCATCATCTAAAGTTATACCCTGCCTGCATGAAACTTATATATGGATAGTGCTCTGCCACGGCGAAGGGCTGATTTACATCACACCCTAAGCTTGGTCATTTCAGGGCAGAACAGGAAAGAGCAAGCAGTTTTATCTGATTTTTTTCCCTCCTCTGAACATCATGAAATAGCATTCAGCTCTACCAGCTCTTGATATCACCTTTAAATCTTCTGAAAAGTTATTTTCTTGAAATGCAGTTTGGATGGGTTTGCATTTTATATGTCATTGGGGAGTTTTATTTCATTTTTCCAATAATTCATATTGTATTTTACAAAAGAATCAGTACACAGTATGTTGGAAATTATTTTAAAAATTGGGTCTTCATCACAGATCATTTGAGAAGCTCTGGAGTACAATATGTTACCTATTCAGGGGCAGTTAAGTATCAGGCAGTGAATGAAGGCCAAGAGCTAGCATGAGTAATTGTTAAGAAACATCGAAAATGGCCCCAAAACTACTATTCCCAGCACATTAATTAGGTGGTAAACCCACTGAAGATGATGAGATTTACTTCTGAGGCAATATTTGTACTTTGTAATATATTTTTTCTTCTCTAGTTGATGCAAATAGAGTAAGGGATTTCTAATAAAGATCTAAAAAAAATCAGGTAACATGCAGAATTTCTTTACCCCATAGAAATTTCTACTCTTTCTTTCTTAGCTTCAAAACCTACAATTTGTAAGCCCATCCGTCAAGCCATCTGCTTAACACAGGGGTCCCCAACCCCCAGTCTGTGGACCAGTACTGGGCCATGGCATGCCAGCAACCAGTCCACACAAATAAAGCCCCATCCATGGGATGCAGGTAGCACACAAACCCATGCACTCTCTGGTCCACAGAAAAACTTTTCTCCATGGAACCAGTCCCTGGTTGGGGATGTCTGGCCTAACATATTGTATAAATCCAACAATTTTACAGCTCTTTACCTGAACAAAACAGGACAATTGAAAATTGCCTATGTGGATCTCATAGTGAATTGTAGGGATGACAAAGAAATATGATTTGCATTTTTAGTTATGCCTTTTACTCTATTTTGTATATGTGATCTTTTATTATGCATTTTAATTTTATATTCTGATGTGGCCTAATGGCAAATCAATAAAATATTACAGTATTATTTTTAACACTTTAATGTATTATGTATCAGCTCAATCTCAATCTCAATGGCTTTTTTTATAAATCACAAGTTAAAATAAACCATTATTTACTGCAGTATATAAATCACTGCCTATTTCCTTAATTAGTCACTTTGTTGGAAAAAAGACAACATCTTTATATATTTTTTTTTCCTTTTGGTATACATTACTTGTATTCTATTTAAATGTCATATCTAGCAAAAATAGATAAGGCAAATCGCTACACTTAGAAAGCTAAAGACAATATCATTTTCAGTCTACATTACCGTTGTTCTTCTATGCAGTTCCAGTTCCAAAGTGGTAGTGAAAAACAATGAACATTGACTGGTGAGTGAAATTGGGAAACTTACACTGTTCATTAACAGTCCTTGGCTACTGGTAGATAAAGAAAATATAGTAAACTCATGTACCCAGTCAATACATTTCCAGTAATGCTCTCTATTAGTCAGTTGCAGCAGGAAAAACAAGACCAATTAACCCTGATGATGCTGGTTTCCCACTTTGCGTGCCTAATTTTGTTGAGTAGCTATGTGTACCCTAAATTCTAGAATGAGTTTTTAATCAAGGCAGCTATACGGTAATACTAGTACCAGAAACCAGTTAAAATTCTAAGCACAGGTATGAGAAAAGAGAGAAAACATTGTGTAGATTCTTTTTTGTTGTTATTTTGCAAAGTCTCCCTTTTGTGATGCAGTGAACTTCCAGGCTATACAAAGGGCAAAATACCTTTTTACCATAGTCAACCCATATCAGCATTCACCTTAGTGCAGGGGTCTTCAAACCTGGCCCTCTGGCTAAGGAATTCTGGGAGTTGAAGTCCACAAGTCATAAAAGGGCCAAGTTTGAAGACCCCTGCCTTAGTGAATTTGCTATGAGATCTAAAGAGATACAGTCAATATCCCCTGTAAGCAGTTAAATCCTACTTACGTTGAATTTATGTATTGATGGTAGCATTCTGTGACTGGATGCGGCAGGCTCACAGAATTCTTTAATTTCACCGTTGGGGTGGCAATAAAGGAGAGGGCAATGTTTCCTGAATTTATTTTTCCCACTGAAATCAGCAAAAAGGAATTGAATTACACCAACCATTCATTCAGTGATATTTGGGGGGGGGGGAGGTTTAAAGTTGGCCTTGCTGTGGAGTGCAAGTACATTTCAATTCATGCCATGCTTCCTTGGGAGTCCTTCTTACTCCGTCAGCAATACATTTAATAATTGAATTTGGGGGCAACCAGCAGTAATGTGGCCTATTGCACAGAAACCAAGACTCTGAATGAAAGACTTTTGACAAAAACCTCTAACTGTTTTGGATATGCATGGCCTAACTCAGCAAGCACAGGTCTAAATAAAAACTTACATCCTTAAAAAAACAAAGAGAAAAATAAATATACCTAATCCACAGCAGCCAAATATTTTTTTTACTATAACACACAGCAGTGTAGTATTGGTTATTTCTGAGTGCAAGAAATAGATGGGAGGACGAGATGGGATCTGGGTCAGGGAATTCCATTTAATATTTAAATAGAATCACGAGCTATTATGTGTAGCCAGCCTAATCAGTGGGGATGGCATAGCATTAAGTGCAATATTCTTTCCCCTGTCATTGCAATAACCAATTCCTAGATCAAACCCATCAGGGAATTCTCCCTATATTCCAATCCACAGGATACTGAATAAACTAGCATTGGTCTTATCTGTATTTTCTTATCTTTTTAGAAATTACTTTATTGAATTGCTAATATTGTTGATAGTCTTGAAAGCTTAATGTAGAAAGGTAGGACATACTTTGAATTATCAAATAGCACACACTAGAACAGTAGTATCTTTATAGTTGAGTTGTGAACCACCACAAGTAAGATTGAATCCCACTGAGTAATATGGCCTATCATTCCCCATAGGTTCCATTCTTTGTCAGATTTCTGTATAAAGTTAAAATGAAATGAATATATTTACCAATTAAGATTTTATAAGATTAGCAGTAAAATGTCTTATTTATATGACAGTAGAAGTATGCTAGACAAAATATGAAAAGTCAGGTCTATGCTCCAAAGAGATCAAAACCTAGTATTCAAAGTAAGGTAAATAAAAGAGGAGATAACTGTACAATGGTTATAAGCTGACATATAATATATAAAGGAAACAAGTTGTTCAAAAAAGCTTTGCAGCAAAGTAAGATTTTTGAAGGAAAGAAATGTCATTATATTAAGGTGACCAACCGTCCTCCTTTAGGGAGGATAGTCCTCCTTTTGTAAGTTCTGTCCTCCCTCAAAAAGTGTCCTCCTACATATCCTCCTTTTCAATATTTGAAGACTAATCTGCAGGGCTTTTTTTCCCTCATAGAACACTCAGAACGGTGTTCTGGCACCTTTTTTTGATGGTTTTTTTTTTCAACTTTCTGCATGAGCTGTGCTACTCCCCCTATTGGCTTTTGAAAGCCAATAGAAATTGCTGCTGAGCGCGCCAAAACACCTTTCGCTGCACATTTAAGTTGTCTGCAGCAAAGGCGAATTGGCAGGAACTTTGCACCCCTCCCTGCTACTTACACCATCTCCTAGTTAGTCCCGAAGATACCTGGAGGAGACTGGAGCGGTGATGCCACGGTAACTTTCTCTTGATCTTTGGCCCTGTTAGGGCAATAATGGCTGCGGGCGCAAGAGGCAGGGGCAGCGGGGCTGCTGCGCACAGCAGTGTGAGGGGCGGCGGTGGCCAGATACCCCCCATGCTGTGGGAGCCGCGGGGCCTGCTGTACATGGGGCTGTGCAGGGTGGTCAGTGGTGCTGATGGGGTGGCTGCAGGCAGGGTGTGTTGACGGTGGGCTGCCCCCGGGGCCGGATCAGGCACAGCTGGCACTTTGGGAGCCACAGGGCCCGCTCTACACGGTGGGATAGCAGTGCTGGCGGGGCGGCTGCGGGTGGGGGCGCGGCATGTAAACATAAGTACAATATAAAATTTTATTGTTACAAATGTTTTTTATTAGGTATTTATCATATTATAGTGTATTCTGTATTATTGTTGCAATAAATAAAATGTTTCTTTTATTTACAATATTTTTTTCTTCAATTTATTTGTGTCCTCCTTTTCACTGTAAAAAAGTTGGTCACCTTAATTATATAGTTATTTTAAGAACCTAATGTGATAAACTTCAGGCAGCAGTTTTACCACATTTTGTATACGGTATATGTCCGTGGTGAAGAACCTATGGTACGTGTGCCACAGGTGGCATGCAGAGCCTTCTTTGTGGGCATGCGTGCCGTCGCCCCAGTCCTAGGCCTTCAGCTGGGTTTTATAAAAATTTTTTGCTTTAGGCTTCCGCTGCCATGTGCAATCAATCAATCAATCAATTTCAACTCGTGGGGGAAAAAAAGATCTCGCAAAGTTGGAATTGATTGATTGAACTTTTTAGTCCCACCCAATCTGCCGTTACCACCACAGCCACGCCCACCCAATGGGCCACGCTCACCCAATGGGCCATGCCCACCCGGCATCTGATGATACATAAGTAGGTTTTGGGTTGTAGTTTGGCTACTTGGTTTCTAAAAGGTTCGCCATCACTGGTATATGTTCTACTGAACTAACCTTCCTGGCCCTTCTAAATAAATATGTGCATTATTGCAACACAAGTTTCTCATGTGAATATAGATTTGTCATGCTGCTTTCTGACATTCTTTTGGAGATGGAGGCAAATAAAATCAAGGCCTTCTGTAGAACATTCCAGAAATAAACATGAGACCTGAGGAGAAATCAATCCAGAAACAACACAAAACAAGCTAAACGCAACCAGAGTATCTGAACCTGTATGCATTTTCCATAAAATGCATATATTACTCTTACTCTATAAACACTTGCTTATCTTTAGCTTTAACTACCAGAGAACAGAAATTATACTGTCTGATTTTTTTGGTAGGTTTGATCAATTTGGTTGCACTTATTATGAAGATGTCATCTACGTAACGTACCGTACGATCATCTCATTCCCTGGCATATCCACTTATAATCTTATAAAAGAAATGTGGAAATGCCTAAAACACCTCATCAGCACTTCCCAATACTCCATAAACAATGCCACGCAATTCCTGGACAAACTCAAACTCCTTCACATTGACAAGGACAAAACTATGATATCATTCGATGTTACTGCATTAGTCACATCAATAGACCTGAAACTAGCAGTCGACCTAATCAGAGAACTTTTAGACAAGACACATCCACCAAGAGGACCACTCACAACAGAAAACACATGCGAACTCCTCCAACTATGCCTAACCATCGACTTCAAATTTGATGGTGAGGTCTATGAACAACTGAAAGGATCACCTATGGGATCCCCCATATCTGGCCTGGTTGCAGAAGTCATCATGCAAAAAAATGAAGAAATCGTCCTCCCACAAATAAACCTCAAGCTATGGGTATGTTACATAGATGACACCTTCGTGATGATCAAGTGTAACCAAATCGACCAAATCTACCAAAAAAATCAAAATCTTCACAGACATCCAATTCATGATAAAAATCGAGAACAATGAACTGCCATTTCTGGACGTCCTTGTAACCAGAACCACCAATGGCCAACTTCTAACATCTGTATACAGAAAGACAACATACACAGACCAAATCCTCAACTTTCACAGCAACCACCCGAAATGCCATAAACAAAGCTGTGTCAGAACACTTTTCAGAAGAGCAGAATCCCATTGCAACACCACAGAAGCCAGATCAACAGAACTGAGATACTTATACAGAGTCTTTGAGAGAAATGGATATCCATGAGGTTTCATCTGGAGATCCCTACACACAAACACAAACACAACAAGAACAGTAATGACCAAACAAATCACAATCCCCTACATACAAAACATTTCAGAGATGACAAGACTACTACGCCAACACCTCAGAGTAGCCCACAAACCAGTCTTCATGTATAACTATATTTTATTAATTTTTATAATCACAAATCCTTAATATTTTATCAGCAACATGTTGTCTGGATTCCAATATTTAGCTTACTGATACATGTTAAACTCCTTTCTCTCTACCTCGTTTTTCAAGCCAGTGATAAAATGTATCCCATGTTCTAAAGTATTCTGAATTTTCTTTCTCCTTCATTTTCAATGTAAGTCTGACCATTTCTGCACAGTCCAAAATTTTCTTAATTATCTCTTCCTCCGCTGGTAATTCTTCATCTTTCCAATGTTGAGCAAGTACAATTCTTGCTGCTGTTAATATATGTAACATTAAATATACACATTCTTTCTCATAATTTCCTGCAATTATACCTAACAGAAATAATTCTGGCTTAAAATCTATGTCTTTTTTTGTCATTTTCTCTAACCATATATGTATTCTTGACCAAAATCTTTTAGCCTTAGAGCATGTCCACCAAAGATGATAATATGTGCCTGGTTTTTGTCTACATTTCCAACAATGGCTAGACATATTTTTAAACTTTTTGCTAACCTCACAGGTGGTAGGTGCTATGTGTAAAACATTTTATATAAGTTTTCTTTGTAAGCTACCGCCTTTGTTATTTTAGAATTTCTTTCCAAAGTCTTTGCCAGTTTTCTAGCTCTATGTTATACCCAAAGTTTTTTGCCCATGTTATCGTTTTTTTAACTTGTTCCTCTTCCATCTTTAAACTTAGCATGTCCTTATACAGTTTTTAAATCAATTTTTCATTTGATGCCAATAGTATCTGGTCAAATTCTGTCTGTTCTTTATAGAATCCAGATGTTTTAGCATCTTTTTCATATCTCATTTGAATTTGCAGGTGTGGCCACCATATTAGATCAATACCCTGTTCTTCTAGTTGTTGTCTAGATTTTAGTTTTCCTTCAATATTCAAAATGTTTTTATAGGTCACAATTTGCTCATAGTTAATTAGATCCCACAAACCAGTCTGAACTCTCAGACGAACCCTGTCAAAACTTAAAGAGCCAACAGAAACAAATCAAAAATTAGTTGTCATATACCAAGTCCAGTGCAACAACTGTGAAAAGAACTATGTGGGCCAAATAGGAAAAAAAGCTATCTACCAGACTGCACTAGCACTCCCTGGCTATCAAAAGACACGACCCATTGTCCCTCATGTCCATCCACAAGGACTCAGAAGAACACAAGTTCGATCTAACCAGGACCACAATGATAACCCAAGCAAAGTCAAGGAGAGAAAGAGAATTCCTCGAGGCCTGGTTCTCCACCAACCAATCGGTGAACAGACACATTGACATCGACACCGCCTACCAACCACTGAGAGCGAGAGAGCTACTTCGACTGAAATACCGGAAGCAACATTCCAAACAAACTGAATACAATTCAAAACGCACTGAAGATGTCCCCCAACCCCCAATGAAAACAAAATGTTTGCAACCTAATTACCAAGCCCGGAGATCAAATGAACAGCCCAGCTACCAACCCAAGCTACTAATATTCAAACACATCTCAACTGTCTGATCCTTATATATTCTGCACAATACTTCATAAATTTATAATTTACATTAGCTTTTTATGTGCCCTCACAGGACTATAAGGAGATCTTGTGCTAATTTTCACCACAGCTAATTAGTCAACAAGAAGTAATAGTCCTACTGGTATTCTACTGACAAATGGGACTTAAAGTACTCTGTGTGAAATGAAGGCCAACTGCCTTTCAACAGTTCTCTCAATTAAACTGTCTAATTCCTTTTTAAAGCCACCTAAATTACATCTGGAGGTTTTATACTTTATTGTTTTAAAAAATATTTCCTTTTATTACTCCAGTCTGTCTGCATTTAGCTACATTGGATGAGTTTGATGCCAAAGAACAATCCAATTATAATTAATATTAAATATATTAAGTGTTTAAGGTGTCATAAGATAGACTTTTGAACCATTCATTTATTTTAATAGATGGTAATGACAATGATACACAATTGCCTGTTACAGAATTAACACCACTCAAGTATAGATCAGTAAAAATGTGAAAGCCAGAACTCTCCAATCTTTACATCTGTAAATAAAATGCTAACATAAACCAGCGGTATGCTGCAAAACCTAGTATTGTATTACATATATAAACCAGAAAGCCACCTTACATAAACACTGAATCCCGTTCTCTCATTTTACCAAGAATTTTTTAAAAATGCTGTAATCCTGCAGAAATGTCTGCATTTACTTTTAACTTTTGTTTCACATGATCTACAAACATAGTTCTTCAGCTACGGCGACCGACTACTGATCGGTTTTTAGAATATAAGCACAATATAGGATGAGTAAACAAGCAAGATGTACATGTGAGAGGCTTTCAAAGATTGTTCCGAAAATCCTCTTTGTCCACTAACTGCACGAATTAAGCGTGCTACCCGTTAATAGGTACAACCCGAGTTTAAAGCACATGCTCAACCGAACATCAATTCAGCTCCGACCGCCCACTTTGACCATCATTTGAAAAATGACCGTACTATACTGGTCAATTGAGGACACGAGAATAGGTTAAAGCAAAAAAAAAAAAAAAATCCGAATCCCTTTCCCTGCAGTACAAAGAAATCCCGCATTTATTTCTGCTCAATATTCCTTCCCGAACGCGTCCCGAATCTAGAGCGCGGACGCTCCGCCCCTTCCTGCGCCTTCCTAAAATACATTCCACCCCCACCTCGAGCTCCACCCTTTATACTTTGGAACACGGACAATCTCGAGAGCCGGAGCACCCAGCTGAGACCCTCATCTCTCGGCCCAGCCAACTAGCGGATCTCCCGAGAATGGGCGGGTCTCTACATCGTCACTTAGCCAATCGTAGAAAGGTAGCGCTTCAACCCGGCACGTTTGCGCAGGAAGGAGGCGACCGCATATGAGGGACCCGTCACGATCTGAAGGCCAATAACAGCTCGGGCCATGCTGATGAGACCAGTGAGCGAACGTGAGCAACCTGGATAGCCAATAGCCTGCGAGGTCGGGGCGGTGCCTTGCGCAGCTGCTGCTGCCAGGGGAGAGGGGGCGGAGGCAACACCGGGTCTGCCGGGGAGGGGGGGATTGGGCCTGGCTGGGCCCAGCCGGAGCCTCCTGCAGCCTGGGACCGACTGTGCGGGGAGACCGCCCCCTCCCCGTGGGCCCAGCCCCGCCTGGCCATGGGCAACGCGGCCACGGCCAAGAAAGGCGGCGAGATTGAGAGTGGTGAGTGTGGGGTAGCGATTGCTGCAAGCCGGGTTTGGGCGAGGTAGGAGCCACCAGGCAAGCCGGGCCGAGAGCTTTCGCTGTCGGGGCTGAGCCCGTGTCCGGCGTGACTGCCAAGCAGGATGCGGGATCGCGATGGCTCGGACTTCTCTCTGGGGAAATCCAGCTCAGAGAGTGGAGAAGAATAGGGGGAGGGGGAGCGAAGAAGCAGGGACGGTCTCCCTGGCAGCTGTGGGGAGAGCTTAAGTTGCCACCGAATCCCCTTTAGGGCCTTTGTCGGAGCCGTTCCAAGGGTATTTTGGCCGCTGCCTTCGCCTCTAATCTGTGGGCTCCCGGAATTCCCTGCTTGGCTAACGCAGCCATGCTAGACTACCCGCCCAGCTTCTGTGTTTTAAGCCTTCCCGGTTCTTTCAGGTCCTTTGGATTCAGCTTTCATAGCTTTCCCACATGGAGCCGCTCTTTAGCTTCTCGGCGCAAACCCTTCTTCCCCCGGATGCTTTGTCTGGCTCTGTCTGCGCCTGGGTTGGCTCGCGGGCGGGACAGCCTCTATGCGATTTATTTTTTTATGTGTTCCCGAAATCCGAGGCCCGTTTCCTTTGGTCATATTTCTGCACCTAAAACTCTTAACGGCCTTTTTGCTATACTTTGTTAGTTACCTTGCCCTAAGGTGACAAGTATATAGAAACATTTGTGTGTAATGTTTTATTCAGGTTGCTTAGCTCAGTTTTTCTGATAAGGATTATACGGTATACTGCATACTCTTGCTAACACTTTCTGCTGTTGCTTCTAGGCAGGTATGAAAGGTTCCTGTTTGTAGACAGAAACGCAAATGAAGGCTACTTAATTCAGGAAAGACAGACGGAAGTAGACAAAAAACGCAAATGAAGGCTACTTAATTCAGGAAAGACAGAGGAAGTATTCGTCCCACCCATAAAGGAAGATGCAGAACTGGACTTGCAAATTGAGCAGGCAGGCAGGAAGGAAGGAAAATATTAACTACAACAACAACAACAAGCAATGTGTGTAGCATATCTAGATGGAAGGCAGAGAGTGGTAGAAGATAAGGATCTTTTAGCCAAGAGTGTATTCACAGGATGATGACCAGATCTCAAAGACTTTTACAAAAATTGTTCTGTCCTCCTTTTCCTTTTTGACTGATTCCTTTTATTTGTATTTTAAGAAACTTGTGGCATTCATGCTGGTTATGCATGCAAATTTGCCTTTTTGTTTTTAATCGGGATATTCCAGATGAAAGTTATATTGTATACTTATCTCTTCAATCATGGAATTTTATAGGGGTTCAAAAATCATTTTTTGCTTTTCATCTTATGTTTTTCTATCAGTATTCCTGTATCCTTTCTGACTGGAAAAAGTCAATTGAGGCCAAGATAGAATAGCTAGACTATGTCAGAATTCTTTCATGCCAAACCATAGTTGTATTATATTGAATAAGCCACAGGTGTTTGCATTCTCACTGCTAATGTTCTCACAGTATAGTTTCAGCTATAGTTTACAAATCACTTTGACTGGCTTCACACAACACATTGAACCCAAACCTAATAAATCATAGTGTGGCTTGCCATGCTGCATGAAAGAGATGAATGTCTTTTGACTGTTAGTACCAAGAGCTGTTCATCTGGAAGCATACTAGATTAATAGAGAATAACAGATGTCTTTAATATAAATATAACATACTTTTCTGTACAATTACTAAATTGATATCCTTAAAACTAGGCTTGGTTTAAAGCATGGTTATCCAATCTTAGCTTGTCTGGAGTGCATTGAGAGAGTAGGATTTGTCTTGGGCTGCATATGAAATATATAGTTTATATAAATAACAAACTTCATTTTGTTTATATCATCTTGTACTACAGTAGCTGTCCAGGATGCATGTGCTCATGGGCTGTAAGTATCTGGGGAAAAAGAATAACAAGCAATTTTGCATGAAGTCTATATACTCTAGAATAGGGGTTTCCTAAACCCTGGGCCACAGCTCATTACTGGGGTTTGAGCCATTGGAAGTGGCATCCCCACTTGCACAAGCAGCGGGCATGCATGCCTGCTACTCACACAAATGAAGCTGCATGCACATGCCACTCATGCAAAACCATTCCCTACCCCCCCCAAAGCAAAGCTGGAAAGGTTGGAGAACTCTGCTTTAGAACAGAGGTGGGAAACAATGGCCCCTTTATGACTTGTGGACCTCAAATCCCAGAATTTCTGAGCCAAGAGGCTCAGGAATGGCTGGCTCAGGAATTCTGGGAGTTGAAGTCCATAAGTCATAAAAGGGCCATCATTCCCCACCCCTGTTCTTGAAGATCAATTAGAACTTCTATATGCTAGTGTTTGATAGAAAAGCCCATAACTCGTCACATGAGAAGATGATCAGAACTTGAAGTGAATGAGCTTGTAAACTAGCACTAAATTACATCTCTTAATGCAGTGCAGTAATAGCCCTGCCTATTGCTTGCTACTCCTAAGCAGTTGTTGACTCGGTGTCTGCTTCAGTATATCATCTCAGAATTCTTCCCAGAATTATGAGTGAAATTCAGATATCTGACTAGGAATAAACTTTCTAACTTACTCAATTTACCTAATGGTGCTGAAACTAAAGCAAAAGGAGCAGTTCAAGAAGAAGCTACATACCATAGTAGGTCACAAATCCAGTGTATCATTTGCTATCTTTACTCATTTTAATAAAATTGTACTGTTTATTAATATGGAATTGGAATGTACACTTACTCAACACTTATTCACTGCCATAAATCAAATTGAATTCATATTTTAAAAATTTCTAAACATCAGTATCCTGATTCATATTTCCCTTATTAACCTCAAGCCAAGTTAGTTGCCAGAGCAAAATAACAAATCTATTAGAAATAAATTGTACAGTTCAATGACATGTTTAGTTACAGTTCAATTTGAAAAGGATATATTTATGCTCAGTTCTGAGTTTGAGTATCTTCAGACATTCAAATGTTTAATAGAAAAATGATTTACAAAATGTTTTAAGTGTAGGAATTGTAGAATATGGATAGATAGTAGCTCAGCTATTTTGTGAATTTAAGAAAAAAGCATGTCACAATTTTTCCTTTGTGACTACAGTGCTCAGTTGTGGAATTTTTTAATTACAGAAACAAAGTAGGCATTTTAATTTAAACTTGATTTGGGTTATTGAAATGGAATCCTATATGTCTGTTAGGCTATAATTGTTTTTTAATTGTGTGTGTGCACGTATGTGTGTGTGTGCGCATACATGTCCTCTAGTTTTCATGTTAACCATTTCCTAATCTATGCAATCATATCTACATTTTGGACATAACATCCTTTGGAAGTTATTACATGAAGTTTGCAAAATATGAGCTCTTCAAACTTCTGCATAATAATGGACAACCTTTGGCTTGCTCTGAGCTACTTTACATGCCAAGTAATAGAGTTAATACCCAATATAGGGGAAGTGATTACCGGTATATAATAGGCAGAGGAAATGTCATACATCTATGAAACCAGGTTTGTTTATTTTCTTGGACATTTAGGGATAGTTTAAGGATATGTTATATTAATATGTTAGCTCTAGTTTGGAGCATATATCACTGCTTTGTGTGTTTACCGTTTCAAATGGCAAGCAACCACACCAATAATCAATTAAGTGTGCTTAAACATGACTCCAGAAACTGCAAACCTGAGAGCTTCATATTGTTAGGTTGCTCTCACTGTTCTATATGTTCCTATGCTATGGAACTCTATTCAGTAGATCGGATGCCAAGAAAAAATTTGGATTAGAAGAGTATATTTTTTAGAGCTAGTTGTACTAATGGAGAAAATAGGAGGATGAAGGAACATTGGGTACTTTCACTGCCTTGAGTTATTTGGAAAAATAATAAAGGCAGGATAAAAGTAAAGGTCTCTCCTGTCCAGTTGTGTCCGATTCATCTCTGTTTCTTAGCCAAAGGAGCCAACATTGTCCAAAGACATTTCCATGGTCATGTGGCCAGCATGACTATAAGCCGAGGCACACAGAATGCTGTTACCTTCCCACCGAAGTGGTACCTATTTATCTACTCACATTTGTATGCTTTCGAACTGTTACGAGGGCAGGAGAAAGGCAAGATATAAATAAAATACAATTTATGAATTGCAGGTAAAATTTAGCATTATTTGTATAAAATTAAAAATCAAAGTAGGAAAAATTAGGTTCTGGGCTAGTCAAGAAAATTCTTATATATGTTGGTTTGTCTGGATTTTTGTTTTATTTGCAGCAATACAAAATAGGCTTCTTTATTGACTCAGTACATCCAATTCTGCTCTCAATAAATTTGAGTAGAGAAAGTAGAATTAGAACCTTCCTTATTGTTGTTGCATAGAACCTCCTTACAGATGTGCTATCTGATCCAGGAAGGATCTGTACTAATAATCTTTTGCCTTTTAAACTGCTAAATATAGATGATGCGCCTAAAGCTTTTCAGGGCTTAAATTGTTTCAATACTATTATAATTAAATGGAACATCCAGATGTCCAGCAGTTTTGACTGCTAATGTAAAACAGCAACCATAGACAATCTCTTCAACAAAATATATTGGTCAGAAAGATGTGCATTTTATGATTGAGTTGATAGTACTTTTTAAAATGAAATTGCTGGCATATCGAGTCACTGTAAAACATGTATTTTATTCTGGATGAGACCTGTTAGCCTTCAAATTCATTGGAAGTCAACCGTCATTGTTCCCAGTTGGCATGAACTTTGGTTACGCTTTCAAGGACTCATGGGAATTGCAGTCCAATGAGTAGAATGGGTATAGGAAGTTAGATCCTGTTACATTATGTTAAAAATAAATATCAATATTATTGAATTAAATGAACAGGTAATAAATATAAAACTATAGCTCACATTCAAGTTTCCTAGCAGCTAAATCATCTAACCATTAGTGATGTACCCAAGAGAGCTTTTAATTTGCCATCTGAAGACCAAGAGTGTTGCAATCAAATCTTCCTTAGGGAAGCATTCCTTAAGGTTTGGCCCCACTTAAACTTTAGGGCATATGTGATTATCTTAATACAGGTAATAATAAATGCAGCTTGAAAGAATTGTTTGTGATTGATTTATGCATATTGTAAATTATTCCCATACCCAGTATTCCTGAAAGATAATCTATATTAGTTGCATATAATCATATTTTACAGTGTTTACAAGTTATGCAAATTTAATTGCCATTCATTTTATATAGTTTTCACAGGTCTGTTGGCAGTGCAGTAAAATTTACAATATGCTTATACTTTTTATCTTCAGCAGGTTTTATTCAAGCTTCTGAGTTCAGATCTGATACTTTTAAAGATGACTACAACCTGCAGGCTGAAAATTTGATTTTAAATTTAAAGGATATATTTATTGGCTTACTAGTCTTTCTACTCAATCTATTCTGTGGATCTTAGTGCTTTCATAGCATAGTGAGCCTGGGCAGTACAGGCACCAATATGTTACAGAAAGTAAGTGCATCTCTTCTTGCACACAAAAATAACTTTCTCCTTCTGCCTTTCCTCACAATGTTATTTTGTGCTATACTGCAAATATGAAGCCAGGCCACATATTTTTAACTTGTTTCCTGAATAGGTTCATATGTACGAGAAAGAAGATTGCAGGACAGAGCAAACACTATCTTCTGTTTTTCATCAACCCAGACTTTTATTTGATACGAGCTAGCTATGATATTATTTACTTGTGATACAATGGAGATCCAGGTTCAAATTCTTGGTAAGGAAAATATTTGAATTTCTTGGGAAAACCCAGTGTTTCATTCTATGTCATCCTGCAGGATGATTCTGTGGAAACAAAATAGTGCTTATTACTTCTCCCCTTAAGGCTCCTTCTTCTAGTCTATTACTGGTTATGCTAGGTGCCAATTGATAGGTAGAGATACTCATATTTTTCTTTTTGCTGTCAGATCTTTTGTAGTATAACTGAGAAAATCCTCTTCTCGATTCTCCCTCCTGCATCATTATTAGCTGACTAAGCTGGGTGCTGCTACTAGAAGTTCCACATTTCTCTTTATGTATTTCCTGGTAAATAACATTTTGGAATCAAACATTTATGAATACAATTTAGTCTTTTCACCAATAGTTGGAAAGTTGGTTGAAAATTCTTGTCAGAAGAAAGTCCAGAATTAGTCACTTATGGTCTTATGTTAGGACAGTTTACAATATAATAGTAATAGTAATAATAATAATAAGAAGAAGAAGAAGAGGAGGAGGAGGAGGAGGAGGAGGAGGAGGAGTTGGAAGGGACCTTGTAGGTCTTTTAGTCCAACCCCTTGCTCAGGCACGAAACCCTATACCATTTCAGACAAATGGCTGTCCAGTCTCTTCTTAAAAACTTCCAGTGTTGGAGCATTCCCAACTTCTGGAGGCAGGTTGTTCCACTGATTAATTGTTCTGTCAGGAAATTTCTCTTTAGTTCTAGGTTGCTTCTCTCTTGATTAGTTTCCATACATTGTTTTTTCTGCCTTCTGGTGCTTTGAAGAATAGCTTGACTTCCTCTTCTTCTAGCACTGTGTTGGCTTTTTTGGCAGCTGCAGCACACTGCTGGCTCATATTTAAGTGATTGTCCACTAGGACTCTGAGATCCCTGTCACAGTTACTACTATTGAGCAAGGTACTGCCTATACTGTACTTGTGCATTTGGTTTTTCTTGCCTAAATGTAGAACCTTATTTTTTTCACTATTGAATTTCATTTTGTTAGATAGTGCCCAATGTTCAAGTCTGTCAAGATCTTTCTGTATCTTAAGCCTATCTTCTGGAGTGTTGGCTATTCCTGCCAGCTTGGTATCATCTGCAAATCTGATGAGTTCCCCATCTATCCCCTCATCCAAATCATTGATGAAGATGTTGAAAAGCACTGAGCCCAGAAGAGAGCCCTGGGGACCCCACTACACACATCCCTCCATGTAGATGTAGTTCCGTTGAGGACCATATGCTGAGTACGGCTGGTCAGCCAGCTATGAATCCATCTGGTGGTGATGCTGTCTAACCCACATTTTTCTATCTTATCAAATAGTAGGTTGTGGTCTACTTTAACAAATGCCTTACTGAAGTCCAAGTAAATTATATCCACAGCATTCTTATGGTCCACTAATTTTGTCACCTGGTCAAAGAATGCAATAAGATTTGTGTGGCATCTGTTTTTGACAAATCCATGTTGGCTCATAATACTCATCTCACATGATGATTGCACAAATAAAATGGTGGACAATACTGCATATGCCAGTTTGTGGAGAAAGTGTCAGATACAAAAAGAGCACTCATAGCTGGTGAATTTGTTTAATTTATTTGTTTAATTCAGGTAACCTATTATCTTGTTATGACAGATGCTGATCAAAGCATGAAATATCAACTTTATAGTGGGGACATTGTGGGTATTTAGAGATGAAGATTGATGCTGCCATTAGCTGCTATCGAGGCAACATTCAGGTATCTTATTAGGGCTTGTTTGGCTTTAAAAGGAATGTATATATTGACAAAATGCAAAATCAGAACACTAAGAATAAAGAGAAAGCAACCTTTGGGTATTCCAATGCTAATTCAAACATGTAAGAATGAAGATTCTAAACAAATAGCTCCTGAGAGTTCATTAAAGAACTTCCAAAATTTTGTCCCAAAGAAATCACAACTCCACAACAAATATTGAGACCATTAACATGACTCCTTTAAGCGAACTTAAAAGTGCGATTTCACATGCTGAAGGTAATACATCTTCAAAAAATTAGGACAAGTTTAGGGTTTTGACATTAGAAGTAAAAAACATTTGGGCTGAGATAAAAACTAGTAATGAATCCAAATACATTTGAGAGTAAATTTTGGTAACCAATGTTTATCAAAGCTAGCTAAAGCCATCTCTTTCTCTCTTCAAGTAATGAACACCTAGTGTATGGTTCTTCCACTATTGCTGCCATGTATCTTTACAATAATTATGTGAGTTATATCTAACTTTTATATCTTTATGAAAATTTGATTTAGGTTTCCCTAAATCACTGCATTTGTTCTTTGTGCAGTTGAAATTCCTGACACTACTGAAAAACATTTCTATAATCAGTGCTTTAGGTCAGCAGCCCCCAACCTTTTGGGCATCAGGGACTGGTTCCAAGGAGAGAGTTTTTCCATGGACGGGAGAGAGTGGTTTTGCATGCGGCCTGCATCCCACGGATGGGGCTACACTTGTTTGCGCAGCCAGGGTTAGGGGACCCCTGCTTTAGGTGGCCAAATTAAATAGTTAACATGCTAAGCAATTACAGTTGCCACTAATTATGAAGAAATCCATCCCCCTTTCTCATACAAACAAAAAAAGTCTGTTAAGTGCATAAATATAGGTATGTACGATAAGTTGTCCATTTTGATCACACCCTTCTTTCTAATCTACAGAGATGAGTGAGAGCTAGAAGTCAATGTGTTTTAGCTTAAGATTTCTTAGAAATATGTGGTAAAGCAAACAATATGGTCTCGGGTGGGGGGGGGGAATATGGTCCATCTCATTTTGTGTGCCCATAGGCCTGTGTGTGTGTTTACGCATTTCCCTTTTTGCTCCTGAAGTTGGTTTCTTAGAGCACCAGCAAGCAGTTAGCCTGGATTGACCCTCCTGGGGAGCCGTAGGCAAGTGCAGAGAATCCACATTCCAGGCTGGCAAGATGGATGCTGGAGGTGAGGAGGAGTAACAGGTTGCCTGGTCATGTGAGGGTAGGCCTGATGTTTGTGAGGAGGCCAAAGGAAGTATATTGTAGCATTATCTAGTAATGGGTTAATTGTGATCATAAATGTCCTGGGAGGGAGGTTTGATTGGAAATTTCCAGATTACCATGAGGTGGATCTAATCTGGGCCCAGCAAGGAGTTTAGGAGGTGAAGAATGGTTTTGGGGAACTGACTGCCTTCTGGTTTCTACAGGCTTGTTTTTTTAAAAGGTAGGCCTCTTGATTTATACAATGCCACACAGTTTAGCTTACTATATCTTATCTTATTCTTTCTTATCTTGTTGGTGTCTATGGACCTGCTTCTGTGCTAAGTTGGAAATTATATTAATTCAGCTTTATGTTCTTTAATGGAGATGGGATGTTACTGTTTTGCAATAACCTGTTTAAGGAGCTAAAACTTTACAGCAGTGGGCTATTCTTGAGATATTCTTTCTGAAAGCGGAGCATAGCAAACAGAGGAATTCAAAATCTTAATGCCACTTTTTTAGAATATCAATAAAGATGATTGGGAGGCAAGTGCTAATAGTTCTGGAGACTTCATTAGGCCAGAGGTGATTTTGTGGATCTCCTTTGTTTTTAGTAACCCTGAGATTCACTAGCTAAAGTTAGTGTAAAAAACTTAACATTAAATAATTTTGAGTCTGGAGGACAGCCTGGATTGCTGAACTGTCCTTGAAAAACCAATTAGGTTACACTACTATCATCTATACTTTTTCATTTCAGAAATTTGGAGGGTAAGCTATTTTGTTGAAGTAGTTAAAACAGCTGAAATTATAAACTTTCAGAGCTGCTGCAAGCTATCAGATATCTATCAATAGAAGTGATCTATTTTCTCTGCATCTACCATTCTTTGGATTAAATAATTTTAATAGTGATCTTTCTGAAGGATATTGTTAAAATTAAATATTTTTATTTGAGATGTCCCTAAGTAAGTAATTATGTGTGTGTGTGTGTGTGTGTGTATACACACACACACTCACACTCATACACTCACGTATGTATTTGAATTTTAATACTATTTAGAGGGAATCTCTTTTCTACAAATCAGAAATAAACAATGTTTGGATTTGAACATGAATTGCAGGAACAGTTCCATTGTGATTGCAAAAATATTGCAGTAAAGGAATAGATTGTGAAATTTTAATTTATTCAGAAATGTGTGATATTAAATCAAATTTCTCTGGAAAAAGGAGTGGTTTGGAATTACAGTATTAGCAAACTTAAACAAATTACATAATTAAAGAACCAATGGCATTAAGATAATAACAATTCAAAGAGGAAAAAAGGTGCTACTTTCATAAAACAAATGTTTTATCTTTCAGTGAGTTTTTGGAAAGTGCTTCCTTTATTGTGGATCATCTCTGTTCAATATAATTTCATGTGAGTTCAAAACAAATAGCTCTCCCCCACTCCCCCTCAGCTACCCAGCACACTTAGAAAGCAGATGGAATAAATGAAAATATATATATGACTTCCAGAAAAATTGAAGCTACCTTATATAACTCTTGACTTTTTTTCTCTATACTAACGCAATATAGTGTAGATTATTTTTAGTGTATATATGGATATATATTATGCAAAAAATATTACACAGGCAAGTTTTCCGGCATCAAGGTCCACAGAAAATACCTTGTTTAATTAAATGTCATAAACTAATTTAGGAATATTTATTATATAAAGTACAACTGATGTAGATTTTTAAACCGTTTAGTATAATTATGTTATCTTGTAATTATCAATGTAACGCTAGGATAAATACAATTATATGAGGAGGAATTGCAGAATGTTAAAACAGTTGAAGAATTGGTATACTTCAGTATTCATATAGAACAGGGGCCCCCATCTCCCGGACCACGGACTGGTATCGGTTCGTGGCCTGTTGAGAACCGGGTTGGATATCTGGAGGTGAGCGGTGGGCAAAAACCAAAATCATCCTCTGGATCCACTTCAAATACATGGAAAAAGTGAAATATAGTACTATCACTACATTATCTGATGTGTACATAATACAATATTACATACTATAATCTTTATTATAAAGGCTTGTAATTAGTAAATATAATTAAAGATATTAATTCAGAAAACTATTAAATACAAACTGTTTTCCTCTTAAGTCTTGATCATCAAGTCTGATGAAAAGATTAAAACATTTGGTATAGTGAAAAGTTTGTAGGAAGATATGTTGCTCTTACTATAGTTTTCAACTGTACGATACTTTAGTCCTGTATAGTCCAGCCACTAGAGGGAGATATTATACATTATTTCCAAACATGCTATTCTGTTAAAGATTGCTTTTCCAGTCCCAGATTCTCTTCACTCAACCTTCTTTTAATAAGACAAGCTTTGGAGCATATATTTATTTTTGTTGTTGCACTTTGCTTAATCTTAACATAGTTATTGGAAAGAGAGAAAATTAGTGATTATTCCCTCTGCCAGTATATAAATAATGTATATTTTTCAGCATCAGTCATTAGCACAGTAGAAGCATTGAAAGAATAAAAATATTTCTACTAAATATTGAGTGACTTCAGACATTTACAGTTAGTGGAAATGTTCATACCAAAGATGTCAATTATGTCGATAAATTAGAAAATATTCATGCTGAGAAAAGTAAATAGATTGATGTGACTGCAAGGGCAAAAATATAGCTTTGCAAGTATATTCTTAGAAAAAGGGTGAAGGAACAGAAAGTTTAGGAAGTAAGCTTTGGGTTAGCACTGCAGCCTGGCACACTGAATTTTACTTTTAGAAACAAATAATGGTTTTGTTTAATATGTAAACTTGACAAAACTATGTGGGCATTGAATATGCGGTAAGGCTACAAATTGGATTAGTCCAACTTGGAACTGAATCTTCCCTCATCAGTCAACAAAAACAATAGTTTCCTGCTCCTTCCTATAAGGGGAAAAGGAGAAAAGATACAACATATAGAAACATACCACAAAAGCAAAGCATACATTTTCTGATTTTTTATGTTGCAAATTATTGTAATATATTAAGTATAAATGTATTTTCATTATTGTGAGCTGTTCTGCCTTTTGCTGTAAATAGTTTGTTTAGATTCTGACAAGTTCTAAACACTTTGGAAACCTATTCCAGGAAAGGCTACAACTTGCTACAGCTGTTTATTGATGTATTTATAAACCTAAATTAACTATGCAAAATGTATTATTTAGGTTTGCAAGTAAGCATCAGTGAGGGTTAGATGCAATATGTTCTTATTTATAATAATGATTCCAAATATTCATAGAAAAGCAGATAAACTACAGTGTGCTATTTCTTGTAGAACAACACATCCTTAAAGAAATGCATATCAGTAAACCAAATGCCATATACTATATTTGATTTGTGGTGTTCTGACTAGTATTAAATATGATTCTCGTTATCAGATCTTTGAAGCTAGTTTACCCTTAACACTAGTACGCTAGTGACATTAAAAAATCAGATTTAAACAATTGAATAGAAGGCAAAGCACCTCGACTTCCAAATTTTCAGGTTTCTTTTATGTTGAATCACTGCAGTACTTGGCATAGGAAATCTGCTTTGGATAAGTATTTTGAAAAAGTTTCAGGGTCAGTATTCATTCTTAACTTTGATACCTGTTTTAGGTATCTTTTTAAAAAAATCCAGAAGCTTTAGTTTAGAATTGGAGCTCACCATTCTCTGAATTCTAAAGCAGTACTATATTACTTCTTAATTTATTTGCTAAAGTCACATTGTAAGCACATATATGGTAATGCAATAAGCAAAGTTTGCCCAAAACCTATAACAATCCTTTAGATAATATTGACATCTCTTCTCTTGTGATGGTGACAATGGTATGGAATATTGATTAAAACCATTTCTACACTTGACTGCGGTGCTTATATATAAGTTAACATTTTTAAAACTAAATTGAGAAAATTTATATTTCTCCTACTGTTAAAGCTTCCAGTAACACTTCACCTGTTTCTGAAAATATGTTTTATATGCTGCACAGAAACCTTTATTTGGAATGCCATAGTATATTAAGATGAAATCTATAGCTCTGTACTCCAGTCTTGTTCAATTGTTGGACATCAGTGGGTAACAAATTCCAAAGATGGTTTCTTAAATTTTCTTTAAAGATATTTTCATAAACTTAGTTTTGTCAGGCATGAAATATAAAAGCAAGTGGCTGATTTTGCCACTTCTGCAGTTAATGGTGCATGTTTATATTCATGACTATTGATTTATGGAGGACTGCTGGTCTTCCAAATGTATCCTGTTTGCGTATTTCATTACATTCCACTGATGAAGCCAATAGCAAAGTTTCAATGGAATAGCTCTTGGTAGTTGTCTGTATCAATTTATGTCATACTAATTACTATTATGCTTAAGTAAATGAAAGGAAAATATTGGCTAGGTCTTTTTTCAGCAAGTCTTTGTTAATACATTTCTTTCCCTGCTGTTTTTAATGTAATTTAATGCTAGTGGTTATTTGATTTATATTCAGTATTTATGATATTCTGTTTGTTCTAATGATGGGAATTTATAATTTCTGAACCACCTTATTAACTTATATTCTGATAATGTTTTTCAATGTTACATTTGTAATTTCTGTATAGAAGCTGCCAACCTCTAACCATATTAATTCTTAGAATATTCCAGGCTGATTACATTTGCCATTTTCTGCTAGATCATTGTTTTGTTTTAAAGAAAAAAAAAAACAAATTTGGAGGAATTCTAATGCCCAGTTTAGATAATTATGTAAAATTATTTTATTGATTATTGGTTGAATTAGAAGATTTACACCAATGAAAAAATTATTATAAGTGATTTTAAAATGTAGTAATTTTGCATTGGGATGCCATGCTATTAGATAAATTAATCCCCATGGTCATGGTATATGAAGAGTTTTTACAGCACATACATTTTAGAGTCATAAATTTCCACAGCTTCCTACCCTGCATGATTGTACAGGTTGAGAAATTATGGGAGTTTAAACTTGCACATCTAGCAAGCAATAGAGGTAAAGGTAAGGTAAAATGGTTCTGTAGGCTTAATACCCTGTACTTTAGTTGATGTAGAACTGACTGTTTCTGACAACCTTTTACCAACTGAGCTAATTTCTATGAAATCTGGAAATTTCTGTTTACTAGCAGTATCGAGTATTTAGTTCTTAAAATCTGCATTGAGATTCATGAAGGTAAGTTTAATGCATATTTTACTCTCCTGCCAAGATTCCAACTGGAATTTCTGTAGCATTTGTAGAAAAAGGGCTGTTGTACAGTTAATGAATTTCATATACATTAAGGCATAGTTTTAATTAATTTGTACAATCAGTTTTTTTAAATAACTTTGTATTTTTACATTTTATGATATTCATATTTATCTCATCAGAATATATGAAAGTAACACTATGTTCTTAAGTAGTAATTAGTGATGTTCTTCAACAATTTTACTAAATTTAGAAAATATTTGGCTTAATTCTCACCTTCATAGGAATTTTGAGGGAGAGCCTAAGATTAGAGTTTGCATGCACCAATATTTGGTAATGGTGTTGGAAAGGAATATTTTTTATTTCCTCCCAAACTGATTATATATCTAGTTGTTCCAGTTTAAGTAGCCTTTCTCTAGGTAGATTCTTACTAATCTTTTTGTATGTCCATACCTGGAGTGATAAAATAAAATAACCCTGTAGAAACACAGGAAATCAGACACTTGCTGAGAAAGCAAAGCTTTTTAAGGATTATTATTCTGTTTGTCCTACTTGTGTCCCACTTCTTGACTTATACAACCTTTGCTTTCTGCTGTTCTAGCTCAATATATTTATTCATTCCAGCATGATCATTAGAAAAATACTTTAAGCTTTTGTGCTGAATCCACCAAAGTTTTACTTCCAAGAATACACAAATTAAAAAAAAAAAACTAATGAAACTTTACCTGTACAATTTTAACCCTTTTGGGGAAGTGAGAATCCATTTGTTTTAATGCAACCAATTAAGATTGCTAACTCTTTCAGCCAAGAAACTTGTATCTTCTGTTGTTTTTCCACACTTGAATTCTCTTCCTGCATGTACGTCAAATTCTAAGAGAGGAATTGGTTGTTCCCTTATTTTACATACTTGACTACATGCATGTTAAATTTGCTTTGCAGTTTTTCTGTAATAATGTTATCGGTATATTTTATTAACATATAATCTAACTGATTTTAGTCATATTTTGAAATTTTTATATTTCTGTCCATGTTGAAACAAACCACAAATGTTTCCAGAAACTGCTTGCTAACCCATATGACTTGTATTTTCTAGATATGTCATGTTCTTTCATCACCTTACTTGGTTACTCTAATCACTAGTCCATAAACAGAATTTTGCAACAGTCTGTCTATCTCCTGTCAGAATTACTTAGTCTGGTCTGTAGTTTGGCAGCCTATGGCTGTGTAGATATTGCTGGGGAGACTTGTGTTCTACAGTTTGCCTATTCCCTGCAGTACAATGATTGGAGTGTAGTGTATAAAACTTCCTCTTGCAGTTGCAAACAAAGTCTGTTTGTAAAGATCTGAAATTGGGTGTCTGTTGCTTTAAACTCTTTGAACAACGTTGGCATCATGCCCAGCCCTTGCTTCAAGGCTGTTCCTTTGGGTTTTTTTTTTTTTTCTGAAACAGTGCTGCAAAACTACTCTGCCATTCTGCATGCTACCCTTGTCAAGAAGTGCAGCCTTGCTATGCAGTTTTTAATCACAAGCTAATTCTGTGCTGGAGATGAGGGGGATATCCAATATTTGGAAGAACTAATCTTGCAGCCTGAATCTGGATCAACTGTGTGTTAACTCTCTGTAATCTGGAGGTGGTAATATGGATTCTAAACCCAGCAGCCCTCAAAATACATGGGAAGGTGACTCTGAATTCAGTTTCCAGTTTTGGACCCAACTTTTTCTGTGGATATATTTGTTTGGTCGGCTGGTCAGTTATATCTTACGTAACTTCAGAGGGCTAAAATACTGACTTCTTCCTGGCCCTTTAATCAGTTTGGTCTTCAGATTTCTACTGTCATATTTAATTATCATCTTTAATCTGAATCTTATTGGTAAGCAGTTTTTTTAGAAAGGGACACCTGCCTTGTACCTTATCTTTTTCTCTCCCTTCCTCTCCCACCCATTATTCTCTTTTATGGATGACTTTGTTTAAGCATGGTTTTTAAAGCTTGGGGATATGATCAAAGCGGCAGATTGATTTCAAAAGCGGGATAGCAACTTATATTTGATTAGTTGTTGCACATTCTGGATTAGCCATACATACATACATTAGAGATACATACTTCTGTTTACTTCCTTGTAAGTTCTTGGGAATTGCTTAGACATTCCAAAAGTTGTGGTTAGCACAACTGCAGTTAAGCAGTTTATATTTAAATTTAGCACTTAGAAAAGGAAATTTCCATCTCTAGAATGTAGAGTGCCCAAACAAATATGACCTTGAGCAGTCTCTTAACTTGTACTTGTATCTTATGGGCTGCACCAGGCTTTGTCCCATCTATTGCACCAGTTCTTTGTTCGGGACTGCTATTATTATTTAAATACCTCCGTCTGTGAAACTAACTCCTGTGAAAGAATTAACTTAATTTTTTTTAAAATAGGACTTCCCTATCTGATGAGATCCTTATTTGCCCTGCCTTCAGCTCAGAGCAAATGAGATACAAAGAATCTCTGAGCTATTTTAAGCTTTATTGCGTGGCCTTTGCTACCCTCAATCTGGCAGACCTCCCTTTTTCTGTATTAATCAGGTCTGTCTGCCGCTCTCCCTCTAACCAGTTGTACAACTGATCAGGCTTCCAGGAGCCTTTGTGGGCATAGTGGGGGGGAGGGGTTGGGAAAATCTGGCATGTTTATGGATGATTGCCCTAGAGAGCTATGTAGCTGTTGCTGAACTGACATGAGTGCTTTTGTCCAGGGAGGTGGGTTTGTTGGAAAGTCTGCCCTGGTTAGAAGTTGAGAGCAATCTGTTCAAGCCAAATGTCTGTATCAGTCAGCTGAGGGGGAATGTAAAGAGCTTTGCTGGAAAGTGTGTCTGCTCTCCAGTTGCTTCCTTTAGCCTCCACTTCACATTTTGGGACAGGAAAAACACCCTGCTTGCCTCTTCCAGTGGGTAAATAGCAATGATCAAAGAGAGCGCTCTCCTAAATCCTGACTGAGCTGCCTGATTATGTTTGCTCTGAGAGCAGACCAGGAATGACAAAAGAATTACTGATAAAATTAAGAGAAACATGAGCTATGGAGCTGAAATAAATAGTCAAGACTCCAACAAGAACGAGGAGTGTAAAATGTCAGCGCTACAGAAACTGGAGAATCTTGCAGGGCGGATCTTTTACTGGGGGCCATGGAGTGATGCAGGAGCACCAAACTCTGGAGAGGCTGTCTTTGAATCAGAGCACACTGCTGCCTGGAATAAGCAAAGTGAGTTGATAAACTGAGCATGTTTTCCAAGGGAGTGGGAATTAATGCAGAGTTTCCAACAGCTCTGCTCCTCAAATGAAGCTTTAGAGACGTTGCTGCTCTTTAATAATGACATGTGAAGTACCAGTATTAATTACTGCCTGAGTGTGGAGCAGAACATTAAAACAGGCCTCTGCTCTCTCCCAGTCTAGCCCATAAATATGGATACCACTACTCTGGGGGCCATTCTGGCTTAAAATATGAGCCACCTCATTCTCTATATCAAATTACCCAGTTTTTAAAGGTAGGCGGGCTACTTAATGACACCAGAGCTTACTGTTATGCGGCATTTTATTCTAAAACCCACAGAATTTGCTCAAATTTGGCCATCCTGTTAGTAGAACCTAGCTGTTATTGATTCAATATTCTAAGCGTAATCTGCATGGAATATGAAAATAAGATTCAGACAAATATATAAATAACTTGCCAGGTGGCAAATGGAAGACAGGCCTCAAATATGTGTTTCCAAGTAGAAGTGATAAGCCACTTGTGCATTGCTATGACAAGAAAACAAAGATGGAACACTGTTTCATATACTGTTTTCTAACCTAAATTTTCTCTGTCATAGTAAAAATGCCTTGGAGAATGGGCAGATGGGTGAGGAAGTACATTTGCTTTTCATTTTTCTACTTCCAGTTGCTCCCAGTTAACAATAGCAATTCTGTAATGGCCTCTGGCTTGTGTTAATATGTTTCTGAGAATAATGCATGCTTCTGGTTGTTTTCCATTCATTGGCAGACAAACCATTTTTAAGTAGCAAAAAGTAGCAAATTCTTTTTACCCTTCAATATCTCAAGCACTAATTCCTACCTCGATAACTAATCTTTGGTCTCTTCTTACCTGCCTTGTAAGCACTTTATTGTGTTTCAACCTGAGTATTTTTGATATAGTAATTTCAGTTCACAGCAGATGGAGCACCATGCAGATATAGTCTTGATGGTGTTTTTATTATTTTCTTTGTCATCTGGAACTGAAGTTACAATTTTTATTCTTAATTTTGTTTGAAATTGTACTTCATTTATCTCATTGGCTCAGTCTTGATTCCTAGAGTAGTCTTTCTCAAATGATGGGATAGTAGTAGGTACTAGGCCTTCCATTGCCGATGCTTTATTCATTGACTCCTTTAAGTAGGAAGGAGTGAATGCAAACTTTGATGCTCAAACATGTTTAAACAAAATTGTCACAATAAGGTTTTTTTATTGCCAGATTTCTTGATCCTTTAATCTTTTGGCAATGGTACCTACTCTTTGCTGCATTTGAGCCTGTTGTACATGAAAAACAGGTTCAGAAAGGGAGGAGGTAATGTTAGGCAAAAGATCCAGGAATAAGATTTTACTGACTCTAGGGATATGAATAAAAAAATGTGACTTCTAAGTGTGCCTTCTGAGATAATTTTTATCTTCTTTGCTCACTTATATGGCTAAGGTTTGACAGATTGTTATGTAACTTCATTGATGTTTAACAATTAGGCAGTTTAGAAGTATGATACATTTTTTTTCTTCTTGGTTCTTAAATTTATTGTAAGTTCCCTCAACTGAGTCTATTTTCTTGAGAAAAATGTGATATTATGTCTGATTAGTTCTCATAAGCCTTGTGAAAATATTATGTTGGTTTTTCATATATATATATTCATATATCATATATCATATATCCAATTCTTGAATTTTTTTCTTTATTTGTTGGCCCATCTTGCATTCTATAAATCTAGCTTCAAATGTATTTATTATTTGATTAATTTGTATGGCTGTCCATCTCTAATTCACTTCTGGATGGGTAACAACAGTTAAAACACCATAAAGCATATATCAATTAAATCAATATATCCATAATTGACAGTCTAGCCCTAGTTGGAAAACAAAACAGCCAGCAACTCAATGTAACTATTGCAGGATGTGCCATATATTTGACATAATCATATCTTTAAGATCTTACAAAAATCCAGCAGGGTTGGGGCCAATCCAATCTTCTGGTAGGTTGATGCTCCAAAGCTGGGTATCATGACAGAAAAAAATGTCTTCCTGGGCCCCACCGGATGAAATTGCCTAATATAGTGGCCCCCAACCTTTTGGGCACCAGGGACCAGTTCCGCAGAAAGAGGTTTTTCCGCAGACTGGAGGGAGTGTGGTTTTGTGTGCTGCCTACGTCCCATGGATGGGACTTCACTTGTTCGCATAACCTGGTTTCTGGCATGCCACGGCCCAGCGCTGGTCCATAGACGGGGAATTGGGGACTCCTGGTCTAATAGATGAGAAGCAGAGCATGCCTTTCCTGCTAGATGTAATGAGGGGGGGTAGATATAATTGGGGGAGAAAATCCCTCAAATAACATTGTCTTTTGACCTAAGACAGTTAAAGGCTAGACACCAATACACAGTTTGTCATCCACTTAATAGTCAGTTACTATGGAAAAGAGAATAAGATTGTACAGGTAGCCCTTGCTGACAGCACTTGGAACTAAGAACTATGTTGCTAAGCGACAAAGTCATGAGGCATGACATGACATAATGGTGCTGACCTTATAGTGACAGTTCTGGCCATTCGGTTGCCATTGTTAGGTGAATACCACATGGTCAAAGCATCCTGTGGGCACATGATTGCCATTTGCAACCTCCCGCCAGCTTCCCCATTGACTTTGCCTACTGGAAGCTGGCACTGAATGTTATAAATAGCAATCATGTGACCATAGGAGAAAGTGCTGGCCACAACTATAAGAAAGTATTGTAAGTATTCCCTTGTTTGGCACTGTCATTGAGCGAGTGGATGTTAAATGAGAACTACTGTATATTCCACAATCTTTTAAGATTATATGTAGGACAGATTTAAGCATCTCTTCTATAGGGTCAGGAGGACATATATTTAAAGAGTAATTGAATTTCTAATGCCAAGTATAAATGATTTCCTCTGTTGCTCATTGCAATCTAGCATTAGCTGGGCCATTTGTTTCTCCACGTCATCTTAAGTCTCACCAGAGCCTCTTTATGTTAGTTATACAGTGCAGATGTCCAGGTTGATATTATTAAGGGTTTTTAAGATAGTCTTTTGTCTTTTCCCTCAAAACAGAAGTTGCACATATATATTTAAAATTATGAAAAAGTTGCACAAAGCAACTAATACTAATAACGTTTTATGAAAAGTTATCCATGGTGAAGTATGACCTGTCTCCTCCTCAACTTAATATAATTTATGTTCCAATGTTTAAGCTAGTGTTGTTTTCCAATCTTGGCAACTTCTGTTGTTTGGATGGGAATTCTGAGAGTTGAAGTTCATGATTGCCAGCATTAGGAGACATGGGTATATTCAGATCTTTTCTAAGTCCTCGCTTTCCTAGAACCTTTTCCCATTGAGCTATAGGTTTGATTAGTCCCTCTGTGACTGATTGAATGACGTCTATCTTTGCCTTTGCAAAGGCTTATTGTACGTCATTGTTTTGGTGCAGTATGGATTTTCAATACTCTCAAAATATATTTTTTATTATGAACGAAGGCAAATAGGCATATCCCAGGATAATGTTGCAAGATCCAATCTGGTTCGGTCACTAAGACCAGAGGTTTAGTCTTCTGAGCTTTGGAACTCATGTTGGAGCCCACTCTCAGGGAACTTCTCTCTAATAGAGTATGTGCTTGGTGCCTGATTGTGTGTGGCTTTTTAGTTGTTGGTTGGGATGTTGATGGGTGGCTATTAAGTAATCGGCTATTTCTTTCTGCTTCCAAGCCCTCGCCTCCTAAGTATTTGATAATCTGGTAGTAAATCAGCACTCCTGTTGACTGGTGAGGGGCCGTTTCCCAGGCTTCAATCACTTCCCTGGCTGTTTTTGTACCTGCTTGTCCAACAATTGAATGTATGTCCTTGTTCATTGCAATGTAAATCTACCAATGAATTCGCGTCTCCTCATCTGACCACTTGCTTGTGTTTTTGCAATCTGGTGGTTAGCTTCCTCCCCATCTTTCCTACATAGTCACAGGTCAATCCATGCAGGGAATCCAGCAGATTATATTGGAAGTATCTCCCACCTCCAGCAATCTTTACAACTTATAGTTTTCCCTCATATGGTAGCCTCTGGGCAGTATGTGATGCCCACTTGCAGATCTCAGAAGCTGTGTTCTATACTGCTTCCGAAATGTTTTTGATGTACTTTCATACTTATTATTCCCATTTTGTATTCTGCATATGAACTTAAACTAACTAGCAATGAAATGAAAATGACAAGTGTATAAAATTGCAATATAAAAAGATATGAAAATAAGTAAAAAAAATCAGGATAAAACAGATAAAATAGGTTGAGCAATAAAGAGACAAATTTTGATAAAGTCTAGTCTAAATAAAAATGTATTTGCTTGGAAATGGGAGAACAAAGAGAGAGCTAGAAAAATATCTGACTGAGAAAACATGTAGCCATTGTAAAGATTCCCCTCCCCCACCTTCTCTTCAGCCATTTTATAATTTTGCAGGTCTCTTCAGAAGATAAAGAGGGGGGATCCCATGTAATTCTCAAGCTAATACACTAATATAGAGACAAATTCTTTGTGTGTCTAATCACACTTGATCAATAAACTATTCTATTCTATTGGAGATTTGCTAAGTGACGAAAAATGTGAGCAGGTACTTTTTGTATTATTTAAACCTGCATGCATGGAAGTTAAAGTATGATTCCTTGTTTTAAGGAATTAAGAGGTAACTTTCAAACAAGCAAAATCATAGATATCACTCAGACTTTTAAAATCATTTGCCAATTCTAGAATTAAATCATCTAATGTTTATTTTAAAAGACTTTAAATTCATTTTACATCTATAATACCATCTGTTGCTTAATAAAATCAACGTGACCACTTTAGTATAACTTCATGAAATATTTTGTAAACAGCCAGACAAACTCCATATCATTTCGTGTATTTGAAATTTCCCCAACCTGGGTGCTCATCAGATATGTCATATTCAGTCTGGTATAGTCCACCAGCCTGAATAGCTGTGCTGACTAGAATGTATGGGAATTGTAATCAACATACTAAAGGACATCTGGTTGAAGAACTGATTTTATTAGATTGTTGCTGCCTTATTTAGAAGAAAGAATCCCACTGGCTTCCTCACTTTATTTCAAGCTGCTGTCTTGTTGAAGATCAATAATGTAGTTTCCCTCGGTCATCCAGCCAGTCAATTTTGTCCTGCATACTCTCGTTGTGCTTTGGTTGAGGTAAGCATATTATGTCAATGATAATAGGCCTGAGCCTCCCATTGCAAGGAAATGTGGTAGGAATATATATTACATTTTCCTGGTTTAGTTTTTTTTAAAAAATTGCAGACCTTTGGGGGGGAAATATATTCCATTCATTTGTATACTTCTCTTTCCTGGTGTAAGTTCACTTTATTATTTTAGTAATTGGATTTACTAATTGAATTTATTTTAAACCATTTCAAAAATTTTCTTTGGGGACTCCTTATTCCACCTGTTCACCCAACAGAACTACCAACCTCTAGTGAAAATCAGCATGAGATCAAAATCAGACCCTAAAAGCTTCTTCCTTCCTTTTGTGATAATGATAATATGCCTCATGATGCCGGGAGCAGAAATACATCTTGCTTTTGCATTTGAAAGTTGTATTACACTGCTTATCTTTTCTGTGCAAGAACTGTAGTGCCCTGATAACCTAGGTAAAAGACTTCCGGTTGCAACTGAATAAAAAATATTTTGGGGTGAGTAAAGGGTAGTAGTATATGAGCACCTTGTCTTATTCTAAAAATAAATATTCCATTGGAGATTTATTTTTTTCCAAAATTTAGTTTTTCCATGTTTTTGAAATAAGATAAAAAAAAAATCCTTGAAAGAAAAATTGGAAAAAAATCTAGGGTTTCTTTATTCTATATGTTATTGTTCAGTATGTATATTGAAATGTTTCAACTAAGAAAACTTTTGATTTTCATTCTTAACTTTTTAATGAGGAACTAGCTCAATTTCTTTCCCTCCATTTCTGCCACATCTTTTCCAATCATCTTATACTTATGTTCATAATACTGAATAATGAAGATACTTAATTTCTAATCAAGTAGCTCTATATTCAAGGCTCTTTTGTAGCTAGAGGTAAGCTAAGTAGGGGTCACAGCATTTAACAGTATTTAATCAACTTGAGATATTTGAAAGGATGAGCAGAATTGGATTTGGTTAATACTTTAATTAGTCTTCGGAAAAAAACCCATTTAAAATGATGGTGAACCTTTTCCATCTGGTACAAGAAACAACTGACAAGTTCATTTAATCACCAAGAGTTGAGCTTAGCTTAAGGAAGTTCTATCATTAAAACTGCATAAAGTGATATTTTACTCACTTAGTGATTTTCAGTCGAATCAGTTTCTGATTCCAGTTGAGACATTGGTGTTAGGGACACGGACACTAATTCTGTTCTTAAATTTATTAGGGTCACAATGTCCTATGCCTTTGAGAAAATTGCCCTATCCTTCATTTTTTATGAAACTGATGTATCATGGTTGAGGGTTTTGAAGGTAGTAATTCACTGTTAGAAATTGAGGGTACAGTAGTTTCATAGACAGCAAGAATATTTGAAATTAAACTAACAGATTCTAGTTTGAAGAATTCCAAGCTTTTCTGCCTTTCCTGGTCTTAACGTATTAATTTGTTTATTTATGCACAGTAACATTGGTGGTTTGAGGACCACACAATATTGCAATCATAATATCGATGGGGCTAGGTGAATTTTCTGCCTTTTCCATTTTTTCTGATTTTTTAAAAATAAAATATATATGTTAAGCCTATTGGAGGTTTAATTCATTTGCTACTTCACTGGTTCTGAAAGAAAATTATGCTATAATTATTCAGTTGCAAAAAAAGCAGTTAGGACTGCATGTAAGCCAGATGTTACCCATCTTATTCATTTAACTTGAAGCAATAATAAAAATATTAATTTTAATTGTATGCCTAACAAATACATTGCTTTAAGTTTTATTTAGGTTTTACTTTCTGTGTTCTAGTCTGTTCACAGGGTCATAAAATTAAGCTTTAGAGTGGCTGTTGGGCTTCTATGAATTATTTTATTGTGATAAACTTGGCATACTGGTTTAGGTGATCCTTTTTGACACAGTTCGTTAGTTCCAATGTAAACTATGATTATATAAATCAAAAAGTGACCTTTAAAAAGAGGCAGGCAGGGAAATTATATGGTCTATAGCTAGGTCTACAGTTTTCGAGCAATAATTTGTCTGAAGAGGATGTGATATTTTAACTTCTTTCCAAAGGTAGACTCAATGTTCTTTCTCAGCAGTAGTGACAAGAACTGTCTGTTGGTCATATAATGAAATTCTGGGGTTCTTAGAGTTTTATTTCGGCATCTAGTCTTCTGCTCTTGGGCTGAATCTGCTGGGGAAAACTGGTCTGGGCAAATTGGCAGTTGTATGCAATCTTCTCTACTTGTAGATGAACTTTCAAACATACTGACAAAATTATGTCACTATGGTACATATTCAAGTATTAATTATTCCTGGCAAATTTTCAATGTTTTTTTTTAATACAATAAATCTGAAATTGTTACATCTATGTTACGTGGATTGCTTCGCTATATGTATTTTCCTCTCTTTATACGGCCTTTGTGCTTGGAAACAAACTGGAAATGACTTTTGACAGACTTTTTCACAAACAAAACAGCTTTAGAGAACTTGTCATTGGCTATGGAACCAGCTGAAAGTTTATAAATACTGAATTTAATTAGCCCCTTAATATATTAGATTTGCACCTAGCATGGAAAATTGTAACAAGAAAGGCTGTTGCTGATTCATGAGTTGAATTCTTTCAAAATAATGTTAAACTTTTATTTATTTGTTTGTTCATTTATTCATTTGAGATACACCTTCCTTTCGGCTGAGATAAGCTCTTGATCAGCAGAGAAAATAAGGGAACAATAGAAACATTTAAAAATAGTACTGTAAATTAAATTAATATTTTAAAGGCTAGGAAAGACATTACAGGTTTTCTAAATGCTCAAAGTCTGGATGCAGCTTCTGTAGAAATATGTTCCATAGTTTTCACTGACTGCTGAAGATCATGGAGCACTCTCAGTCCACTGATTTTTTTTTCCCCAGGGAGCATGCATAAACGTGGCTTAACTCTCTGGCCCTGCGTCTATTTTCCTAACTACCTCTTTTAATTTAAATCTTATTCAGATTTTGAGATGTCTATCTAGTCTGTTACTGAATTTCAGAACACATCTTTGAAATCAAATGACAAAGAGCAGTAGAACTAAGTATCATGGTTATTCTGAGGATACCCTCAAGAGAATATCTTTCTGAATAGTTTCATATAAATACGAGACACTATGGATCAGTAAGTAGCCTTGTGTTGAGCAGTAGCCTCCCAGTATTATCCGCTGAACAAAGTTTAGCAGAAATTATTGAAATAACGGTAAAACAATATCCAAAAGTATTACTTGGTAATTCAGAAGAATACTATGATGGGTGGTATTGAAAGCCATTGTAAGGGACAAAGAAGATATTTAAGCAATGTGGTCAAAGCTTTTGGAGTCGCAGAATGTTTGAAAATTAGAGTTTCAAGAGAAACTTTTCAAGCTTTTTGTTAGGAAACTTTCTGGGTTCATCTTCTGGGTTAATTTTGTATTCTGTAGATTAGCTAGAATTACAGCAGCATCTCTGACAAAAAGTGGGAAGCCTTTTGAACCTATCTGTTAGGAACTGGAGTATTTTAGCCATTTTCTGCAGAGTCTTACACTAATCTAAAACTGACCAGAGAGTGATAGTCAATTTTCCAATCACCAGCTCCATGTGAGCAAAATTACAAATCCAGCATGTGCTTTTTTCTGCATCTATAAAGCCCCACACTGGCTTCTTTACTTGTGGCTGCTTATGTTTACACTGAAAACAGTATTTAACAGAAAATGCATAAAAGAATCATTTTGTTCTGAGCTTGAAACAAAACAGCTCCACTCAGAATTTTCCAACAGAATAATTTTGAGCAGGTTGTATTCATACGAATGTCAGACCTGCCCCAAAACAATCATTTAGGAAAGCAGACTCTCAACTCCAACTGATTGCAGTGAAAAGGACTTTTACTAAATATGTTGGTTGCGGGAAGGTAAGGTGGAAACTCAGGGTCCTGCTCACCAATACAGAGAGTCAAACCCAATGTTCCCCATCCTTCCCCCCAATGTCCGGTCCTTTGCCACCCAATCCGGAATCTCCATGATGTGGGAAACTCTGGGTTGTTTAGGTTGCTGGAATTTCACGCCCAAGGCAAGCGGCCTTGAAGATGCCCACCATAACTGGTGCAAGCTGCTCTGGTCTTCTTCACATGTCAGCTCCCGTTCCCCATTTCCCATCATTAGATACACAGATGTAGATTGCCCCAAATGCCTCTTCCCTCCTTTCACCTTTGATGGCAGGACACCAGCAAGGCACTAGGCCAATGATGGCGCTCCTGACAATTATCGGTAGAATATTCTACCATAAGAAAAATGGACACTTGAAATGAGTCATTGCTCCCTGGGGCCACAAAAATTGATGGGTGGCAATCTGAATACTATATGCAAAAAACCTGGTCAAGGGGTGACATATTTTTTTTTTAAAAAAATAAAATTTCATATTGCAAATAATGTAAGATATATAAGTAAATGTATTGTTTGCATCCTGCCGTTACAAACAACTACAAAACTATGGTAAGAAGCAACAGCAATGTTTTTACTGCCGCTCTCAACACATACATAAATGTGAAGTGAAAAAAAATAACTTGCTTCAGTCTTTGACTCAAAGGTTTTTTGCAATTGACAATCTGTTTACAAAACCAAGCAAGCCAGCATAGTTTTTGCATTTGGCCACTTGAAAGCCCCATAGCATTACAATGCCATCTGTAATGGTATGTACAATATATCTGAAAGAATTGCAGATTGTGGAAACGTAAAAGAGAATACTGGCAAGGACAGAAAATTGGGCAACTCCTAAGAGAGAAAAAAGAAGCAGTAAGACAACACTGCCGCTACTGTGAAAGGAGTAATAAGATGGTTTGAGTAAATCTGGGTAGAAGAAAACTGTTTTAACATTTCGTGATTGTATTTTGAGCTCAAATATAAAGTCCTGGAGAAATTATAGAAGTTCATCACTGCTGGATTACTTTTTAATACCACTGTCACCGCTATCAAATGTATCACTAGAGCTGATAAAAAATACAGTCTGAGAAGTAATATGATAATAATAACTCCTATTCATAATTGAATGTGGAAAAGGTTACTGCATAGTGTGATTTCTGCCCATTTATTTGAAGTTTCAAACAGGCTGGGTAGTCATCTATGAGGTATAGTGTAGTGCAGGGGTAGTGAATCTTGCAGTGTGCAAGGGGTTGGACTTGGTGACTTCTTAAGTCCTTTCCAACTATATGATTCTCAAATTCTACAGAAATGTTAATTTGTTTGATTGAGAGGAATTTGAAATGGAGACTAGATAATAACAATTCCTTCCACCTGCAACTGTTCCTTGGTAAGTACTAGAAATGGAATTTACTGAAACAAAGATAAATTGCAAGATGAATGAAATAGATAACTTGTCATTTTGATCAAAGAATATAAAGACAACTGTAGACAACTGCATAAGCACTGAAGTAAAATTAAGGGGATTTCTGCAATGTTCAGTAGGAAATAGGAATTTAATTCAGATTATAAGAGAAATAAATAGCATTATAGGAATCAGATCATAATGTTCTTGTGCTCTGGATAAATTCAGTCATTCAGTCAAATTAGATGAGCCAGAGTGAATTATGGAAATTGTAGTGTGTCAGGGTAATCTGGCTGGCCTTCATTCTATTCGGGAAACTAGGAATGATCACTAGTTAATAGATTCTTCCCATTGTCACTGTAAAATGTATAGTGTCCAGCCATTTAACATCTCTTACCATTGGGTATAAAATAATCTTATAAACAAATATTAGGAACACACAACCTTAGGGCAGAAATGATTTATCTGTTGGAAATTCTCCTTAATGGAGCATAAATACAGCTCTTATTTGTTCTGAACAAATGCATTCCTCAAAAAATTAAGGAGACAACTAGAGTATGCTATTTTTAAATCAGAATCTGACTAATAGCAAGGAAATGTTTGAGACTAAAAACTATACCAAGTTAAGAGAAAGTAATTATGAACTGTTAACGTCATGAACCATGATGCTAAAGTAGGAAGAAGGGCAGCTAAACAATAGAGAATGTTTTTTTGTTAACAAATTATAAAAACCAGAGAATCAAATTTTAGTGGGTGGAAAAAATGTTGAGAGAAGAAAACATGACAAAAATAAAACCTGACAGGACAGAAAATAGAATATTTAAAGCAAAACTGAAAGAAAATCAAACTAATTTGATTTTGGTTCCCAAACAGGAATGCATACAGAGGCATTTGTGTTGTTTGTATTAAAAAAAAAAAAAACCTAGTGACTGTCAGACCCTTGGAACAAAGAATTTCCACCATGAAAACAGACAGCTACACAGAACATCTGTATTCAGTTGGCATAAGGAAAGATTACTTGGCCAGCAAGAAACCTATATAATGCAAATCTAGGACATTTTGCTGCCTGAAGTAGAGTCCAAATGTATCTTCTTCCCCTCTATAATTATGAACTAACGCACTTCAACACCACCTTTCAAATGGCGGCCAACAGATGGTTTCTCCCTGATGTGTCATAGGGCTGGCCCTAACAGTTTTACAGGTAGTCCTCGTTTAAAGACCGTAATTGGTACTGGAATTGACATTACTAATGCAGTTATTAAGCAAGATGGCAGATCCGGCAAATTACTGTGATGACGTCACATGGTTACCACTTGCAGCCCCCTGCCAGATGATTGTTGGAAGCTGGCAAAGAAGTTGTTAAATAGCAACTGCCACAAGGTCATAATCATGAATGAGAGTGAGTACTTGGATAACAATCACCTGACTGGGAATGCTATTATGATTGGAACTCCAAAAGACCAATTGTAAGCACCACGTGTTCAGTGCCATTGCTGAATGAGTGGTCTTTAAGCAAAGGCCATCTGTACTTTAGAATTGTGATGAGATGTATACAAGACTTAAATAATATAGAACAGTGGGGGGAATTATATATGCGCCCATAGTTGTAAGAGGTCAGGACTGATCTTGAACGTTGGCATTCATATATGTCCTCTTTCTTTCAATAAATACAAGTAGTCCTTGTCTTATGACCACAATTGGGACTGGAATTTCCATCAAGAGTCACTAGGGTTGTAAGTCAAATCAGATCCGATTTTATATTGGTTATTAAGCAAATCATGGTAGTTGCAATTCCAGCCTTCCCAATGGGTATTTTTTTTACCAGAAATTGGCAAAAAAGGACCTGTATCAAGTTCACGTGACAGCAAAAATGTTGCAGCTTGTTATAAATGTGAACCAGATGCCAAGTGCCAAACTTGTGACCACATGACCATGAGGGTCCATGCGATGGTCATAAGTGCAAGTATAGGCCATAAATCACTTTTGTCAAGGCTCTTGTAACTTTAAACTATTATCACACAACTGGTCGTAAGTCAAGGATTACCTATATACTACAGTACTATGCTTTGATCAGCATAGATTGTCTGACAATTTTGTACCACATTTGCTGGGGGGAGATAGACAAAGCATACAACTAATACAACTATATTGGAAAGCTGGTATTATCATCTATAAGTGGGTAGGTGGAAGGCCCCCCTAAAGATATTGACATCCAACAAAAAATAGCAGCTGATGCTGGGCCTGGGTGTTGATATTGGTATCAGAAGACCACAAAGGTGCTTACTGTCTGTGAAGGGATAATGAACTGAAATGATGAAAACTGCCCTTGCTCAGCTTTGGTTGCTGAAGTACCAAGGAAAGAATTAACAATCAAATAATTGATAGTTGTATCGATTAGTAACTTCCTTTCTTTTCCCTCTTCCTTAGAACTCGTAACCAACATTTCATCCCTTTTACCTCGCTTCAGATACACCTATTTGCTAATTGCTGCTTAAATATTTTAATACTATGCGTTCAGTATTTGCAGTTATTGTTCATTTCTATTTGCATTGTTTTAAGTATTTTTAACTCTTTCTTCAAAAACTATTTTATATTCTAAACAATAAAGGTATTCTAAATGTCTTGGCTTGCCTTGCTGTGTAATTTGTTGTATATGTGAGAACTATTCTTACTTAAATTTGGAAAGACTCCTGTGAATATATGCAATCATTTCTGCATATTTTCCAAATTTAACTTCCCAATCTTATATTGTCGACAATCTTTCTTTTTCAGTATTCTGCCAGATTGATTCTTGCTGCTGTCAGCATATACCTTAATAAATGCTGGTACTTCTTGCTTATATTCTCTGGCATTCTACCTAATAAAAATATTTGTGGTTTTAATTCTCATTTTATTTTCAGAATTTTCTAGATGCTTTGGTATCTTTCTTTCTAGTACTTTTGAGTCTTATTGTGGCCTTGTCAACATTTATTGTTGTGTGAGTTATCTACCATAAATGCCAGCATATAAGACGACTTCCGCGAGCGCTGAAATCGTCGCCAAAGACGGGGGTCGTCTTATACGCCGAGTCTTATACGCCGGAAATACTGGTAGTTTCCGGCGTATAAGACAACGTTCTAGGAATGCGGCCCAGCTATAAAGACGGGGGTCGTCTTATACGCCGGGTCGCCTAATATGCCGGCATATACGGTATCTTGATCACTGATGGAGTTTGCGCATATGTCTTCTGAGCTTGGTCCCTGATAGTGCCATGCCTTCTTCCTATATGCTTCTGATAAAAAAATTATTGGTTGCCATTCTAGCAGAGACTGCTCAGCTAATATTCTAAATATTGTTTATCTGTTTTCAAAATAAGAGATTGGTTGCTGTTTGCGCATCCTCTGGTTATCTGAACTACCAGGTAAAACAATCAAGACCTACTAATTATAGTTCATCGTTTATTTTCAGAAATGAGTCCAATTTTAACTTTAGGAAAGACTAAAATATTTCATGAAACTGAATAAATTTGGACTTCTCAAATCGTAGCTTAATACAGAATTTCCTGGTTGGTGTAAGTTCATGCTTTTGTATTATTGCAAAATAATGTAGTACGGGTAGTCCTTGCTTAGTAGCTGTTCACGGTTACAACAGTAATGAAAAAGTAACTTTGCAATCAATCCTTGCATTTATGATCTTCACAAGTCTGCAAAGCAAAGGAAAGCTGAAGGTAAGGTAACTACCACTTCACTTAATACCCAAGTTGCTGGTCTCAATTGTAGTTGCTAAACAAGGACTACCTGTAGGACGTACTGAAGCTAGGTAAAGCTTTTCTCATTTCCATAACTTAGCTGCATTTGCATTATACTTCCACTACATGATATGGTCTGAGTATTGTTTTACCAACTTGGACACTGAATGCTGTGATCATGCAAGCACTGAAGCCTGTAGTAAATTGGCAATTGTGTCTGTCAAGGTATATCTGTCATGCCTTGTTATCTTGTTGGCCTTTGTTGAAGAAGATTTAATCAAGTTGCTGTACCTATTCCTTTGCATTTTCATATGGATTAGAAATTGGTCCTATAGTCATATTATCTTAAATCTATGCTATTCTTTTTATTTTCCCAAAATGGGGTTTAACATTAGCTGTCTTTGATAGTGTTACTTCTATGGAGGATTCTTCTATTTTCATTTTTAATTTTCAGGGGCTTTTTATCTAAGCAATGGCCGGTTATAATTCACTTGATATATAAAAACAAAAACCTTAGTGACAGTATTCAAAAATCAAAGAGATAAATAAGGGGAAAAAAAGACTTAAGGAGTTTTTATCGACCAGGTTTCTTGCTATTTTCATTTATAGGGGGGGAAAAACAGGATCAGCATCAGCATGAAACTTGTCTTTCTCTTTTGTGCTTTAGTTATTGTTGCTCTGTTTCTGGAGAATACAAAAGGATATGTATTACATTACTTGAAAACAAGTAAATGTCGATTGCCTAACCATGCCAGCTGAGCTTGGTGAATCTGAAGGGAGTGTGGGAGGATCTGTCACAACTTTTTATGATAGGCCAGTGAATGAGCTGCCTGTGTCTGGCCACAAAACTCTCCCCTTTGAATTGTCACCATGCAATTCCCTTTCCTACCACCTCTGCAGATGTGCTAATAGCAGTCACCCTTCTTTTATAACTAACTGCGCCCCACTTGCAGTAGAGTTGTTTTAAGGAACTTGTGTGGCAGAGTGATATCGGGGAGATGATTGTAGAGCAATCACAGGGGATCTGCCTAAAGTTTAAATTGAGACCACGATGCCAAGTTACACCTCAGCTTTCCCAGCTGAAGACATAGACATATGAAACGTGGTGTATCTTCAAGGAAGAACCTACTGAGTTCAAGGAACCAGCCGGCCTTTGCAAAGTGGTTTTACCACCATGATGGCGGAGTCCTCCCTTTTCTTACCTGGAGGTCCATACTGGTGCAGTCAAAGGAGAAGAAGGAAGGCACAACAGATCTCCCGTTCGGTGCTTAGCTCTAAGCCAGTGGTTCTCAACCTGTGGGTCGGGACCCCATTTGGGGTCAAATGACCATTTCACGGGGGTCGCCAAACAACGCAGTCCGCCATTTTTCCCCCCCTTTTCCTTAGCTGTGCTACTCCCTTTTATTCTATTGGCTTTTGAAAGCCAATAGAATAGACTCTCTTGAATAGAGTCTAATTCTATTGGCTTTCAAAAGCCAATAGGAATTGTCCAGGCTGTCTCTGCCCTGCTGAGCCCGCCAAAAGTCCCATTCTGCAAACGGTGCTGCACCAGTTGAGTAGTCCTCGACTTACGACCGGTTGAGTAGTCCTCGACTTACGACCGGTTGGGGAATCGCGGCATTAAAAAGGTTGAGAACCACTGCTCTAAGCTGACAAGGTGCTCTGTTTGGCTTGCAGAACAGTTATGTTGCAGGCAAGGGCCCTGTTTGCTTTTGCTTCCGAGAGCAAAGTCCTTCGTGAGCCATCGGGTCAGCCCTTCCCAATACCCACGGTGACTTGTTAACTGTATGCTGGTGACTTCGAAAGCAGCAGGGTGACCTGATGGAACCCAGGGATTGAATCCTCTCAGATGGATGGTAAGGAATAATGGGTTTCCAGGCGGATGAAAGCGCCTTGGCTTCTGCTTCTCCTCCCTGCTTCTCCCCCTCCCCCACCAGTTCCTCTTCTTGCAGAATATGCTGGAAAGCAAACATCATTAAAACAGCTTGTGTACTTATAATCCTATTTATCATGCTGAATCTGGAACAGGAGATTGTTGGAAATAAAGAGATCTACGCTCCTTGCCTGCAGCCGGTATATTGTCATACATAGTTGAGCTATTTAAATCTTCACCTTTCTACGACTTATCCTTGAGTTTATCGCCTTTATTTCCTAAAGGCGATAGTGTCGATAATAATGCATGGAGTTTTTGCGTTTAAAAGTCGTTCTTTTTGTAATGAAATAGATTCTAATATTTAAAGTTCTAATATTTGTCGCTTATTTCATGTGCATAGAGTACATTTCTCCTGCTCCCCAAAGGTAATAGTAGGGGGCAAAACCTTATTTGGGATACTAGTGGGACGAGAAGGATTAAAAATCACTCCTGTCTCTGACTACTATTAATATTGTCTATCTTCTTAATTTGTATTTAGCACTGCATCTATTTTGCCCTTCAGCGATGAATATTTCTGTCCTGGTTTTTAGGAAAGCTTTTTTTATGTGGCTAATAATATATGCTTTTGTCTGTCTGAAAATTACATCTTCTGGCTTTGGAACATAATAACAGTTCTGTGGAGTAATCTATGTATATATTCAGCAGTGAGGAAACTGCTAGATACTATCTCCTAACCCGTTGGGCCTGTGTTCAAAAATCTAATACCTAAGATCAGATTCATGTTAAACAATGCAGTGCATTCCAGCCTATGTAGACCTCCTGTACCAGTCTCATTAAAAAATAAAGCCAGTATCCCATGGTCATAGGATCAAAATTCTGACCTTGGCAACTGACTCATATTTATGAAAGTTGCAGTGTCCTGGAATCATGTGATCGCCTTTGCAACCTTCTGACAAGCAAAGTCAATGGGGAAGCCAGATTCACTTAACAATCATGTTACAAAGTTAATAAATGCAATGATTCCCTTAACAATTGTGGCAAGAAAAGTTGTAAATGGGGCAAACTCACTTAACAAATGTTTCATTTAGCAACATTTTGGGCTCATTTGTGGTCATAAGTTGAGGACTTATGGTATGGTTCTTTTAGTTCCTTGAAAGGAATAATGAAATATCAGTGATATTGAAAAAATTAAGGAATAGAGTAGAGTAGAATAGAGTAGAATAGAATAGAATAGAATAGAATAGAACAGAACAGAGCTGGAAGCGACCTTGGAGGTCTTCTAGTCCAGCCCCCTGCTCAAGCAGGAGAACCTATACCATTTTAAACAAGTGACTGTCTAGCCCAGACATGTCAAACTCACGACGTCACGTGACATCATGCAACGTATCGGGCTGGTTTTGCCATTGCCGACAATGGGGTGGGCGCAGCTTCCACGTGACGTGTCCGGCCCGCGGGCTGGACACCCCTGGTCTAGCCTCTTCTTAAAAACCTCCAGTGATGGAGCACCCACGATTTCTGAAGGCAAGCTGTTCCACTGGTTAATTGTCCTCACTGTTAGAAAGCCTCTCCTTAATTCCAGGTTGCTTCTCTCTTTGGTCAGTTTCCAACCATTGTTTCTTGTCTGCAACTTTTATGCAACCTGTATGCAACTTTTTTAAAATATCCACAACTTCCAAGATGAAGTCTGCAAATAGAAATGGTTTTTAATATAAGTTGATTGGAACTGCAAACACTGGTTTCAAATCATGAAATAAGGAAGTTGTCTAAGCAATCTCAGAATCGGACACAGTTGAATGGAAGAAAAAAAAAATCCTAAGAATATTTGCTAAGACTTTTGCTTGCTTTGAGCTGGAGCTGTTTAGCTGTTTAAACACCCCTTTGAGATCAAACAATAGTTATACACCAAAGCCATTATTTGCCCCCCAAGAGACTTGTTATCCAAAATGTTGACTTTCTATAGGTGTTGTTTTGGAAACCTTGTTGGAGGAAGTGTTCCCCAGTGTTGAAGAATATCTTTATTTAACCCTCCAGGTGCCAACAGTGCTGAAGTGATGTTAACGTATTATTTCTGTTCCAGAGTAAAACTAGATCAAGAGTACGGCCACTTAATGCTGAATTATAGGAGCTGACTTCAGTATTTTTGCAAAGCAGTTGTTTTCCTTGGGGATTGTACAAATTGCATCTTTGCCAGGTGATGACCATGGATTAGCCTATGGCATACTTCAGTGACAGAAAATAGGATTCATATGGGTATTTATTACAATCTTTCCTCCTGGATTTTTATCTAAATAGTTTCTAGACTGGACTGAAAGGAATCAGATGGTCACAGGAAAAACCTGAAGAAATAAAATGGTCAGAAATTTAGAAGTGATCACACAGTAAGGGCTTCCTGGGGAATGAATCCCACTTTTGAAGTGGAATGAGCAAAGTGTTTAATAAATGTAGTTGAATTTATAAATCAGAACTGAATAAAGAACATTCCCATCTCACAAACAGGCAACAAACCACTGTAAATAAAAACAGAACTTTCTTTTTTCAGATTCATTGTATTGTACTGTTGCACCTGTTCCAGTGCATTGCAAATGGTTCATTGCAAGTAATTGGTACTCTAGTTTAATTTTGAGATGGCAGGCGTTTGAACTAGAGCATAAACTTAAATACCATAATAATCAACTGCTTCTCTATTACAAAATTATTTTTTCTAAAGAACATTAAGACTTTTATTAATAATGGAAGGTTCATTTTGTTTGCTGGTTATTTTTTTTTATTTTTTAACCAAATACAGTATGCTATCTAGAACATGGCTTTTAAGCTGTACAGCAGCTTAAGTGCAAGAACATAAATTTCCAGACATTCAAATCCTAGTCATTTCACACTTGGACTACTGCAGTGCGTTCTACATGGGGCTACCCTTGATGCATTTGGAAGCTTCAACTGATACAGACTGTGCGGCATCGTGGGCTGTCTTTGGGGCCCCTAGTAGGAATAGCAGTTCTCACTTTGCCCCCCCATTGTATATTCTGTTCCCTTCCTCCCCATCTTTAGTAATAACTTGTATTTTATTGCAATTTTAATGTGGTTTTTTATAGGTGTTTGTGTGTGTGTGTGTGTGTGTACACACACACACACATATACTAATACACATGTAGATATATATAATTTTATTTTCATATTGTACGCTGCCCAGAGTCGCCTTATAGCGAGATGGACAGCAGATTTCATAAATGAATGAAGGTACGAAAGGCTGCTCCTCACTCCTCAAAGAAGTTTTTCCAAATTGAGGTGCAGGAAAATGAAATAAGTCTATAAATTAGGCTTTTGATTGAACAGGTTCATGCAAATCATTTTCAAATCACTTGTGAATTATTGGGGACTTACCAGCCTCAGCAGCTTTCTTTGAGTAGCCGTGCATGCTGAACAAGATACTTGTCTCTCTTGATGAAAAGCTTCTGCTTTGTTTTTTTGCCGAAGGAAAGGGAAGAAGGGATGAAATTATATCTCTAATTATGACAGTTTCTGTGCAGAGAGAGATTATATATCCCCATGGGGCATAATATGAGCTCAGAGGATTGCATGGTCATCAATGTAGTAAAGGTGATTATCTGCTATATTGTTTGTAATTTGTATTTAGATTGCATTGTCTGTCAGTATATGGACTAGTTATTGTGTTTAGATCCATGAAGTAGATACCAGGAGCTATATGAAGGATTATTATTGCTACCCCTGGGGCTTATTTGGGGTAAGTCACTATATTAGGTTCTGGTGAGATTAAACAGGGTCAGTTTAGTCTATATGGTGGGTTTGTTGAGTCTCCCCAAACCACCACAAAAATAGGTTTCCTTTATTTATGGAGTGCCACCAACTTCACTGGAGCAAGGGAACATTGTGTTATGGAAAGTCTTCTTTGCAACTTCGTTGAAATGAGACACACATGTTATATGTTTCTGCTCTTTTCCTTGTTGAATCTCTTCCTGAAACATTTGACATGCTGGTATTTCTTTGTAATGCTTGCAATTCTGGCAATGGTTGAAAATGTGTGGTACGTGTTAGAACTGAAATGGCTGGCAGATCCTATTCAGGGCCCTCCCATCCCTGGATAGTGATAACAACAGTTAGCTGAAAAAACACAAGAGCCCTCTGGTGGTCAAATAAATTTTATTTCCATGGGCTTATTATCTCAGTCTCTGGTAGGACCCTGAAAGCGTTACTCTGCCTCTAAGAGCACCACTTGCTACTCATTTGCATATTGGACTCTATAGTTAAGAATATGTTGGTATTGTTCTATAATTAGTTTTTAAAACTAATTATAAAATATATCTAGTTTTAATGATGTTTATTTATGAAGCATATAAAAACTATGAGTTACCCTTTGTTGTTTTTTTACTATCCAGAAGCTTCTATATTTCAGATAAACTAGAAATCCATTAACTGGATTTTTCACATTTAGTATGGGATAAACTGTTATTAACTTCCTCCAAAATTCAAACCATTGTTTTCTCCTCCCTTGGGGAAGAAAGAAAAGGGGGTATATCTAGAATCAGTAAACTATGTGAAACTAACACATGCACACATATAAAGTAATGAGATTGCTGGCAATAATTAAACAATCCTTTTGAATGCAAAACCTTGCATTCCAAGTTGGAAACAGTCCCAGTCACCCTGTTTTTAATAGAGTGGAGGATTATTTGAGGTAGGTTGGAAAGCAAGATATGTGAGTCTCAATCTTTCTGATAAAGATGGACCACAGCAGTGTTATCTGTTACAGCTAGAAATACAATGCAAAATTTGTTTTATGAAAACTTAGGTGATTCTTATAAATACAATGCAAAATTTGTTTTATGAGAACTTAGGTGATTCTTATATGATATCACTTCTGGCCTTCCTGCAGATGGACTGCTCTAGACTTATGGAGATATTGACATGTTAGTTAAGAATTTTAGAAATTTTAGTCAAGTAACAACTTGTTAGGACTGTGGGCTCTCTATTGAAACAATATCTAAACAGATGAGTTACATAAGTTTGTTAATGGCAACTGTGTTCTCTAGAGTATCTCTCTCTCTCTCTCTCTCTCTCTCTCTCTCTCTCTCTCTCTCTCTCTCTCTCTGTGTGTGTGTGTGTGTGTGTGTGTGTGTGTGTGTGTGTGTAAGTTCAAGTCCAATAGGATCAAGATTGGGACTGGTTGCTGCAGCCACAGAATTTATCACAATTGTGCCAATGTGGTCCATTGCTGAGCACCCAAAATCTGATGACATAACTTCAAGGGGGGCAGACTTATGAACTTTAAATCCAGGTCATAAGTACCCTTTTGGGAGTCTGTCATAACTTTGAACAGTCACTAAGCAACCAGTCATAAGTTAAGGATAGCCTGTTTGAAAGTTTCTTCAAAGCAGTCTTCAAGCTGGATAATTCACATATACTGCTTAGTGGTAAGTGAGATTCAAAGTGAGCAAATGCATAGTATTCCCTGATAGGACAAAAAACAACAACAACCTTACTCTATACACATATTTGTGGGATCTAAATTACAGAGAGGTAGGACCCGGGGGTCAGCTCATTGTGCTGCTGAAAACAGATATGACTGATTATGAAAGGAATTGCAAATGAAACTAACGTTATACTTTGGTAGTCTTACTCTCAAAATACCATGCAATTTCAAGCCTAATTTCAGAATATATATTTTTAGAAAAATGTATAAGAAAAAAATAAAGAAATGCAAACATACTGGAAAATATAGAATATATAGCCATGCATTTTGGTAGGAACTTCCTTTAAAGAAAGTATTTTAAGACCATTTACCAATGCCGTGAGGAGAAAGAGAGAGAGAGTAAGTATGTTTCAAAACATTATCATTTGAGGCTGAACAATAACACGACAGCAAATAAATTCAGGGCAATTTTTGGTTAATTACTGTTTTACGCAATGGATAGTGAACTCAAGAGATTCACTACAGGAAATTTGGCTAGCTGTTTCCCAAAGGCTTTAAAACAGTATCATGTATTGCAGGTAAATCTATTAATAGCTATAAATCATACAGATTATAAAGGGATTATATCTCTACTTGCCAGAGGCTGTGACAAACAGTGTGGAATAATAACTGAGTCTATTTTCTTTGGTTTGCCATTGTTGGAAAAACAATATTGGACTAGATCAGAGTATACAGCCTGAGGTCCTACTGTAGGGCTCTGTGGCCTGCAAAAACCTCCAAAAAATGTTGTAGATTATCATCTACTGTATAATTATTCACACACACACACACACACACACACACACACACACACACAAAACTAAATACATGATTAGAGAAAAATATAACTTATATTTAAAATTAAGTTGCAAGTCAAAATAAAATATAATTGTTGTTCTGGTCTTGCCCATTATTATCTGAAGCTCCCAGCACTTTATTTGACAATTAAGCTGTGACTCTTGGATCAAATACACATAACATAAGGATTGCAGAGATAACATATTTATGTCTGAATAAGAGTGCATTGTAGTCACATAGAATGGTACTGTACATTGCACATTTGACTGCAATGCATATTTCATCTGGGAGAAGGCTCCCATTTCCCCAGGTACAGTATAATAGTATAAATAAGTGTTTGCTTATGAATATGCTTATCCTGCCCAGAGTTGAGGCAGCATATGCAAGATGGACAGATTTTGTCATCTAAGACTCAGAAGTTAGGATAAGGCTGTGCCTTTAACAAATGTCCTTCTCCCTTAACCTGAGAATATGGTTGAGCATAGGTGTAAATACTCTTGGTCCAAGTTCACCTGTGTTTGCTACACCACAATGACTGCGACAACATAGATGAAAGCTAGGGGAACATTGCATAAAATGTGGATTGTGTAGGAAGCCCCCTGTTATTAAATAGTCTCTTGGACCATAGGAAATAAATCTTGACATGGTTTATATATTATGCTTACCCAGTTTAGTTAAATAATAACTGCATTCACAATGTGTGAAGCGTCCTTATTATTAATCTTACGTGTGATCATGGGGGTGTTGCTTTGTCTTTCTTTGTGTTGTGGGGGTGAGGACTAGACTTGGCAAGTTCTGCAAAACCAGCTTCTGTGGGTGGTCAGTGATTCATTGAAATGGGCAAACCAAGAAAAGGGATTTTTCAGGAACCAGCTTAAGGGTTATGTGATCACAATCGATGTCTTAAGGTAAGAATGTGTTCCAAAATATAAGAAAAAATAAATTACAAATGAACAGCAGTGGGTCAGTTGCTCACATCAGATTTCTGGGACAACTTTATTTTGTCCTGGTTGGCCATCTGAATTTTAAGAATTCAGACTGATATATAAGGGAGGAAAAGGGTAAATCTGACTCTTAAGCATTACATCTTTATTAATGTACTAGCTGTACCCAGCCACGTGTTGCTGTGGCTCAGTGTGGTTAAATGGAAAAGAAAGAAAAGAGAAAGCGCACGTTTGTAATATGTTTAATTTCACAATGCTTGTGGGTATACAATGTTTTTTGTTGTTCCATTGTCTGTGCAGATATAGAGATTGTCTGAAATCGTAGCGCGTGTTGCTTTTATGTCCAACAGATGGCGCTGTTTTTTCAAAAAAGCATGTTTTTACCTGTCACAGGTGTGACATCTATATAATAGTAGGTATATAAAAACATAAAAACATGCGCGTATTCGAATGCAACGTTGTGTCAAAATTTCAAAGCAATCGGTGAAGAACTTTCGGAGATTTAAGATTTTGAACAAGCTAACATTTACATTTTTAGATAGATAGATAGATAGATAGATAGATAGATAGATAGATAGATAGATAGATAGATAGATAGATAGATTTTTATTATGAAGACACATATTTTTATGCAAGGATGGTTATGAACTTTTAATTTTCTCTAACCTAGAAGCTGTTACGACCAAGGTGCATGAACTTTGTCATGGACTGAACTCAAATGTGAGGAGTTTTGTCTTTCATCCCAACTTTCCCTCTCTCTCCAACTGATCTGCTGAAAGAATACAGTAGCTGCTAAGGATACCTATTTATAATTTATATATTGCTGAATCTTACGATTCACATTGGTTCAATTCTTCCCCTGCTAAAGGTAACAAGAGAACATGTGAGGATTTAATTGGAAGTTATTTCATGTTGTTCCCGCATGATTGCCTGCCTAAGGGTAGGAGTCAAATTAGACCAGTGTTGAGCCTGGTCTTAAGGCTTGTGATATTTTGCCATAAACTGAGGTCCCTCTGGTTATAAAAGAAGTGAATGATCTAAGGTAGAGAAGGGAACTGCTAATCTAGATGGTCAAATGGAGCCTAAGCCTAATACAGAAATAGCACGCAGAAGAGAACAAGTTGCCTGATTTTTCTCTGTAATACAAGAAATTGCTGTGGGGTAGTGGTGAGAAAAGAGCTGTGGGATCTGTCAGAAAATGTATTCTACTGTCTCTCTATAATTAAAAAAGATAAAGTAGGTCAGACATGCTGAACTGCCGCTGCATGTCTGCATATCTCGGGAAACCACCTCCGTTGCATTGTGAAGGCACTGGGAAGGACGGCTATGGAAACATTGCGGAGTGTGCTCAGCAGCATTGTTCTTAAGGCAGCAAGTGGCTTAGTGCAATTCTTGGAAAAACGTATTTTAGATTTTTTTTTTTTTTTTTTTTTTTTTTGCCTTCTGGGTTTCATATTGGAAGAAAGTGCAGTTCCCGTAATACGGGGAAAGAACAAAAAGCCCTTTTTTCTAGCAATAATAATAGCAACACAAACCTCTTTCAGTAAGTGAAGAGAAAATGTATGTGTGTGAAAAAAACCTATTATAGTTTACTTAAAATGGACAGGTGCAGTAAAATAAAGCCCTTCTCAGTTCTCTACTGGCTACAGAAACATGGCCTGGAAGTGCATTCCCAGAACCCTGACTCTCGGCTCTGTCCCTAACAGAGGGCCCCTAAGTTAAGTGTGTGTGTGTGTGTGTGTGTGTGTGTGTGTGTGTGTGTGTGTGTGTGTGTGTATTGTATATATATATTATATATAATATATATATATATATATATATATATATATATATATATATATATATATATATATATATATATTCTGAGGTTTTCGCGGGTGTTTGTATGTAGGTCTTTGGTTGTTCGGGTTTTCTCCCGCGTAAAATTGGAAGTGTCTTGGCGACGTTTCGACGAAGTCCCATTCGTCATCTTCAGGCTGGTGTTTTCAGCTTCGTGCTTCGAGCAGCAATGTGTGGTCTTAGCTGTTTCTTCCTTTTAACTGCCAGTGGGGGTATGAACTGATTGGGTGGGAGCTTGGCTGTGTTCTGATTGGGTGGAGGTGTGTTCTGAATGGTTAGGGGCTTGGCTGTGCTCTGATTGGCTGGGGGAGTGTTCTGTTTGGTTGTGCTCAGGTTAGTCTGAGTTGCAGAGGGGTTTAAGATTTTGGGGTTAGGGAGTCGTTTGTCAATAAGGGCGGGTTTCCAAATGGCTGGTAGGCGGGAGGTATCATCTCGCTTGTTCATGCTGTGTGGGCGTTTTTCTATCTCGATGGCTTCTCTGATTATTCTGTTATTAAAATGTTCACTTTTGGCAATGGTTCTGGTATTTTTAAAGTCAATTTCATGTCCTGTGGCTTTAAGGTGTTGGACCAGGGAAGATGTTGGTTCCTCTTTTTTGACTGAGTTCTTATGTTCTTCAATGCGTGCACTTATTCTTCTGTTGGTTTGTCCGATGTATGTGGTGGGACAAGTGGTGCATGGGATTTCGTATACTCCTTGATTTTCTAATTCAATTTTATCTTTGGGGTTTCTAAGGATGGTGGATATTTTTCTGTTTGTGCAGAATGCTGTTTTGATGTTGTGTTTATGGAGGATCTTACTGATTCTGTCTGTGGTGCCTTTTATGTATGGGAGGAGGGCTTTGCCGTTTTCTTGTTCTTTGTCTTGGATTTTAGTGGGGGTTTCTTTTTGGATTAGGTTTGTAATCTTATTTCTATGGAATCCATTGGATGTTAGTACATTGGTGAGAGTGTGTAGTTGGGTTTTAGGTGTTGTTCGTCAGCTAAGCGTTTTGTTCTGGAGATGAGTGTCTTGGCTACAGAGTTGATCTGTGCTGGGTGGTGGTGTGAGAGAGCGTGCAGATAGCGGTTTGTGTGTGTTTTCTTCTGGTAGATGGTGTGTCCTAGGGAGCCATTGGATTTCTTGTAGACTAAGACATCCAGGAAGGGAAGTTGGTTGTTAGCTTCTGTTTCCATGGTGAACTGTATTTTGGGGTGTAGGCTGTTGAGGTGTGTGAGGAAGTTGTCCAGTTTTTCTTTCCCATGTGGCCAGATTATGAAGGTGTCGTCTACGTTAAAAGGAAGAAACAGCTAAGACCACACATTGCTGCTCAAAGCAAGAAGCTGAAAACACCAGCCTGAGATGACGAATGTGACTTCGTCGAAACGTCGCCAAGACACTTCCAATTTTACGCGGGAGAAAACCCGAACAACCAAAGACCTACATACAAACACCCGCGAAAAACTCAGAAAACAAATATATATATATATATATATATATATATATATATATATATATATATATATATATCAAGAAATAAAATGATCACCAGGATAATAAAAACTATAAAATTTATTAAAAAGCGCCTAGCTTTCGCCGTCACCTGCCGGCGAAAGCTAGGCGCTTTTTAATAAATTTTATAGTTTTTATTATCCTGGTGATCATTTTATTTCTTGCCATGAACATTCCCAGGATTCATGTTTTTAACCTTCTTAAATATATATATATATATATAATAACGATGGTTTGGAGACCTTCCTAATACAGCAGCGTGAGCATAAATAGACACCCTTTACTATTCAAGCAGTACTACTTAGTTTTGTCTTGTAAAATTTGTCTTCCACTTCCTAATTGTAACATTGGCAAGATGCCATCGCTCAGATGGAGACTTTGGCATGAGGAGTTAGTTGCCTGATTACTTAAGCTGTACAGAGCCTATTCTTCTTATATTGGCAGATCTCCATAAACTTTGAGCTATTTCATGGCAGGACCCAAAATTTTATAATCAGCCACAATATAAAGCTTACATAATGGACAGAATGAGGATGTGATTATTTGTCTTATAACCATCCCCAAATTGTTTAAGTGGTAGTTTTAAATAATTTAAGTAATTAAGTTTTCGGCTCTATTTCTGGTCCAGATTTGAACATGAAGGTAACAACATTAACTATATTTTACTATTGAATAATTACAGCAGAGAAAAGGACTTAGGTTTTTGGATAATTACTATTAAGAAAGAAAAATCTCTCCATCGTACCCTCAAATGGCTTTTGGAAAGCCTGTCTGGCTCTGGAATTCCCACTACTGTAGACATTGCCTTAGAAACATAAGCGCATAACCAATGGCTTGCCGGATGAGATCTCTGGCTCAACTAGACCAGCTCTCTGTTCTCACAGTGGCCAATCAGCTGCACAAGGAAGCCCACAAGTCTTCTAGCAGATGGTTTTCAGAAGCAGGCCCACTGCTATCAAGGCTAATAGACATTGATTCCCATGACTTCTGTGTATTGGTCCAACCCATTTTTGCAGCCAGTCAAGCTTGTAGCAGATTCCAAAGTTTAATTATGTGCAGTATAAAAAAATATCTTCCTTTTGTCTGTCCTGATTCTTCCAAGATTCAGTTTTATTGGGAGTTCATCTTGAGTACGCTTGCTCAAAATTGACCACTGTGTGGTCAAAATTAGGAGCACACAGTCCTAATTGTGTGGCTTTGTAATTTGATAGAAAGATTTTTTTTCAATTGAAGCATTGCTGGGATAATAAATACTTGCAGATCTCAGGAGGGATCTTATTCCAGTAGACAGACAATGTAACAGAGTAGCAGCTGGGCAAAAACCTTGGGAGATAGGCAGTCTCTTGAATAATTGGCCCTACACTGTGTAGGGCTTTGTGGATAATAACCAGCACCTTGAATTGGACCTGGAAGTATACAGGTGACAAAGTAGAGCTTTTATTTGTTCATCCTAAAAGATGCCCACCACTGCCTGTTCCTTTACATCTGGATTAGTTGAAGCTTCCGAATGGTCTTCAAGAAGAGCCCCATGAAAAACATGTGATATTGAAGCTATGAGGTTACCAGGGCGTCCTTCTGCCTGAAAGACCTCCCGATCTAGGAAGAGGGGCATCTGGCACACCAGATGGATAAGTGCAAAGGCTTTTTTTTTTTTTTTTTGGCTACAATTGCCACCTGCTCTTTGAACAGGGGCTGTTGAATTCAAGGTGATCCCCAAACTGCACACCTTGAATGGGGAAGTGCTACTACTTGGATGAAGTATACACTACTTGGTACCAAAGAACATATGTGAGACAAGTTCCCTTTTTTCCTGTGCCCTGAAATGTTGCATATAATCTGGTTTGTGGTATGCGGCTACCAGAGAGAGAGAGAAAGAGAATCTATATTTCCACACACACATACTATGACACAATATCTAATTATTGCTTTAAACATATAAACATTGCTGTAGTTGTCGTTTCCCATGAATTTATGGTAACTGCAGAATGTTTAAAAGGAGCATCTTAGTTGCAAATACTTCCCTTTTTCTCAATAGTTTGGGAGTGATTTATGACCAGTTTTCACACTTATGAACATTGCAGCATCCCCATGGTCATATGATGAAAATTCAGATGCTTGGCAACTGGTTTTTCATTGTAACAGTTGCAGTATCCCTGGGTCATGTGATCACCTTTTGCAACTTTCTGACAAGCAAAGTCAATGGGGAAGCCAGATGACTAACTTACCAACTGAACTGATTAACTTAACAACTGTAGCAAGAAAGGTTGGAAAATGGAGCAAAACTCACATTTATCAAATGTCTTGCTTAGCAACCCCAAAAAATTGTCTCAATTGTCATAAGTTGAGGACTACCTGTACTTTGGTTTAGTTATCATCTTGGTGGCATCTCTGAAGAAATTTCTAATAAATAAATGTTGATACCTCCCCAATATTGGGACTTATATTGGAGCTGCAAAAATCAGCACCAAAGAGTTAATGTTTTCTGCCATCTAATGGCCATCCATATTTTTGCAACACATAGAATTCAACCCACTAAGAAGTATGCTGATAGGCCTATAGATGAGCAATTGTAATCCAGAACAGAGCTGATTACAGTAGCTTTTTTTAATTCTTTGGATTGGATTTGGGGCTCTTAGAGTAGTATGGATTTAGTAGGTAAGTCTTTATCATGTGTTCAGCCATTGATCAATCGTTGATCATTTCTTATCCAGAGTATAATAGCCGAATCCTGGAGAGATGTGTATGCTATTTTCTACAGTCCTGGAAACAATGACTCCTTACAAGTCAGATTTGTCAAAAGAGGCTCCTTCTGGCCTATTGAATTAATCTAGTATTCATCAATATGCCACTCAAAAGGAAGAGAGAGAGAGTCTTGTTAAAAAGGGACTCTTGCTTCCCACTGAAGCCTCCTCAGTTTATATTATTCAACAGTTAAGGTCTTCAAGCATTTTTCTTCCTTTTCAACATTGTTTCTTTCCCTCTGCTTTCTTACAGTGAAGGAGTTTCTTGCAAAAGCCAAAGAAGAATTCCTTAAGAAATGGGAGAATCCATCACAGGTATGGTGGTAGCCTTGCATTCCTCATAGTCAACTTTTCTTTTTTTTTTCTGTAGGAATAATGAAATGAAAATTTGTTCTTCAGCCCAATTTTAAAACGATAATGGGTGTGTAAAGGGAAGCAAAAATTATTAAATTTCCATTGTACTGAAACTGCCTTTAAACAAGTTTGTCAAGAATTCTAATGTTGTCTTATAAAATGCTGCACACCTAAAAATCAGTGCCACGATGTAGATGTACAGTTTGATGAAAAGGTACTCATCTCCTTTTGGATTTTTTGAATCTTTGCATTATTTTTATGACAGCTTCATACGGGTCCAACTGTTACACAAAGGAAACAAAACCCACCAGTTTGGAAATTGTTTCTTCTCCAGCATGATGAATGGAGAATTCACACATGGGTTGATCTTGCCTTTCTGCCCTAGACTCTAAGTCAGTGGTTCTCAACCTGTGGGTTGTGACCCTTTTGGGGGTCACACGAGCCTTTCACAGGGGTCGCCTAAGATCGTCGGAAAACACATATTTCCGATGTCTTAGGCAGGGCTTGTCAACCGCCTTCTCTCCCTCCGCCCCCTCTGCTCCACCTCACTTGTTTGTGGAAAATATGCTGCTTGGCGGCAGTCTGCACGAACTCTACCAAATGTGCCCTGCAGGGGGCGCATGAAGAGCGCAGGCGCAGAGCAAGGCCCCACCCTCCCCAGAGATTCATTGTGCAGCAACCGGATTGACTTCTTCTCATGCACGCAGGTCAGCGAAGGGGAGCCGCCGCAGCACCCAACTCCTGCGCCCGTCAGCTGGCGACCCCCAAACTTGCGTTTGTCAGCCGGGAGGTCTGGCAACGGCCTCCGGTCTCCTTTTCCACCCCGCCCATCCTTGTCTCCTCCTCCGCCCGTTCATGTTGAGCCCGCCGGAGCTTGACAGGGAGAGAGAGAGAGGGGAGGAGGAAGGGACTCCTCCTCCTCTCCTAAGCTTCAAAGCACGATCGGCTTCCGAAGGGCTCTACAATCCTCACGAAAGTGGGGGGGAGAAGCAAAGGGGGCAAGAAAGCTTGCGGTGGGCTCGAAGGAGCACCTGTCAGCGTTGGTGACGAGAAATTCCCCATAAACCCAGGGAAAGGGTGGAGAAAAGGAGCCCCCTTTGGGAGGAAACTGCCACCTTCTGTTCCTCGGCAGCTGGGCTGGCAAGCCTCTCCTGGCTGGAACTTCCTTTCCTTCCCTCCCTTTTAGTCTCTTCCTCCTTCCCTCCCTTTCCCATTGTCCCTTCCTTCCTTCCTTCCTTCCTTCGCCTCCCTCTTTGTCCCTCCCCTCCCTCTTTCCCCTTGTCCCTTCCATCCTTCCTTCCTTCCCTCTTTTCCAGGATCGGGGCGAGCCTCTACAGCTGATCCGCGCTTCTGCAGCTGTAGCTGCTCTCCTTGGCTCCTGCCCAGCAAACTTGCTCGAGCTTTGCTAGAAAACATGCCTTTTGCTAATTTAGCAGAAGTGCGAATCAGCTGTAGTCTGGCGCTGATCATGGAGCTTCTGCTAACTTAGCAAGCAGCATGTCTTTCTGTGAAGCTGAGCAAGTGAGCTGGGTGGAGCTCTCCTCTGTCTCTGCATGTGCACGGCAGGTTTGCTGGCTGCAAAGCCCCCAGCCACGCTGGCAGCCTATCCCCCTCCCCTTGTCCCTTCCTGGTCATGGAGGGGGGGAGGAAGGAAGGGACAATGAGAGAGGGAAGGAAGGAAGGAAGGAACAATGGAAGGGAGGGAAGGAAGGGACAAAGAGGGAAGGAAGGAAGGAAGGAAGGGACAAGGGGAGAGGGAGGGAAGGAGGAAGAGACTAAGAGGGAGGGGAAGGAAAGAAGGAAGGAAGGGACAATGGGAGAGAGGGAGGGAAAGAGGAAGAGACTAAGAAGGAGGTGAAGGGAAGGAAGGAAGGAAGGAAGGAAGGAAGGAAGGAAGGAAGGAAGGAAGGGACAATGGGAGAGAGGGAGGGAAGGAGGAAGAGACTAAGGGAGAGGAAGGAAAGAAGGAAGGAAGGGACAATGGGAGAGGGAGGGAAGGAGGAAGAGACTAAGAAGGAGGTGAAGGAAAGGAAGGAAGGAAGGGACAATGGGAGAGGGAGGGAAGAAGGAAGAGACTTAAGAGAGGTGAAGGAAAGGAAGGAAGGGACAAGGGGAGGGAAGGAAGGCAGACACCCACCCCAGTCCCATCCCAGAGACCCACAGATTCCCCCCCACAGGCACTCTTCAACCTGAGTGATCAGCTGGCCACGTCCCCTCGTCATTGATCACGTGACCCTGGGACACTGTGAATGTCATAAGCATCCAAATGTAAATCACATGACCCTGGGGATGCTGCAACAATCATAAGTGTGAAAAATGATCATAATTTGCTTTTTCAGTGCTGTTGTAACTTCTAACAGTCACTAAGCGAATTGTTGTAAGTCAAGGACTACCTATACTTCCCATTTTTTCCTTTTTTTTTTTTTTTGGGTCAAGTTTTGGATACCCCCCGGCCAGCTGGATGGGGGGTTGGGGGGGGTCACCACAACATGAGGAACTGTATTAAAGTGTTGCGGCATTAGGAAGGTTGAGAACCACTGGTCTAAGTCAATCAACTTTTGCCACGCCTCTCTTCCTCAGGCTAGGAATCCCCAGTCATGACTTACTCTTAGCCCAAGAGAGACGTGGTGAAGATTGGCTCTTGTTTTTAGCGGAAAGGCTAAACGGTGATCCATCAGGTTGTACCCTTCCCTTCCATTTCCCTTCTCTGCGCTGATCTCAGCGCTGCGTTTAAACCACTCACTTTCAGAGCGGTTTGGCAGGCTTCGGCTAAAGACTCAAGCTCTCCCAGGTCTCAGGCTGGCCAGAAGGCTAGCGGTCACCATTTTGAGCACCGCGCGTGCCATTCCTGGGTTGGGGGGACCCAGAGACCCTCCCTTCCAGAGGGCCTATTTTGACTCAAACAAAGTCATTTCGGCAAAATTTCAGCTAGCAATCTCGTTAGTCCGGCCATATTTTTCATTTATTTCATACAGAATCACCCAACATGTAATATTGTCAGTATGAAAAAAATAATCATCGCACCCCCATCAGTCAGTTCAGTTGAAAGGACATCAGTATGCTTCCAGGTGCATTTCAAGTTGCTGGTAGTTACCTTTAAACCTTGCCTGGCTTGGGGCCAGGTTACCTACTAGAGCAGTGGTTCTCAACCTGTGGGTCGGGACCCCATTTGGGGTCGAACAACCATTCACGGGGGTCGCCAAACAACGCAGTCCGCCATTTTTTCCCCCTTTTCCTTAGCTGTGCTACTCCCTTTTATTCTATTGGCTTTTGAAAGCCAATAGAATAGACTCTCTTGAATAGAGTCTAATTCTATTGGCTTTCAAAAGCCAGTAGGAATTGTCCAGGCTGTCTCTGCCCTGCTGAGCCCACCAAAAGTCCCCTTCTGCAAACGGTGCTGCACCAGTTGAGCAGTCCTCGACTTACGACCGGTTGAGTTCTCCTCGACTTACGACCGGTTGGGGGTCGCGGCATTAAAAAGGTTGAGAACCACTGTACTAGAGCATCTCTCCCCACTGGGGCCTACGCATCCTGTTAGATCTAGCAAGAGAGGCATTTTCTGAGTCCCATCCATGAGAGAAAGGCATCTGTTGGGACCCAGAAGAAGTGCTTTTTCTGCTTTGGTACTCATCCCTTGGAACACCATCCACTCAGAAATGATCCTGCTGGCCTTTCACAAGCCACTGAAAACACAGTTTTATTATTAAGCTTTGGGCCCTGATAAATATGGGTAAGCCTGTTTTGTGGTTATGCTGAGTGTTTATGTGTGAGCCTGTTTTGTGGTTAGACTGAGAGTTCTTGGGTGCTGTTTTATGCTATTTCTGTTATTATTTATTCTGGCTGTTTTTTTATTTTTATTCTGCTTTCATTCTTAGCTGTCCAGAGTTGTGTATATGAGATGGGTGGCCATGTAAATTTCATAAACAAATAAATAAACCCCTAGGTGGGAGTGAGTACTACATTAAATAAATGAGGCTATTTAGGGGCAGCTCTTTCCAATATAAACCTGACAAACTTTGGCTCCCATTACCCTATGAAGTTCTCACTAGACAGATTTTAGAGATACCTCATAATATGCTCACAATTTCCAAAATTCTCTGTACAATCTAATTATTTATTTACCCAACTAGCTTGGAAAAAGTTACAAAACCATTTTCAAACGCTGAAGTTTGACCAATTCACAGAAGGAAACCTAGTCTTGAAAACTAGATTTGAGATAATAGTGAAATCTTACCAAGAGTGCCTATCCTGTTAAAAAATGACTCCATGAGTGCAAGATAAGGTCAGTAAGAAGTCACAAAGAACCCTAGAAGAACACTAATTTGGATTTGGAGGCTTCTCTCGCTTGCCTAAAATTAGAGTTCGTGGTTCCACCATCAGAAAAGACTAAGTACAGATAAGAATGTAACATGCAGAAGCCATTGATTACTAAGAAGAACATCAGTGCTTGCTTTAGTTTTGCCCAAAAAAAGCATTTGAATAACTGTCCTCACTTAATGGAGGCATGTTCTATGAACAAATGAGTCAAAAATGAGACTTTTCAGGCTATTTAAATGTTAGTAAGTATAGTGGCTACTATTCACTGCATTCATTATTATCTCATGAATCTGATGCCAACTGTCAGATGTAGAGTGGTAGAGTACTTTGCAAGATTTTTTTTTTTTTTGTCCCAGAACCAGGACAACTTACCACTATGAAAAGGAAGCAGGAATTCTGTTTATGTTAGAGAATTCCACATGAGAACATCACGCCCTCTGTCTGAAAACTGAAATACAAATGAATCAGGAAGACAGTAATCCTAAACTTGCAAGCAAGAATGCAAGATAATGGATTAAAGAAGAACAAATTCAGTTTTAAAATGGTCAAATAAAAGTCCAGACCTAAACCCCATCAAACTACTGTGGCAACACTTAAACATTTTATGCTAGAAAATCCTTTAATGTTGTTGAGTAGAAGGAATTTGCCATGAAGAAATAGACCCAGGAATGGGATACCATTAAATCAGGGGTCCCCAACTTTGGCAACTTTAAAACTTGTGGACTTCAATTCCCAGAATTTCCCATGCTGGCTGGGGAATTCTGGAAGTTGAAGTCCACAGGTCTTAAAGTTGCCAAGGTTGGGGACCGCTGCATTAAGTGACCAATTACAAGAAACATTTGACTGCAATTATAGAAACTAAAGGTAGTGTAATGCACTGAATGTAGGACATTGATTATTTTTTCATACTGGCAGTTAGCATGTTTTCAGAAAATCTGAAAGGTGGCAAATAGTTTTTTTACAAAAGTATAATGCTGTGACCAGAGTTGTTTTCAAAGAGCTTGTCTTTGTAAGAGCTTGTCAGAAACCTCTCCTCAGTTACTAGTGCTTTCCCCAGATGCAAACATTTTGATGTCTTGATGTTAATATGAAAACTAAATTGCTCTATCCAGGGAAATAGAGATTCTTGGGGGTAAAAGTTTAAATTTTCAATTGATTTCAGATTGGCTATTTTTATGGAAATGAATTGAAAAACTTTATTTCGGTAATCACCCAACACAGGAAATGAATACTGATTATAGCTGAAGTGTGAGAGAGCAGACTATGGGGTATAAGCTGAAAACATAAAATTCAAAAACAGGAAAACCAGCTTTGAATCGGTTTTAAATGTTCAAACTCACTATAGTATACTTACATATTTAGGGTTCCTGATCTTGCGATTTAAAGTTTGTTTAGTATTTTATATGTAAATAATCTTGAAATCTATAAAAAAAACCTTTTTTCCCCTCTTTGTAGGACATTATTTTCCATAAATATAGTTTGTGGACTCTAACTATCACTAAGAATCAGCAGTATTTATCAGGATGGTTGTATTTACCAGGAGTGGACAAATAATACAAATTGTTCAAAAATATTCATCTGTCAGCAGACCATGTTCTAAGTAGCAAAATGTGGTTCTCAACCTCAGAGTCTAAGATAGGCAGTATTATATGCCTGGCTGCCTAACTAGTGCATTGGGGATTTATTACACTGTTATACTACAAATTCCAGGTTTTGGTGGTATTATTTTATTATTTGATAAGTATTGTTGGCTAGAGATAAAATATATATGAATCTACTCTTGGTGGATTAAGTTTGCTTCTACTGTATGTGCCAGTAGCCAACAGGAAAGTTGTTTTTCTTTCACTGAAAGGATTTGCATCATGTGCCCTCTAGTGGTGGAATCCTAACTCTTCCAAATCCTACATAAGATATTGGTAATGGATGAAAGCAATAGTTGAACACTTGGCCCTAACACAGAAGTGGGGACCTTTGAAACCACCTATAATATAGCAAAGGAAGAGGGCTATCAATCAGATGAAGCCTAATCATCCCGCATCTCGAAGCTTTGTGTCCCCAAATGTAATAGCTATAGCCTGTTATATGAAGCTATTTTTTCCCCCCTTTCTCTCTCCTTTTGCAGAACACATCCAGTTTGGATCATTTCGATCGGCTCAAGACCCTGGGTACAGGCTCTTTCGGGCGGGTGATGCTTGTGAAGCACAAGGACTCTGGAAATTATTTTGCCATGAAAATCCTTGATAAGCAGAAAGTGAGTCTGGACGTGCTGATGATCTTTGCTTTGCAAAGCAGGATTGAAGAGGAAGTTGTACTTGACTTGATCTTGTTTCATACAGAATGATTAAAACTCGGACCACACGTTTTCTGAATAGTTTTTATCCCAGAGCTATAATTGCACTCAACAAGGAACTAAAGGGCCACCATCAGTGAACTGTTGGACAGTGTTACTTGGTCTGTTGTGTGGATGTTTGGGTGGTTTTAGGGGTGGGGAATTGTGGTGGGTGGGAGTGTGTTTGGGGATTATGTGTGTGGGACCTGGTCTTTGGGTGTCAAGTAAATTTCATTGTATGTGTACACTGTGTATACACATACAATGGCAATAAAGTTTATTATTATTATTATTATGTATTGCAGGTTGTTAAACTGAAGCAGATTGAGCACACCCTCAATGAAAAACGCATTCTTCAGGCTGTGAACTTCCCATTCCTTGTCAGGCTAGAGTATTCTTTCAAGGTAGGTAATGTCAAGTAACAGTCTTTCTCTCTCATCTGCTGATGCCTAATTCTCTGAACATCTGTTGCTCCAAAGCAGGGCTCTTTAAACTCGGTCCTTTTATGACTTATGGACTTCAACTCCCAGAATTCCTCAGCCAGCTTGCCTGGCTGAGGAATTCTGGGAGTTGAAGTCCATGAGTCATAAAAGGGCCGGGTTTGAAGACCCCTGCTCCAGAGTGATCAGAAATTTGGCTCCAAGGAAGAATTTTTCTTTCTAAAGCAGTGAGCAGATGAACAGAGTGAGTATCTTCACTTAGCGTCTTCTGCAATTAAAACACATACAAACACTTAGCAAAACCTATACGCATCATAAATTTCCTGCATGTAATAGAAAGGCTCTCAGTGTTGAAGTGCCAGTCCTGAAAATAATTCTGCCCTTGAAATGAATGTGCAACACTCTGAAATTTGCATAAAATGTCTTAGTGACAATTTCATTGTGGCAGCCTAGAAATGGAAAACTTTGAAAGGACCTATATGAAACTGTCATACTGAGCATGTAGGTTTAGGATATGTAGCATGACGTTGTACTGCTTTAAAGGCTTGACCATTCAAAATGCTCTAAGGCAGGGGTGTCAAACTCGCAACATCACGTGACATGTCGTGACGTATCGTGACTTTTTCCCCATCGCCAGAGCTGGATGGGTACGGTTTCGGCATGATACATCCAGCCCATGGGCCGGCATTTTGTCACCCCTGCTCTAAGGGTTTCTGTTAGTTAACCCACCTGTCAGACCAGATTATAAAAAGCCATTAAGCTCAACCTATTGTTGCTATAAAGTACAAAATGAGTTTTTAAATCCTTCTAGTATTTTCCATGTTTAAAACATAAGATGGGCTAAAATGGGTTGATATTGTGTCTGGGTTTTACTAAAACCTTGAGGTCCACCAGATGCAGAAGAATAGCTCTAACATGAAAGACGTCTGAGTCCAAGAATGCGTCCGGAGCACTGGAACAACAAGCTCGTGGCCTTTCCACACAACAAGTTATCTTTATCTATTGGAAATCACCAAAAGGCTTACCAGAACATCCTGACCTGCCTTTTGCACAACTATGAGCTAAGATTATGAGCATAATACTTGTCTGAAATCATGCCCAGTTAAGATCTGCACTAGTTATTTCTCCAAGTATTGCAGTCCTTGACAATAAAACACCACTGTTAACGACTCAATCTGTCTGAGACATTGTACATAGTTTATACAGTATCAGAACTGTACAGCTTGGGGAAAGGGAAACACTGATAAATTAAAAATCACTATGGACTCTAAAGGAATATCTTCCTGCCAATCTGCTGTTCCATAGCTAGCAAAATAATGGCAGGGCTGGAGGTGGTGGTAAGACTTAGAGATGCTTGGCAGTGCATCTTTTGGGGCAGTGGGTAATAATGAACTTATTACTTCGTTAAAAACACCCACCAGGGTAAGACACATGATGTACAAGCCTGATATACTGTATAACATCTATTGACTCTAAGACATAAGAATTGAACCTTGATTCTAAATAATTGTTTATTTAGCAGTTAGTCACTTTTAAATTTATGGCAGTGACTTCCTAGCAGCAATATTTAGGACTGAAGTTTTTACGTTAAAACATATCTGTGCATATCTAATTCATCCCATTGCGGGTGAGAATAATGTGTAGAACTGAACTGTGTAGTAATGTGTAGAACTGAAATAGAGGTGGTAGTCAATTTCAGCAGTGTATGAAATCAGTTCTTATGTTACTTCTTAAAGTTGCAATAATATTAAGGACATAGAATGCAGGTGATGATCACAATTGACCAAAATTTCCATCCCTAAGCAAGAATTTTACCTTGTTTTACAATCTTTCTTGCCATGGTTCTCGAGTGAATCACTTCAGTTGTTAAGTTAGTAACCTGGTTGTTAAGTAAATTTTCCCCATTGACTTTGGACATGTCCCAGGGACACTGCAACTGTCATAAATGTGAACCAGTTGCCAAGCATCCAAATTTGATCATGTGACATGGGCACGCTGCAACACTCATTAAGTGTGAAAAAAGGTCATATGTCACTTTTTTCAGTGCTGTTAAAACTTCAAATGGTCACTAAACTAATGGTTGCAAGTTGAGGACTACCGTAGTTATGCAGGATCAAGCCAAGGTCCATTCTAGTCCAACATTCTGTTTTTCATAATGACCTCCAAATATCATTGGTGGGGCATAGACAGCTGAGCACGACATGTGGAACAACCTGCTCCAACACTGGAAGTTTTTAAGAAGAAACTGGACAGCCATTTGTCCGAAATGATATAGGGTTACCTGCCTGAGCAGGGGGTTGGACTTGATGACCTCCAAGGTCCGTTCCAACTTTACTACTACTACTACTACTACTACTACTACTACTACTACTACTACTACTATTATTATTATTATATCCCTCTTCCTCCATTGTTCCCCTACAACTAGTATTTGATAGCCCATACTAGATTTGTTGTCTGTGTATTTATTTGTGTTCCTGGGGGCCATGATCATGTCTTACAACATTTAATTCCACAGATCAATTGGTCAAAAAAAAAGTGTTTATTTTGTCCATTCTAGTCACTTTCTAAGTCAGCTTTGTTGGTTTTAGTGTTTTGAGAATGTAAGGAAAAGAAATCCTGTCTGCTTTGTCCATACCATGCCTGATTTTATACAGTTGAATATAGTTGCTTTTCTTTAAGTTCATTCTAGCCTTTGAAGGGAAGAGATTTGAATTCTCTGATCATTTAGATATCCTCATTTGCATTTATTTCAACTCTGTTATATCACTGTTTTAAACAGAGCAGCTGTAATTATATAATATTACTATTTTTATTAAATTTATATGCTGCTTGGTTCCTAGCAATATCTCAGCTATTGACAGTTTTATTTTCAGTTTCATTTCTAATGAATTCTAGTAGAAAATTTGTATTTTTCACAGCTGCCACAGACTTAGTTGACCTTCGTTTATCTGCAATCTCTAGAACAGTGGGGTCAAATTGCCGGCCCATGGGCCGGTTGCATCATATGGAAGCAATGCAAAAAAAATTGTGATACATTGCGACATGTCACATGATGCGGCAAGTTTGACACCTGTGCTCTAGAGTCTGTGGGGGTTTTTTTGGTTAATTGCACACAGCTGAGACCCAATTTCTGTATAAGAAAAGTTTATTGGGTGGGGGTAATGCACACCACTTTACACTATTTCAATAGAACTGAGTTTGCCATTTGGTTAGTCACTCGTTATAAAGAGATTCTTCTAGAACTCTTATAATAGTATGAAGAGCCCGTTCCTAGAAAATGAAGGTAAAAACGTCTGCTTTTAAAAACAATCTGCTGTCAAGCCAGAATTTAGTTTGTGCACATATGTGGTATAAATGAATAAGGACGAAGAACAGTTTGCAGGGCTGCTATGAGGAGCATTCTAAGCATCCAAAGGATGAAGTTGCTTCTGCCTGCTCTAAGTTGAACTCTAGTTGTGCAGATCTTACGGAGTTGATTAAGTCATGGTCTGATTATGTGATTTGGGAAGAGATTGAGCCCGTTGGTCCTGAGAAAGTGGACAGAGTTCTCAAGACTGTGAACTTGGCCACCTGTGTATTACATCTGTGTCATTCCTAGATGGCCAAGGCTGCTTGGGAGGTGATGTGTTGTTGAGTCCAAGTCATGGTTTTCATCCATGGGATGAATTAGATGGTGGTTCGTCTGCCATTAAAGAGGCAGTGGTCTGTCCCCTTCTCAAGAAAGAGTCATTGGGTCCAATGATACTTTCATCTTGTTTCCAATTTTCTCTCTTTAGGCAAGATTGTGGTGGTTAGGCTGCAACTTCAGAGGATTTTGGATGATATGGATTCAGATCCTGTTTCAGGACTGACTTTAATAAGGAGATGGCATTGATCATACTTGTGGATAACTTCTAATCTAGAGGGATAGGGATGGTGCATTCATCCTGACCTTCCTTGATATCTTAGCAGCTTTGCATACCATTCATCATGGTATCCTTCTGGACAGACTTAAGTTACTGTGATTCTCCTTCTTTCCCCAAGATTGATTCTAGTGCCCTAGACCCCTGCTCTGTGGAGTCTTGCTCCTATTTAACATCTACATGAACCTGCTGGCTAAAGTCATCTGCTGGCATGGAGTAAGATCACCATATCTGTGCGTTGATAATACTTGGTTATTCATCTCTACCTCTGCTCAACAAGTGATGCTGTCAAGGTTTGACTCAGTATTAAAAGCTATAGTGGTCTGGATAGGAAGAAACAGGCTTTGGGTTAAATACAATAAGATTCATGGTTTGGAGTTTTATGCAGATTTTCAATCTTTCATTATGGATGGGGTGGCATTCTCCCAGGCAGAAATTATGTGCAGTTTGAGAACTCTTCCTCCTGGAAGAACAAATGGCAACTGTGGCCCAGAGAATCTTTGCAAATTTTATCTTATGTCTCAGTTGTGGTAATTCCTGGATTGGGAGGTACTATTTACAGCCCCTCATGGTTTAGTTCAGGGCTTTTCAACCAGTGGTATGCATACCACTTGTGGCACATTGGCACTTGGCAGGTGGTGCACAACCATCCTAGAAAAGTGGTAGTGGGGGAGGGGAATGAGCTGAACCAGTGGCAGCACTCCACAAGCCTGAGTGAGAGATGGCTGGAGCTGCAGGGCTGTCAGGGCTCAGCAGAAGCACCAGGATCAGTGCCGCTTTCCAGCTGATTGGCGCTTCTTCGGGGCTGTCAAGGCTCAGTGGAAGCACCAGGATCAGTGCCAGGCTCCAACTGGAGCTCGGCGCTGATCCTGGCGCTTCTGCTGAGCCCAGAAGAAGCGCCGATCAGCTGGAATGTTGCAGCATCTCCAGGGTCTTGTGATTTACATTCAGATGTTTGGCAACTGATTCATATTTATGATGGTCACAGTGTCCCAGGATCAGTGAAGTGGCCAAAACTTGCTGCAACTACCCAGCAGATGGGTGAAATAAAAACCAAACACGCCCCCACCCCACCTCCGCTGCCAATCCTCAACAGAAATGCTCACAACAATGAAGACAGGAGGAAGAGCGCCGCCGGGTGGACAGGCAGGTGTCTTGCTCGGCTGTGGCTTGGGGGGCACTTTTTTCAATGCCATTGTAACTTCGAACAGTCATTAAGCGAACTGTTGTAAGTCAAGAAGTACTTGTACTTTATCACTTTTTGGGGGGGTCAAGTTTTTGACACCTTGCTAGGCTACTGGTGGTACTCAGATATTGCCATATCCTAAAAGTGGTACAATGGGTGAAAAGGTTGAAAAGCCCTGGTTTAGTTAACTGCTGCTTGAATTACTGTAATATACTCTACATGGGGCTGTCCTTGAAGAGTACTTGGAAGCTGCAACTGGTTCAGAATTTGGACAGTGTATAATATGTCCCATATTACACCACTATATGCAAGATACATTGGGCTCCAGAAGCTTCTGGGACAATTCAAAGTCCTTGTTATCAGTCGGAAAGCCCTTCATGGCATAAGATATTTGTGAACTACCTATCTGTTATTAGTTCTGTTCAGTCTACCAGATCCAACTGAATTGACATGCTCTGTGTGCTTCCATCAAGCAACGGCATCTGATGCATACCAGGAAGAATGCTTTCTCTGATACGGTACCTGCCCTATGGAATAGCATGTCTTCTCCCCCTCCCCTCCTAAAATTCCACTTTTGGAACATTTTACTATTCCAATAGCAAAATGAAAATTGGAGTACTCTGTAAGCCAATTTAGAATGTTTCTGGTAAAATTGGATCAATCAATTTCATGAATTAGAACATTTCTAAGATTAAATTGTTTGTCATGTCTCTAGTAAATTAGCCATGGCAAAAGAGATAAAACATATTGATATTGAATTCTAAGCAGTAGAATCTGCTCTGTAGCCAGCTCAGATCCATAGGCATTGTAAAAATAATGGAGGGGGGGGTCTCTTTGCAATTATAAAGCAAGATACTTGGATTAATTTCTTGCACCAGTTTGCAAGATAACTAATTCTGTATAAAAGAAACTCTTCTTCCTTCTTCTTTCTTGCATTACTTCTTTAGAAAGGCAGTTGTCTTTTTGTAATAATTGATTAGTTGTGTACCAGGAATCATCAGAGGTGAAGAGGGGAACAAAGCACTACTTGTTATTATCACTCTTAATTTATTTCTGCATTCAATTATAGGATAATTCAAATCTGTACATGGTGATGGAATACATCCCAGGTGGTGAGATGTTCTCCCACCTACGACGGATTGGCAGGTTCAGGTAGGTGTGTTCCCTCATCATTGCAAGGATGGGACTATGCTAGTTAGGAACAGAGAAACTGGGTATTGTAATTTTTATATTTGATTCCCTGGTATTAAAGAGGGAGCAAACCCAATAATCGTTTCCAATTTCTTTAACTTTGTATTTGAGTAGATCTAGGAAAAAATCTATGTTTTTTTTTTTTTTTTTTGCATGCCCTGCTAATCTCTGATACAGAGTTACACATTTTGAGATAAAGTCAAAAGATAGGATGGAAACTGTTTTATGGCTAGATGGCCAAGCCTGGTAGGATTACGGGAGCTTAATACTTTTCATCAAATGACTGTTGGTTGATTTGGACATAACACTGGTAAAGTCAGAGTAAGAAAAAAGCTTCAGCACAGCTTTAATCTTTAGCGTTGCTCTTATAAGACAGTTGATGGAAAAGTTAAGTTTGCGTTGAAAAAGGGGAAAGGAACATCTGGCTCCTTGTTAGTGCCTGTAGAAGGAAAGCCTAACTGACATTGTTTGGAAATCAGTAATGAAAATGTTTCCCCCTGCTTTCCTGTTGTTGTTTTTTTACAGTGAACCTCATGCCCGGTTCTATGCCGCTCAGATTGTGTTGACTTTTGAGTACCTGCACTCACTAGATCTTATCTACCGAGACTTGAAGCCTGAAAATCTCCTCATTGACCAGCAGGGCTATATTGAGGTAGCACTATTTCAATCAATTCCATATTCACATTCAGCACTCTTAAGAATTGCGGTCCAGGTCAGTGGTCTGGCACAGTGAACTTTATGTGCAAATGTGACCACTAGATTATATTAACAGGCCCTGACTAAACAAACTGACTCAGCATGGTATTTGAACGAAGCCCCTCCATCTGACTATTAGGGGCTTTAGATAGTGCTCACTTAATAATATCACAGTGGAGATGGTTGATCAATTAACAACAGATCCCACCTCACCCCCCCATGCTGCTCCTACCCTCTCCATGTTTTAATTGGGCAGCTGTATTTGTTTTATTTTATATGTAATTTACTTACGCTTTTATCTTTGTATACAGTTTTAATTTTTTTATTATTGTAAGCCGCCCAGAGTTGGTAACTCAGGGTATTAGGCGGCAAATAAATTTTCTAAATAAACAAATAAATAACCCCAGTTGGGATAAATAACCTTGCTGCTAAGTGAAGGGGTTTCTAAGTGGGAAATCGTTTGACTGCAAGAGTCTTTTTCCAACTGGAAAGAGACAAGACTACTCAGTTTTACACCTTTGGCTTTTGTTTGCCTCCTAACCATCCCCTGTCCTTTGGAATGATCAAGTGCCTGCTTATTGTCTTATACACATTGAAAGGAATGCAGTTGCCCCACAGCCTGGGACTGGCAACTGACAACTGTGAGCAGGCTGTGATAACAGCTTACTCTCTTTACATCTCTTTCTCTCCAACCTCCTTGTTTGGTGAAGAGGATGGGGAGGAAAAAAAAAGCAAGTGATTTCTGTAGGCAATATCTCCTTTGCCTGATCTTTTCCTGCTGCTGCTATCATACGGATTTTGATATGTAGAAAAACAAATAGTTTACTTTCTTGAAATCTTTTCCTCATTCAGTGGAGTGGGGAGAGAGGGGTCAGGCAAAGGAGAGATTGCCTGTAGAAACTGCTTGCTTCCCTTTCCCTCAGAGAACAGATTGGTTGTCAAGAAAGAGATTGCAAGAAAGTAAACAGTTTGCTCTTCTATACATCAACAGCAACGTGATCACACTGGAAGCGGAGAAGGATCAGGCAAAGGACCTACAAAAATCATTTGCTTTTTTTCTCTACCACCACCTCACAGAGCAAAGAGATTGAAGAGAAAAGAGTTTTTGAGAGAAACAGCTTTCTTTCTTCAAAGCCCTTTCTCTCCAATCAAGCTTCTCAGCCAGAGAGAGGGGGAGGAACCATAAGTCAGCCACAGGATGTGCAATGATTGTAATGATGATCATGTGACTGAGGGAATGTAGGAGAAGGAGGGGGCAGAGTCAAAAGAGGAATCAGCCTAGAATCTATATAGCCACAATGGACTAAGTCCAACCCCTCTTGAATTCCGTTGACCCTTATCTAGCACCAAAATATTGCTAACCATTAATTGAGTAGATTCCTTTGCATAAGCATGAGTATTAATAAATCAGTTTTATTGGAACTTCACATGTGGTCCTGGTTTTCCCAGCTGACAGAGACAACTATAAAGGTTGTAAATGGACTGTAGAGTTACTTTTTTTTAACTATTGTTGTCCCTTCAAACAGTCTCTAAATAGTCAGTAAGCAGGAACTACTGTATAAGTAAATGAATATTACTACACTTAAGCAATTTTGTATAAATGTAATAGAATTGCTGACAAAAAAACCAGATACATATCTTCCAATTATTTGTATTCGATTAATAGAAATATATCAGTCCAACAACAGTCTATCTAACTCAGGGGTCTTCAAACTTGGTCCTTTTATGACTTGTGGACTTCAACTCCCAGAATTCCTCAGCCAGCGTGCCTGGCTGAGGAATTCTGGGAGTTGAAGTCCACAAGTCATAAAAGGGCCAAGTTTGAAGACCCCAGGTCTAACTGAATATCCTCTGAATAACTAGTTACTGTATAGCATTTTATCTAATACTACAAATCTTGGCATTGGCTCTTAAGAGATCTTTGCAAAACAAATCTCCTTAATCTATCTGTTCTGGCCTAAACTTTCCCTTTACCCAGGTTGGATTTGTGTTTAACGTACATTTCCACCCCGCCATCTTTATTGCTGACAATTCTTGTTTTTAAAATTGACCTTCAGGTCACAGATTTTGGCTTTGCCAAACGAGTGAAAGGCCGAACATGGACTCTTTGCGGGACTCCAGAATATTTGGCTCCTGAAATCATTTTGAGTAAGGTGAGTGATCTGTATTCTCCATGGACAGTATGTTGAGGTTCTGTGCCTGGTCAAACTGGGGGTGGGCTCGGTGATCTGCCCCTCCCCCCAGCTCTTTGAATATTCCCCTTCTTCTAGTTGTGATTTGAGTTTTTATTCCTGTTGCAGGGTTATAACAAAGCAGTGGATTGGTGGGCACTTGGTGTCCTCATCTATGAGATGGCAGCTGGCTATCCTCCATTCTTTGCAGACCAGCCCATTCAGATCTATGAGAAAATTGTCTCTGGGAAGGTAATATTTCAGCCGGTGCCTTATTTGCTGCATGCAAGATATTACACCTACCTGTTGTATGTTATTGGTCTTTTTTTTTTTACATAGACTAGAATCCAGACTTTACCTTGGGTGTAGGTTAAATAATTTTTTAAAATATATATATATACATTTATAATGCTCACTAAAACTTGGATGTAACTTTTCCCTACCAAATAAATGCTAAAATAATTGTAGTTCTGTAAATTGTGAGTGGGCACCTTTAAACTATTCCTTTTGACAACATTTTGAATTTAACTTTTTTGGCATTACTAACAGCTTTCACTGTAGTAACAAAATGTATGAAAATTTGCATGGCTCCTCTTTTTCTGCATAATGTTTAAAAGAATAAAACCAGGCAAAGGATAGTCTTACTGTAACTGTAACCATAAAGGTGTGCGTTTTCAGGATTTCATTTGGAAGAACTAAATAGAAAAGAAACTCCAATCCTAGGCAAAAAAAATTCTACTATCAACTGTTACTAAAACAAAACTCTTATGCTAATTTTTTGATCATCTGCATCTAACTTTTTTTGACTTCTTCCCTCCTTTACCACTCTCCTGAAAAAGCTTCAAAGGGCCCTGCTTATGCACGTTATTCTAAAAAATATTACCTCTGATACCAGCTACCATTTGAGGCAGAATATAAGCCAAAAGTTAAAGTGTTTCAACCATTCAACACAACTCTTACTGTAAGGAAACTTACCTTTATTGAAAAGCAATCAAGGATAATGTTTTATTAGGTGTACTGCTTCATTTAGTGTGGACCATTGTCTTGATTTGCTTTTGTTTTGAAATTCATGCAGGTATTACATATTCCTACAGTGTCCTTCAGCAAAGCAGTGTCCTAAATTTTAGAAATAGTTTTAATTCCTTTTACAAATAACAACATAAGCATTGTGGCTGGACATGTAATATTATTTTTAACTTGTTGGGTTAATATAAAATATATCAGAACTTTGTGCTGTACTTTTGAACTGTAATAGTTCAATTTAATCAGTGAAAGAGTTTCTTTTTTATGTTAGAGTCTCCTATATGTCATCTCCTCTGAATTGCATTTTATATTCTCAATTTAAAAAAAAATATTTTTGGAGAAAATGCAGATGTGCATTAGGAAGTGCATAAGATGTAAAACATTCTTATCTTTCTATAGCTTGTTTTTCAATGTTCTCCTCACAGTTCCTTGCCACAACCCCAGTCAGTTGAATTTTTGGTTAAGTTATTCTCTCAACTGGGGAAAAAAACCCTTTTCATTTTGCTCAGATACTTATGTATGACATCTTAGTTCAGTGGTTCTCAACCTGTGGGTTGGGACCCCATTTGGGGTCGAACAGCCATTTCACCGGGGTCGCCAAACAACGCAGTCCGCCATTTTTCCCCCCTTTTCCTTAGCTGTGCTACTCCCTTTTATTCTATTGGCTTTTGAAAGCCAATAGAATAGACTCTCTTGAATAGAGTCTAATTCTATTGGCTTTCAAAAGCCAATAGGAATTGTCCAGGCTGTCTCTGCCCTGCTGAGCCCGCCAAAAGTCCCATTCTGCAAACGGTGCTGCACCAGTTGAGTAGTCCTTGACTTACGACTGGTTGAGTAGTCCTCGACTTACGACCAGTTGGGGGTCGCGGCATTAAAAAGGTTGAGAACCACTGTCTTAGTTTATTGCAGGAGCAAATTAAGTTAATGAATCAAGTAACCAACTTCTACAAATATGTCAGATGTTTCTTAAAAATATTCCAGCTATATGCATTAGGTAGGCAAATACTTAATTTAATGACTTGCATAAATTAGACTTGGCTTAAGGCATTTAACTTATTAGCCTTGATGCAACTCTTTCTCCATTAGAGTCTACCTACTTGAAAAAGAGAAAAGATGGGCCAAACTCAGATATAAACAATCTATTTTTGCTTTATCTTGTTTTACTTTTCTGACATCCAAGATCCAATTGCTCAAAACACACATTTGGATTTAAGAACCCTGAATCCAAAATATTTATTTTCTTTTGTTTTTGAATGTTAGTACTTAACAATGCTTGTATAGTTCCAAGCAAATAAATTATTTTTTCAGTAGTATAATGTTAGACTTTTATCAGTCAATTGGGAGTCGGGAATATTTCAAGCCACACAATCTGCCCTCTGCTTGCCCTGATGTAAAGCTAAATACTAAATCCTACTCTGTAAAATAGTTTGGCAATCTATAAGAGTTTTATGCTAGAAGATTTTTGAGAAGCAGGGCACTTTGAAAAACAACCCAAAAGACATATATGGTTTGCTAGGTTTTTTTTTTTTTAAACCCTTCTGCTTCTCTTGTGTCAGTAATTCTTATTATACATCTGTACTTTTCCCATCTTCAAGTTCCTGAGAGGTAGAAATTCTCGTAAAAATAAGATTTTGGGAATTCAAATACAAGATATATGAAAAACCTACCTAGAACTGTAGTTATGTGGTAAATGTTTTAATTTCAAAAGTGTGTTAATGTCTTGAGCTACAGTGTGCTCTCCACCAGCCTAATCATTCCAAGTATTCCTGGAGGGCACAAATTTGGGAATAGACCGCTATAGCATATGAGATATCATACTGCCCACCCTGTTTCTATAGCTTTGAGATTTCTTTCTGGAGACAGAAGAAAATCTTGGATTTTTTGCATCCAGGTCCGCTTCCCATCCCACTTCAGCTCAGATCTGAAGGACCTGTTGCGTAACCTGCTACAGGTAGACCTCACCAAACGCTTTGGCAACCTCAAAAATGGAGTCAACGACATCAAGAATCACAAGTGGTTTGCAACCACTGATTGGATTGCCATCTACCAACGGAAGGTAAACAACTGCAGCCAACAGGCTTTTTTTAAAATAAAGAGTAAATAGTATTAGTACATAAATTTGCAGATGACACCAAACTGGAAGGAATAACCAATACTCCAGAACAGGGGTGTCAATCTCGATTTCATTGAGAGCTGCATCAGGATTGTGGTTGACCTTGAGGGGTCGGGGTAGGCGTGGCCGGGGTGGGCATAGCGGGGGTGGGTGTGGCCAGCTCAACATCTTTCGTGTCGGGGGGTGCCTATGGTGGCCCATGCAGGGCTGGGGGAATCCATCGTCTCCAACCGAAGAAGGCGAGACCAGGATGAGCACTATATCCTTGTCCACTAGAGGAGCCTTTCTGTCCCTCTCAGGCCATGTGGAGGACCCCCAGTGATGCAGGCTGCCCGGAGCCATGGGCAGTGAAGGGCAAGTGCCCAGCCTTTTCCAAGGGAGCGCCTGGCTGTGCTTATCTCCTCCTCAAGGCTGCCGCTGATTGGGTCGCTCTTCTTGGCCAAGCTGCTCATGGTGTGTGTGTGAGGGCAAAATGTATGGGTCAGAGGGAGGCCCACTCCCTCTCCCTGTGAGGAGACCCAGCTTTGTAATCAAAGTATCCTTAGCAATAGGATGGGAGACCACCAGGAAAGGTCAGGAAGAGGGGACAAGGGGATGGCGAAAAGGCAGCAGGGCTGCTCCTGGCAAGTGCTAAGGCAGGACTTCCCTCAAACCCTCCTTCCCTCTCATTATAATCTCCTTCCTTCCTTTCTCCCTTTTCTTCTTTTTCCTTCCCTCTTCATTCTCTTTCCTTCTTTTTGTCTTTCCTCTTTCCCTTTCTCCTTTCCTGTCCCTTCTTGGATGCTCAAATGCAAAAGGGGAAACATTTCCCGATGCCTTGTGATCAAATGCCACTTTTGCTAGTAGTCTGTGGCCACTTAAAAGACTGAGAACAAATCAGGCTCAGTTTATCCCGTGCTTCCATTTAGTGGGGCGTCCACAGACAAAGTACAGCAAAACTGTCAAAATGGGGGCTGTGATAGTTGATCAGAGCTCCTCTGTTTTTTATATGCAACAGCTTTAGCATTTAGGAACAGAGGTAAGTTAGTTGCTTTTCTATTAATACAGTGGTTCTCAATCTTCCTAATGCCGTGACCTTTAATACAGTTCCTCATGTTGTGGTGACCCCCAACCCTAAGGGCTCTCCAAGCGCGCACTGATGCCGCCCACTTACCCGCCACACCCAGGGCTCAGCGCACCTTGCCTGTCCTCGCCTCATTTCCGAAGGTCGCCGGCCTGCGCAGCTCCAGCTGGCCGGAGAGGGGGGGCAGGAAGGCCGCTCTGCCGGCTCCGCCCAGCCTGGTTGGAGAAGCGCCCAGGCGGGGGGAGAGAGAGAGAGAGAGAGAGAGAGAGAGAGAGAGAGCAAGAGCCAAGAGGGCAACAGCGCCAGTAGAGCTTAGTTCAGCCTCCTCCGCGGAAAGGGCCACAAAGCAGCGCAGCCTCCCTTAGGAGATGCTCGACGGAAACGAAACTGGCACTGCAATGGCCCCAGCTCGAAGCTGTGTGGAGACGGATAGAGGAGCGGTGTCTCGGTTCCTAAGACCATCAGAAATATGTGTTTTCCGATGGTCTTAGGCGACCCCTATGAAAGGGTCGTTCGACCCCCAAAAGAGTCACGACCCACAGGTTGAGAACCGCTGTATTAATACATAATCCTTAAAAGGGCTCTCCTCTAGGGACCTTACCATGATCTAATTCAGATGAAAATATAGCAAAGGAAAATATTTTCCCCCATTCTGCTTTGTCCTGTTTTCCCCACTGGAAATGGCTGTTTGCAACACACAAGGAGGGGATACTTTCCTAAGAGTTCACAACTCAAGAATACCAATGTTAACTTGGATTGCTTTCTCCTTTGAGCCCAAGTCTCGACGGATCCAGATTTGAAGCAGAACGGCGTGAACTGCGGCATTTCCAACCAATTTGCCTCTCCTTCCTTCCTTCCTTCCTTCCTTCCTTCCTTCCTTCCTTCCTTCCTTCCTTCCTTCCTTTTTTCCCCTCCCACTCATCCACCCTCACTTCCTTCCTTTCTTCCTCTCTCCGTTCCTTCCTTCCTTCCTTCCTCCCTCCATTCCTTTCTTCCTCCCTCCCTTCCCATTCTCATCTCTTTCCTTCCTCCGTGCTCAGAAAGGGGTGATGGGAGGGGGAGAGATTGCTAGTGCTGCCGGTGTCCATGCTACCATCGGCTGTCACTATCCCACACAGGCAGTCAGGGCCGGTCCCGGTGAAAGGGAAGCCTCATGGCTGCAAGGCTAGGTCAGCGAACGGGCCATGGAAATGCTGGTGTGTGTGGGGGGGGGTGCTGATCTACAACCTGGTGCCAGCCATCAAAGCCAGAATGTGCTCAGCCTTAGATCCACGGGGCAGCCCTGGAACCAGTGAGGAACTGCTCCGCTACCTCTGCCTCCGCCCCTGGGTGTGCACACAGGAGACGACCAGCGCCAGCGTCCTTGGGTGAAGTCAGCTTGTGGGGCAAGACAGCCAGCAGGGATGCTGGATTCCGCTTGCGCGCGCGTCCAAAGGACAGAGCAGGAGTACCCATCGCTGGTTCCAGGGCTGCCCTGTGGATCTAAGGCTGAGCACGTTCTGGCTTTGATGACTGACACCAGGTTGTAGATTAGTGGCCAGTTGGCCTGGGCCGGGCCGAGGTGCCACAGGCCAGTCCTTTGCTGTTTCCAGAGCAGGTCCCCGGGCCAGATGGAAACACATGGCGGGCCTTGTGTTTGACATAAGCTTAAGATACAGAAGGATTTTAATAGATTTGAACATTGGATGCTATCTAATAAAATGAAATTCAATGGTGAAAAAAGTAAGGTTCTACATTTAGGCAAGAAAAACCAAAAGCACAGGAATAGTATAGATGGTACCTTGTTCAATAGTAGCAACTGTGAGTCCTAGTGGACAATCACTTAAATATGAGCCAGCAGTGTGCTGCAGCTTCCAAAAAAGCCAACACAGTGCTAGGCTGCATTGACAGAGGGATAGAATCAAGATCACGTGAAGTATTTATACCACTTTACAATGCCTTGGTATGGCCACACTTGGAATACTTCATCCAGTTTTGGTCACCACGATGTAAAAAAGATGTTGAGACTCTAGAAAGAGTACAGAGAAGAGCAACAAAGATGATTGGGGGACTGGAGGCTAAAACATATAAGGAACGGTTGCTGGAATTGGGAATGTCTAGTTTAACGAAGAGAAGGACAAGAGGGGACATGATAGCCGTGTTCCAATATCTCAGGGGCTGCCAAAAAGAAGAGGGAGTCAAGCTATTCTCCAAAGCACCTGAAGGCAGGACAAGAAGCAACAGATGGAAACTAACCAAAGAGAGAAACAACCTAGAGAAATTTTAGACAGTTAGAACAATTAATCAGTGGAACAGCCTGCCTCCAGAAGCTGTGAATGCTCCAACACTGAAAGTTTTTAAGAAGAGACTGGATAGCCATTTGTCCAAAATGGTATAGAGTTTCCTGCCTGAGCAGGGGGTTGGACTAGATGTCCTCCAAGGTCCCTTCCAACTCTATTATTATTGTTGTTATTATTATATATTAATGTCAATTGCCTATTAGGCTTAAGGCTGCCATTTGCACATATACAAAGGTGGATGCAATGAGCAGTTTCTTAAAGCACCAAGTTAGCATCAGCACAAGGGCTTCCATAGTATTTCACAAAAAGTGGCTTGTTCTAAATCAGCAGACCTTAATTAAAAACTTTATTTTTGAATTATTTACAGCTATGACTTTCTGAGTTGTCTAACTCTAAATGGTGATGCCAAAATGGGTTGTTTGTGGTTTCCTGGCTTGCTTGTATGCTTTGATAAAGCCTCTGATCCGTCCTTAGAGGCACAAGGCAAGAGCAGGAGGGGAAACAAGCTGGGAAAGGGCTAAACAATCAATGGCTGCTCATCTTCATATCTGAGTTTAGTTTCCTCTACAAATTGCCACTTAGGGCATAGAAGGAAGTTTTTTGGCAGCAGGGCCTGTACAATTTTTGACTATATGTCAGTCACTGAAGGTCCAAAAGACGGAAGTCATGCCAGTGCTGAGACCGTGGGGACCAATCTTCTGACGCTCTTTATCTTCAAGGTTTAGGAGTTTAGAGACTTAATGCAAATAAGCTGCTGCTATTTTAAAATGAAAAATGAGCACATATATGGGATTTGGGGTAGAGCTCGTAATACAACTTGCTCATAATATAATTTGCATTACGGCTGTGGATGTGGTAATGCAACAAAATGATTACCGTGCGTTTAGGAAGGATGGGTGCGAATCAGCTTTTCCTGAATTTGCATTTGCAGTAAATTCTATGAATTGTGCATGGTTTGGAATAGGTCAGTTAATTGTGCGAAGTTGTTAGTGCTATGGCACGCTACAATTCTTAGTGCCCTTCGTCAATTTGACAGAAGATTTTTAAGCATACAGCTAAATTGTTTATTGTTATGGGATGGCGAACCTATGGCACACATGTCAAAGGTGACAGGTGGCAACATTTGGGGTGACGCACCAGAATTCAGCTGACAACTATTCTTGGAAGCATATCCTGTTCTGTGATTTTCAGAGGCTGCAAATGTTATGCGAGAGGGCCATGTTTTTGCATGGTATGAAGACTCCAAAAGTTGTGTAAAAACGGGACTTCTTTATGATTTCTGGAGCTATGGAGGCTGTGAGAGAATGGGTTGTGCTTTGGTGGGACTTCCGGATCTTCTGGAAGTCTTGTTAGAGGGCTCTGCTCTTGTGTTGCTTCTGAAGCCTCCCAAAATTGCCTGAGAACAGGGCCTGCTTTCATGTTTTTTGGACACTGCAGAAATGCAGAAGAGCATTCTCTGAAGTTACTTCAAGAGCGGAGGCCTTGTGATCCCAGAACAGCCTTACGTGGGCCCAAAAGCCTGTCAAAAGAGAACATTGCCTAGGAGGATGTGGCAGATCCTGGGAAATAGTAAGCTGCGGGGACAATCGTGCTATTCCTCAAGTCTCGCCATCATTGGAAAATGTTGTAAGGTGGCTTTTTTGAGTGGCAGCAATGGCACTAGGGCTGAAGTTGAAGCCCAGGCCTCTATTTAAAACTCACCCTCAGTGCTGTCACCAAGTGCCACAGTTCAGGGTGATCTAAATGGGAGCCAGTTTGATCTAGTGGCTAAGGCACCAAGCTAGAAGCTTGATACCATGACTTCTAGTCCCATCTTAACCACAAAAGCCAGCTGGGTGACCATGGGCCAGTCACACACACTCTTAGCCCAACCCACCTCATAGGGTTATGGTTGTGGGGAAAATAGGAATGTGTGCTGGATATGTTCATCACCTTGAGTTATTTGTAAAAATCATAAAAGCGGGATACAAATAAATAAAGAAATAGAGAATTGTTTTCTTTTGTTTGGGGGAGACGTGATATGCCAGCAGAACCAAGTTAGGCCATATTCCGCATTTTTGACATGCCAAGCCCAAAAGATTCACCATCATTGCTCAAAGTTGTATGGTTATTTATGTGAAGTGAATTATTTGAAGGAGAAGAGGATAATGGAAGCAGAGGCAAAAAGATTCCCCTTCTGAAAATTGTTTGCCAGCAAATATCACTCGTTATTCTAGTGATGTAAAATGGGCTGGAAGGTTCTGCATGTGGTATAAGACTTAACAAGATCATGAAAATGACAAACTATTTTAGATACAAATAAATGGGTTCTTGTATTTGCCACTACATCTCTGACCCTCCTCAGATTTACTGATTGATTTATAAACATTGGCTTGGTTTATACATTGTGTTAGACCAGGGTTTGTATTAACCTTAGCAAGACATAGTAGCCTGCTTTGTTTTATTGTTTTTTTTTATATTAAATTAACCCAAATCTACAATTTACAAAACACAGTATCTCAATCAGCATATTGTGGTTAGTTAAAACAAAGCCTATAAAACCAAGTAATTCTGGAGAACCCAAATAATTCTGGAGAATTTTTAATTTGACTTTTCCTAAACTAGAAACAAGAAATGGGAGACTCAGCTGATAAACTTCTACTTTGGGAAGAAATGGCTGAGCAGCAGACATGGAAGGAGTTAAGCCAGACATGTCGAACTCGTGACGTCACGCCACGCCGCGCAACGTATCTGAACTTTTTCTCCATTGCCGGCAATGGGGTGGGCGCAGTTTCCTCATGACGCGTCCAACCCGTGGGCCGGCAGTTTGACACCCCTGAGTTAGGCAGAGCTCCGACTGAGCTGAAGCATAGTGGAGAATTCTTACCTCTTTACCTGGTTAAAAAAAACAAAGCATGTCCCTTACATCAATGAGTGTGCAGGAGCTAAGTTAAGCAAATTTTCCCAATCCTGTAATTAATATTAGAAGTGTCCTAGCCTAAGCAGAAATAGCTTTAAGCAGCTGTGTGTTTTATTCTTTTCTATAGAGAAGCAGGGCCTCTTTAACTCTGTTTTATAGATAAACAGATAAGCATTTTTGTTGGATCTATACATTTAGTCTCGTATTCATTGGATTCATCTGAGTGTAAAAGTTGTTAAAGACCTGTTGTTGAGGATCTGACACTCACCATGCCAACAGAATTGACCGGGTGGTGCGCTTTCTCTCTCGTCAAGATCAAGAATTGTCCTTTGTGTGCTTCTTTAAAGAGGGAGAAAATGAGAACATTACTTAGATTAATAACCAAACTTGTAGCCCAGGGGTGTCAAACTCAATTTCATTGAGGGCCGCATCAGCATTGTGGTTGCCCTTGGGAGGCCGGGTGGGTACGGCCTACTGGGTGGGCGCGGCCTACTGGGTGGGCATGGATGGAGTGGGTGTGGTCTACTGGGTGGGCATGGCCAGCTCTACATCGTTCGCGTCAAGAGTGCCTGTGGGGGCTTGGGCAGGAGTGGAATAGATCTGAGGGTCTCTAGCAGAAGGGGGTGGGAACGGGGCAAGTGCCAAGGCATGGTCCACTGGAGGAGCCTCAGTGTTCCTCTCATGCCATGCAGGGGGGGGGCTTATGGAGCTAAGACTGAATGTGTTTCAGCATAGATGACCACCACAAAATTGTACATTGGCTCCCTGCTGGCTTGGGCCAAGGCCAAGGCAGCGGGGGCTGTTCCCTCACTGTTTCCAGGATGGCTTCGCAGGCCACATGAAACCACTTTGCGGGCCGCATCCGGCCCCCGGGCCTTGAGTTTGACATGTCTGTTGTAGCCCTATTTCATGCCTCATGTTATAATTGATCTACTGATTATAAACACATGAGATGACATGTTCCCATATTATAATAATACTTAACTGTGCTATCTCCTCCACAGGTGGAAGCTCCTTTTATACCAAAGTGCAAAGGACCGGGTGACACAAGTAACTTTGATGACTATGAAGAAGAGGAGATCCGGGTGTCTATCACTGAAAAATGCGTCAAGGAGTTTTCAGAATTTTAGGGCCAGCCCCCTTTGCTTTGTGTGCCCAGGAAAAGAAAGGGCTTGATTTGATCAGCCTCAGGGGCCAGAGTTCCTTGCCTATTTGTTAATTTGGGGAGGTGGGAGAGTGTTGGGGTTCACCTGGATCTGTTTGGGCAGAAGAGAGAAAAGGGGAATTCATTTGAAGCTGTGGAAAAGACAGTAGTCTGAATGTCATCCATCCACCATCCACTGCAAGCTATAAGGTGGCTTCGAGCCACTCTCAGGCAGTTTTTAAAACAAATTCCCTTCCTGCTTACATTGACTCCAATCCATACACAAACCCTAATTGGACAGTCCCTGGTTTTTTGGTGGCTTTTTATTTGTAAGGGAAAGGGAATACTTTGTAATTCATCACCATCTCTAACGATTTGGTTCATGGGCCATTGCAAAAAAAAAAAAAAAAAAAGAAGGGAAGGGAATTGGGGAAGGCAGAAAGTAAACACATCCACACAACACTTTGGTGTTTAGACCAGCATTAAATGGGTTGCAACCCAATTGTCTCGCCTCCCACTGTGAGACAACCCTATCCTTTTATCAATAGCCCTTTCCTCCCCTCTCCCTTTCCAAGGCTCATTTTATTAACTTTAAAGAAAAAGTTTAAAGACATAGTTGACTGGCTTAAAAAAAGGTTTTAACAGTCTAGGTGGGGGCAATGCTTTTATATGCTCTGTTTCCAGCACAGTTAAATGAAATTCAGCAGGAATTTTAATTCTGTAAAAACAGCTGGATTTTAGCATGAAGAATATGTGGTTTTTCTTTTCTTTCTTTCTACACTTGATTTAAATCTTTGTCCCTGGTTTTGGGAAAGAAAGAGGCAATAATATTCACACTTGCTGAAGGGGGACAAGGACTGGCTGCAGCTGGAGCAGGAATACTATGGGAAGAAACATTGTTTGAATGTGTATTTCCAAAGCCCATTCTTTTTCCTTCTCCTCAGCTAACCTCACCCCCTCTAAAATGTATCCCAAGATCAGTTCTACTGCATAAGGTAACTGCTGGAGTATTTGAATGGATGAGAAACGAGCAGAATTTGGGAAAGATGAGCTACTTGTTACTGTCTGAAGAGGTTTGTCCCCTTTAGTAGCAATTAAAATGGGGATAAAGTACATGCGTAGTGAAATATGTTGGCAAGACACATTGGCTGGATACGATTCTTTCTCTTCCAGCTCAAACCTCAATGTTGTGATACATGGATCTGTGGGTGTGGACTCTCCGTTAACTCCAATCCTTAAGATCTCTATACACCTGCTCTAGTTTTATACTAAGATAACAAGAGAAGGATGGCAAACCTAACCCTGATAATAAAGATGGTGAGATTTACAAACAAAATAGACAAAACCCATTCACTTGTGCCATGCAGACAAGGGAGTGACCAGTTTTGGTCTGTTGTTGAGATTGGAAATATAAAGTGGCATCTGTTTAGAGTCTTTTCTCTGAAAAGACGGAAGCAGTTGGAGTTGGACGCAAACAATGAGGAGGGAAGGCTTGTTGTTTTGTCCTATTTTTTTTTCTGATACTCCCCTTCACCTTTCCAATGCAATGCCTCCTTGTATTTTGTCTTCACCTACCTGACTCCAAGTACACTCTTTCTAAATTCACAGTTTAAGTTTCTCCTGTTCTCCTTCCATGGCTGGAGAGCAGAGCAGGCGTCTTTAGATTGAAAGATGTAATCTGCACAGAAGTGCTATTAGGATCAGACAAGCTTTATTTGCCTCCCCAACCCCAACTTCTCATCATCCCTTCCCACCAAGAAGCTCCTCAGTCCCATTTCTGTGAGGTTGGGGAGAGGTAGACCTAAAGCCATCTGCTCCCAGTCTTGGAAGAAGCAAAAACCACTTCTGTGTAATCCAACAAAACTTGTTTCACTGAGAAAAAAAACAAACCCTACTTCCTCTTTAACAGTGTGCTTTGTTGTAAACATATTTGAAACTATTACCAATAAAGTTTTGTTTAAAAAAAATAAAGTTTAATTCCTAAACTTTAGATAAGATGGGAAACAGCAGTAAGGAGTTTGAGTCATGTTGGCCGTCGCTAAAAGATAACATGAAATAAAAAGCTATGGAACTTTTAGGAACTCACATGATGCAGTTTTCATTAACCATTGATACAGCCTACTCCCTTTGTATAAAACTTTAAAACCAATTGACATAACTGAAGGTATGTGAATTGAATGCTCTCTGTTTTAATTTTAAGTCTCAGTCAATGAAAATTATTAGCTTTTTGAAAAATGCATTTACTTTGTAATCAAATATACATTACATTTTGAAACTTTTAAATTCAATCTGGAGAGTATTGATAATGGAAGAGGCAATTTATCAAATGGCTGTGAAATCAACATGGCCATTACCTAAAATTTATGTGAGCACCCCAGAATTGTCAGATTCTTGAGTTTCTATATTAGAATTTCATATACACTGTCATGTTAATGTGCATGGAAAGCTCTTCCGCTGTTTGTATTTTTAAAAAAACCTTATTCAGAGCAAATAAAGGCATGTATCTAGTTACATAATGTCCTATGATAGCCTTCCCCAACTCAATACCCTCTAAATATGTTGGAGTACTATTCCTAAAATATCCTGGGAGTGGTGGTCCAATGCATCCGACAGGCACCAGCTTAAGAAGGTGCTGTTATGCAATGTATTCAAATACTAAATAAAGCCATTCAAACTCTTCTGAGAGTAGGAAGACAACATGGAAATTACTTTCAAAACAAAAGTAATTCAGTTCCTATGGGTTAGTAGCAAAAACTGTTAATAAGAAAACTCATAATCATCACTGGAAATACAACTCTATTACAAGTTCTTTGAATATCTGCATTTAAGGTTCTAATTATATTTGAAGAGCTCTTTCCATGAAAAAATCCATTATCATTGGTTAAGGTATCTCAATAATAAAATTACAAAGAATCATAACACATTGAAGGCTAAAGTGTATATGCTAAATAATGGAATTTTGTAATTTTGGTTTAGAGGTGACTGTTTTCAATGGGACAGAATTAGGTGTACCGAAAAGCTGAGCGCACTTCCTCTTTCAGTGTACCTCAGCCAGTAAATGCAACAAGCTGGCTGTTTATATACAAGTAAGACTTACCAGAGAAAAGAATAGCTATTGGATTCTTCACAGTTCCCTCATTTTTTAAAAAATTAAAATAGAAAACTGGTTTCCCCAAATTAATTCTATTTTGCTTCTGGAACTGTGACAAGCTATTGTATTATTTCTTACACTTAATTCTGTTGTTGTATACACCTTGTTAGATCTGGGCTACAGTATAGGATAGACTAGAGAATAACTTACAGTGATTGCTCAAAAAGAAAAAGATGGATTATTCTTGATAAGGACCAGAAATTACAAAGAAAGGCAGTAATGCCAGTATTGTAAATTAAGAAACTGGTCAGCATTCCAGCAGCTGATTATCTTATATTTGTTGTATGCTATGCAAATCAGTTTTATGTAAGGCATCTTATTATAATAGAATATCTAGTTTTCAGACCATTTTGAGAACTTGAGTGTTTTCCTATTTTGTAAAATGAGTTGGGAGGGGCAGCTACTAAGAAACTGATAAGTCCAAATTCCAATATCAAAATTGTCAAAACTTTTATAATAGGGGTTGTGTGTGTGTGTGTTGGTGAACAAGACTTTGAGTTGAACTTTTTTATTTATGTTTAAACAGATTTGAACATTATATTAATTAGAGGAATGTGAAATTGTTCATCTTTATATTTGGAAAACTTTTATTGCTAACAAATATTTAGGTACGATTCTGGAGTACAAAGAAAAAATTGAAATTAAAAATGCTGGTATTAGAATAGCAAAAAAAATTCCTATAGCACCCTTCAGAACAATTGCTGTTAATCTGTCAAATTCAGTTGATATTTTGATAATTTAAACATAAAAATGTATTTATTCCCATCTTTGAAAAGAAAAAAGATGAAAGGCAGTTCATTCTTGACCACTTCCTGTCACTGAATCAGCTTATGAATAGGGACCTATTTCCTTTTCCTATGTGTAGGTGGAGATGTAACCACTGTTGCTCACAGCCCTCATAACTGCTAAATCCTGACTCTCTTATAATTCAGTTTCTAGCAGCATAAATGCAATTATATTAAAATTACTGTGGAATGTTCACAGTGTACCAAATCCATATTTCAGAAAACAAACTTTGGATTTGCCTTTTGATTGAAATATTTTAGTAGTGAAGAGATCCAGATTCTTCTCCTTTCTTAGGCATGGAAGATGGTAAGATGACATTGGATTAATAATAATAATAATAATAATAATAATAATAATAATAATAATAAAGTTGGAAGGGACCATAGAGGTCATCAAGTCCAACTCCCTGCTCAGGCAGGTAACTCTATACCATTTCAGACAAATGGCTGTCCAGTTTCTTCTTAAAAACTTCCAGTGTTGGAGCATTCACCGCTTCTGAAGACAGGTTGTTCCACTGGTTAATTGTTCTAACTGTGAGGAAGTTTCTCCTTAGTTCTAGATTGCTTCTCTCTTTGGTTAGTTTCCATCCATTGCTTCTTGTCCTGCCTTCAGGCGCCTTGGAGAATAGCTTGACTCCCTCTTCTTTGTGGCAGCCCCTGAGATATTGGAACACTGCTATCATGTCCCCCCTCGTCCTTCTCTTCTTTAAACTAGACATACCCAATTCCAGCAACCATTCCTTATATGTTTTAGCCTCCAGTCCCCTAATCATCTTTGTTGCTCTTCTCTGTTCTCTTTCTAGAGTCTCAGTATCTTTTTTTACATCGTGGTGACCAAAACTGGATGCAGTATTCCAAGTGTGGCCTTACCAAGGCATTGTAAAGTGGTATTAATACTTCATGTGATCTTGAATCTAATGATTCTTAATAATCATTATCTCATAGCTTGGGAAATTAAAAACAAACTATCAACCTGCACTGGACAAGCATGGTGTGGGTCAATAACTTTCACTAAAGAAGCTATTCATCCTGCAGTGGATAGATTTGGTGATAATCATTCTTCAGCAAAGGAGCCTTCCATAGATTTATTAACTATCACAATGTCGTCTTATTTCCGGCATACAATCAAATTATTTTAATTATCTTATTATTTTCTACTTGTTATGATTTATTGGTAGTCAAGTGAGACACAATTCAGAAAATAAATATAAAATGTTTCATTACAGGTAGTCCTTTAGCAACCACATTTGTTAAGCAAAGCCTTTGCTAAGTGAAACAATGACTGTATTTATAATCTTCAAAAAAGCTACTTTTTCATTAGTATAGTAAGTGAATGGTCACTAAATGAGACAGTTGCTAAACAAAGATTACCCGTATGGCATTGTTTTAATTTACTGTAGGCTGATAGAGTTTTTGGATCTGCAATTCTGCCTGAATTCCAAGTTTTCTCAATTTTCACCTGCATGCTGAATTTTGGTCATTTATATAGTTGCCTGAAAACTAGTTCAGTGCTGGAGCTTTAGCCTAACTCATTTGGAGGGAATCTAAGTAATGGCCCTAAGTCAGGGGTATCAAACTGCCAGCCCATGGGCCGGATGCGTCACATGGAAGCCATGCCCACCCCAGCTCCGGCAAGGGGGAAAAAAGTTGCGATACATTGCAACACATCACGTGATGCGGCGAGTGTGACACCTCTGCTCTAAGTGTTTATATTCATTTTATGAGCAATTCTTCATAGGCTAAAATGAAGATGGATCACCTATATATCATGTGAAGTTTGAACAACTGAGTTGGAATATCAGTTTTTATATACTGCAGTCTTTTAATTGTACTTGAAATTCTAAGAAGAGATACTTTTGAATTTCCCTTTCTTCCCCCAATGCTAATACAACTTGATCAGTGTTAGATACTGCATAATTTGTTCTGAAGGAAACAGTTCTACCTTTGGCAAACCTCTAGGGAAAAAATAGCTAACTACAAAGAAGTACAGACTGAATACAGAGTTAATATATGAAAGTCTCAGTTGCTCTTGTGTAACAAATCTGATATACCAAATGATAAAAGAGTATTCAACTTTCTGTGACTAAATTTTAATTCAAATCTCTCAATATCTTGCTTTTGTTTAGATCATCAATTATGTATAGGTTCCTTATTTGAAGGTGTGATGATTGATAGAACAGATATATAACTGACAAATGCAGCAGTTATAAAGTCTTTATAAAGTATAGTTTCACTTTTGTAATACACTAAACATCTACTCTGTGTTCACACACTACACTGAATCACAAACTAGCCAACCACATTTTACCTTAATTTGTTGTAGGATTCCCAACCAGTATGATTAATTTATACTTAAGTAACTATAATTCTGTTACAGTAAACTGTTAATTCAGTAAGCCATGGTTAAATCAATAATGGGTAATGGGTGAATACATATTTTTCAAGAAGCTAAAAGCAAGATATGAAATTCAGCACTACAGTAAAATCCATATTTTTACAGAAACCTTTTTTTGTGGTCATTTGTAATCAGAAACAAATTGCTGCTTTTATTTCATTCCTCTTCATACCAGGCATCTAGGCCTTAGTCCTAAGCAAAAGTAATCAAAATGCAAGATAGAAAATATGCTTCAGATCTAGAAAATGAAGGCCACGTTCACCAGGGGGAAAAAAATGCAAACTTAAGGCAGCAGATCTTCCTGTAAAAGACAGCCAGTTCCCCTCGTCAACTGTTCAGACCTGTAAGTCCATTCTTTGTCTACAGTATTTACTCCAAACTGAATCTCATTACATCCAGCGGTTGACTCGTTTGGGCATCACAGAACAGAAACTTCCGTGGAATAGGAAGTAACTATGACAGTAAGACGACATCAGGGCTGCCGAATCGGTTCGTTGTGGAGGAGGCGGGGGATAGATTTGTTATTTGGACTAATGAAGAAGGGCGTGGGACGAGAAAGCAAAGCACTGCAGAAAAACGGCTAGGAGGAAAACTTCCCTTCTACTTGCCCACGGTGCAAACTCCCGCGGCTATAAATAGAACAGACTTGGACCTCTCTCGTAGGATTGGGGCTGACTTTTGACGGAGGCGGCCTGAGAGCGTCTTTTCCCTCCGAGCGGCCGCTAAGGAAGCCCGAGAATTCTCCTGCTCCACCTTAAGTCGCCAAGTGTAGGGAGACTACGGGAGGCAACAGCGCCTCCTTAAGCGGCTGCGGGTCCCGCTCGGGCGGTGTTGGAGGCGGCGGCGCGTGCGGCTGGGGGAAGGGGAGGGAGGAGCTCGCGCTGCCCGGACCAGCCCGCGCGCCGCCGCTTCCAGCAAGCAGCAGCGCCTGCCGGGTGGAGGGTCCAGTTCGCGCCGCGCGGACAAGGGCTGAGGCCAAGGCGGAGCGGCGCACGGGGGCAGCAAAGCCCCGGGGGAGGCGGCAACACTATGGCCGGCCCCCCGCCGCCGCCCCCGGGCCAGGAGGCGCCCCGCTACCAAGAGTGGATCTTAGACACCATCGACTCGCTGCGCTCTCGCAAGGCGCGCCCGGACCTGGAGCGCATCTGCCGCATGGTGCGCCGGCGGCACGGCCCGGAGCCGGAGCGCACCCGCGCCGAGCTGGAAAAGCTCATCCAGCAACGCGCCGTGCTCCGAGTCAGCTACAAGGGAAGCATCTCGTACCGCAACGCTGCGCGGGTCCAGCCTCCCCGGCGAGGTGGAGCGCCCGCCGCCAGTCCGGCGGCCCCGCAGCGCCCGGCCCGCACTTCCCCGCCCAGCGCTCCCGCCGCCACCGCGACGCCCCGGTCCTCCCAGCGTGCTGCGCCTCGCGCAGAGCCAGTCGCGCCGCCGCCGCCACCGCCGCCGCCGCCTCCGCCTCGTCGGACCGGACGGGAGCGACCGCCGCCGCCCGCAGCCCAAGAGGAATCCTCCCCCGTTAGTCTGCGAGAGATTGTGCGCTACTTGGGCGGGGACGGCGCCGCGCCGGGGGGCGGCCGAGTGACTCGAGGCCGAGCACAGGGGCTGCTTCAAGAGGAGAGGCTGGAAAGAACCCGCTTGGGTGGCGGCGGCGGCGGCGGTGGCGGCGGCAGCAGCAACAGCGTCGCTTTGCCCAGGGCGGAGAGAGGCGCGCAGGCCCGGGCCCCCAACGCCAGACCATACAGGAACAAGGTGAGGAGACGCCGGGGCGCGCTCTGGGGGATGGGTTGGCAACAGCGGGTGGCGATGGCTGTGTCTGGCGTGGGGCGAAGGGGACGCACCGGCTGAGAACAGGTGAGGCTCTCCAGGAAGGAAACGGACCGATTAGAGTGCGCGCGCAGGGGGGGTGCCCGAATGCTGGGGGGGAGGGGCGCCAGTGGGCGCCAGAAAGCAGCCAGTTTGGGGGCGGGCGGACGGCGCCCAACCCCCAGATGTTGTCAGTGGGCTCTCGTGCAGGTGTGCGTGTGTCTGGGAGGAAGAGTTGAGGGCAGCACCCAATCAAATCATGTCGCACTGGAGGGGGCGCTAGGATTGGTGCGTGGTTTTAAACGGGGCAGTATTCCCTCGTACACTGGCGAAGTATTTTGGCAAGGTTAGGAGACAGACGCTGGCTGGCTTTTGGCGCTCCGAGAACTTCAAGGTCGACTCTCGGGGGGGTGGGGGTGAGAAGGGGGGGCTGGCGGACGACAGTCTTCCGACATATGAGGGGGTTCTTTCTTAGCTCACCTGTGTGTGGTCCTTCCATAAGGTTAGTTTGCTGCCATTGGTGTACATTGGGCCCAGAACAGCGCCCCCTTCTAGCCCAACTCCAGTCGTACCAGGCTCCATCTAAACACAGAACAAAGAGTCAGCTTGTGCTTGACCTAAAGAATTTGGTAACCTCCAATAAAGTCTAGAGGTTGTGGGAGCAGTATTGAATGAATGCAAATATGGGTAAGCTGGAGGTGGGGAGGAAAATATCATGCAATGTGGGTCAGGAAGTAATCACTTCAGAAATGTTACCCAATTCAGTTAGCAGTCTTGTTAGCTGTTATCCAATTCAGTTAGCAGCAAGGAAGGATTAGCAATGGGGGGGGAGGGAAATCCGGCCCCCCTTTTTTCTTCTATTATTATTTTTGCAATCTTTAATTGATGAGAATGATCACAGATTTTCATAAAAGCTGCAGGTGGAAGATAGAGGTGGCAGTGATTTACTAGCATGAAATGCTCCCTGGATAAAAAGTTTCCTGTTCCTGCTTCAAGGAGCTTTTAATCACATTGCTAGAGCAGTGTTTAAGAAGTTTCCCAGCCCAGCACCACTTAGTTTGATTGCATCGACTGCCCTCAGAAATATCTGGGTGTATACAAGTGAGGGAAAGTGAAACAAAATGGCTCAGAAACAAACAGCTTGGGTTTGAGATATGAGATGTCTTAGCCAAAGTAATTAACACTGCAGTGATATGTCTCAAAAGTAGTTGTGCTTGTTTCCAGGTGATGACTGTACTTGCCTTCATGATGGGTGAAATCCCAATATGTCAGAAGAATGCCAAATTAAAATGTGTGTGCTGTTCTTCTTTATTCTCTGTGATATTAATAGAAGGCAGGGGAGGAGATCAAAGGTGAAGAAGACGAGGACGAAGAGGAAGAAGAGGATGAAGTCTCCACTATGTCTGAAGGCTCAGAAGTGGCACAAGATTTTGAGATCAGCAACTACAGCAGACCTGGGACAGGCCAGGTGAATGGTGACTGTAAGGACAGCAAGCACGGTGGGAAAGAGATCGCACCCAGCAGTGTCACCCCCAGAGACCTGCACTCCCTAGAGGAAACATCTTTGAACAAAGGATTGGAGCATTCTCAGCATGAAGGGAATGAGCAATGTCACACAAAGGCCTCTTGGCCTGGAGAAAGTGCCTGTCACCATCTGGGAGGCAGCAAGAAAGATGGCAGCGCCTATCAGCAGCCAGACAGAGCAGGTATGGGTTAGGCAGGAAGAAGTAGCAGAAGATGGGGAAGTAGCTGGCTAAACTTGACTTTTCTGGGAAACCTAATAGGCAGTAAGGCAAAAGATCTGAGATTGGGGGTCACTTAAACACTAATAATTCTGACATGGGTTGAATGATAATTCAATGTATTGCATGCTTGCATTGTGTGTCAGTGTATATGTGCAGATCTGCAATAAATATGGACGCTATCCTTTAATTCAGTTTTAAGAATTCTTAATTGGCATTCTAGAGTAGGTTGGAATTAGTTGGGGCAAGTGAAAGGGAAGAATATGGTTGGTGGCATTGGCTATCTTGGAAATTAAAATGTTCTTTTCATAATAACATTTTTCATTGTTTTTAAAGGACCCCAAACACGGTTTGGTCCCAATTCCAGTTATACTGATACAGAACAAGATCTACCCCTGTTTGTTTCTCTGCTTTTTCTCCAGTGTCACCAGCTGTTGCAGGGGCTGATCCCTCTGTGCCCTCATCTCCTGGGAGACCTGGCATCCAGGCAGATGGGAGACCATTCAGTTGTGTGTAAGTTTTGTGCAGATATCACAACCTGTTCTTCAGTTATGCCTGGTTTAACTATTGTAAAGAAAAAGTGGATATATTTGAACCTGTCTTCTGCTGCTATCACTTCTCTAGAAAAACAGCAGAGTTTTCAGTAATTAATGTAGGTTGAAAATATCTTTGGGATCTTGGACACCTTGGTCATATCTCACTTGCTCATTACTTTTATAATGGTCACTGCCACCACACATTGGCTGGTTCTAATGGTAACGGCAGCAAGGGTCTGATATGCCCTGATTTCGGAAGGGAAACCGTTGTATGAGAAGAAGATGGGCTGAAGAGGAGAAAGGCTATATAGACTCTTTGGCTACATGATGTTGCTAGAGGAAGTGAGACTTCTCTTCCTTTTAGATTGCAAAACAGGAGCTGTGGGGTTGAAATATCCACACTGGGGTTGTTTTGTTTGTTATCTTTAAAGTGTCACGCCATGCTAGAACTCTTGATATGGTGATTGCTTCCGGTTTTGGAAGCAATGACTAGCCTGACTTCAGTTCTCTGTGCCCTGGTCAGTCTGTTTTGTTGACCCTCTATACTGGACTGTCTTTGCTTGCTGTTCAGAAGTGGCATTTGATGCAAAGTCCAGCTGCAAACTTACCAAGCATGGCTGGATGTTAACAGTTGTAATGCACTTGTACTGTGCCAACTACTTTATACATTGCCTTTCAGATATCATTAGAGCTAAGGACTAGAATATTTGGCCACTCTGTCTCACATATACTTAACTTCATGTTGCCTCCTTTAGGCAGCACTAATGTAAGATGAAAAGTTGCGAGCAAAGAGGGTATCTTCAGTCATTCCCAGTTGTGGAACATGGACCCAAGAGAGATTTGCCTTAACAGCTGCTTTCAGCTTCAGGCCAATATTTTTGTTTTATATTCCCAATGTTTTTAAGGCCATTACATTTAGTTGTCAGTTTTGTGATACTCTTACAATTTTCTGATGTGAGGTATTCTATTTTCTTAATGTTTACTTTAAATTATAATCTCTCCTGATAGTGTGATTGAAAAATAAAATAAAGCGTGTGTATTAAATTGGTGCATTTTTCTATGTCTGCAGTGGATGCTTTAAGGCAGATTTAAACTGCCACAGAAAGATGCTGTACAATTCACTTGTGATGAATTCCTTCGGTGCAGTCTGAGTGTACATGCACATGTGAACAGTATCCCTGATCCGGTGCTGATGAGGAATCCCAGGCTTCTCCTGATGGTGGAGAAAAAGCCGTGCAAGGCCTCTGATCTCAATGTCACTTTCTCTCCCCTCCTCCAGTTCGGTGAAAGAGAAGCCTTCTGACCCTGTGGAATGGACTGTCGGTGACGTTGTGGATTATTTCACAGAAGCTGGGTTTGCTGAGCAAGCTTCGGCCTTTCAGGAGCAGGTGAGAACCCCAAGAAGAGGGATTGGGGGATTACACTTCAGCTAAAGTCTTATGAAAGTCTTGGCCTCTCATTGTGATGGAGAATATGCTGGAACTCTTTCCAGAGTTTAGGTCCCATTTGACTGGGAAAATTGCTTTAAAAATCTGGGTAAAGGTACATCCAGACTTTAGTTGTTCTATGGCTTTCTTTCATGTAGTGCGGTGGTTCTCAACCTTTTCAATGCCACGACCCCCAACCGGTCATAAGTCAAGGACTACTCAACCGGTTGTAAGTCGAGGACTACTCTACTGATGCAGCACCATTTGCAGAATGGGACTTTTGGCGGCTCAGCAGGGCAGAGACAGCCTGGACAATTCCTATTGGCTTTTGAAAGCCAATAGAATTAGACTCTATTCAAGAGAGTCTATTCTATTGGCTTTCAAAAGCCAATAGAATAAAAGGGAGTAGCACAGCTAAGGAAAAGGGGGGGAAAATGGCGGACTGCGTTGTTTGGCGACCCCCGTGAAATGGTCGTTTGACCCCAAATGGGGTCCCGACCCACAGGTTGAGAACCACTGATGTAGTGCTTCTGCCTGTTCCCTACCCTTGTGATTCTCAATGCCATCCAGTCTCTCAGTATTTCAAGAGAATAACCTGCTTAAAAGTAAATCACTGGTTTATCTCAGTAACCATATATGTCTTTTATGTCTTTTTTTTTTTTAATCCTTTTGAAATTCGGTAAAAGTGGGATGAGAAAGCGGCCACTCCCTGGATGGAGGCCCCGTTGTCATTTGTGGTCCTCCTTTTCATGACTGGTTTTCTTGAGCTCAGGCTGTGACAAGTTTTGGGTAGCTCTCACTAAAACATGTTTTCAGAGAGAGAGATTCAGAGAGATTTTGCACCTCCTGATGACCATCCACAATTATGCTCCCTAATTCTTTACTATGATCTATGCTCTTTGTTAGATAGCCTTTTGTTGGCTTCTTCAAAAACACAAATTTCAGTTTGCAATAAAGGCTTGTAAAAAGCTTTGTGCTTTCTGAAAGCTTAGATCTTTGAGATCTTATTTCCGTCTCGCCTTTAGGTACTGGGCAATTAAACCATTTTGATGCCTAGGAATCATAGGTGCACATTTGAATTCCATTTTGACAAGCCCAGTAGAACTGATTATTGAATTTTACTTCCACACTGGTAAACTCTGCCAGCACACCTGGGGTGCCTGGTTACTTTAAGAGGGTAGGAATACGAAGAGAAGGACAAGGGGGGGACATGATAGCAGTATTCCAATACCTCAGGGGCTGCCATAAAGAAGAGGGAATTAAGCTATTTTCCAAAGCACCTGAAGGCAGGACAAGAAGCAACGGGTGGAAACTAATCAAGGAGAGAAGCAACCTAGAACTAAGGAGAAACTTCCTGACAGTGAGAACAATTAATCAGTGGAACAGCTTGCCTCCAGAAGCAGTAAATGCTCCAACACTGGAAGTTTTTAAGAAGAGACTGGACAGCCATTTGTCCGAAATGGTGTAGGGTTTCCTGCCCGAGCAGGGGGTTGGACTAGATGACCTCCAAGGTCCCTTTCAACTTTACTATTATTATTATTATAATAGAATGGGAAGCACTGACAAGCAGCTAGGAAGTGTATTGGGCCCCACTTACCTGCCTTACTTTATCTAATGGTGGGTTGTGGCCAAGCCAGTTCAGTTGGGTTGGTTGTTTTTGGTTTTATTATAAATACGTTTGAAATTAGCAAGTGAATAAAAGGTAAATACAGGTAAAGTTTTCATCTAGCAACCGTTTGTAGTTAATGACAGAGATAAAAGTACCATTAATTAAGATTGCATTGACAATCTTAGCAGGTCTGTAAAGCAAAGGAAACTTGAAATAAGATCATAAGCAGAGTCATAGTTTTGCTTTATTTAACGAAAGAGGTACTTGTCCCACGGATGGTCACTAAAGAAGGATATAAAAATCTAATAAAAAATACCTATATATTGAGAGAGTAACTGCAGCCATATCTATTTCTAGAACACATTTTCTTTAGTACAGTGTTTCTCAACCTTGACAATTTTAAGGTGTGTGGACTTCAACTCCCAGAATTCCACAGCCAGCAATGCTGGCTGTGGAATTCTGGGAGTTGAAGTCCACACGCCTTAAAATTGTCAAGGTTGAGAAACACTGCAAGTTTAGTAGATTTCCTGTGCTAAGCAAAGTAATGGACTAGATGTCTTAAAAAGCCCCTTCCCAATTAGGCGGTGGGGATTCTGTAATGGCTCTTCTCGGCTCACAGACTGGTGAGAGATAGGCATATGAGCAGTGCACGTGTGTATGTATGCATGCATGGATATATGCCTCAATGTTGCTTTAATCAACCATACTTGGAACTCTTTTCCTGCCTTATAGAAAGGAAGAAACCTCTTCTTGGCATGCTGCTGTGCACTAATCTCATGATGTTCTGTTTTTGTGTATCCCTCCCCCTCCCTAGGAGATTGATGGGAAATCTCTGCTGCTGATGCAGCGCACTGATGTGCTTACTGGCCTCTCTATTCGCCTGGGACCGGCCCTCAAGATCTACGAGTATCACATCAAGGTCCTCCAGCAGTGCCACTTTGAAGAAGACGAGGGCGACTCCTTCATGGGCTGAGGAGAACGGGGCCACGCTAGTGAGGGGGAGGGAGAGAACAGGGACTCTGTCAACGCTACTGTCTCAGCCATTTCAGCCTTCCTTTGCCTCTGTGAAAACAAGACAACGTTGGGAAGGGCAAGGGCTTGGACCATACCTGGTGAGAGGAGGGAGGCAGAAATGACCCAGCTTTCGTGGCTTCCTTATCCCGGTTATCTGGTGATCCAAAAGACTGGGTTCAGAGGGCTAAAAGCTCGCTTTCTTCTCTCATCTTGCCTGTCTGACCCGACCCCAAGCTTTTCACTCACCATAGTGCATTGTCTGTTGGGGGGGGGGGAGAGAAAGATGAGGCAATGTGGTTTTCCTCCTTTTCCCAATCTTCACCTGAGCTGAAATGATTTATGCTTCAGCAGCACCCAAATGGCTTCTCCCTTCCCTCTCTCCAACAGTAGCATTGGATAGCCCTGATTGCCCCTTCTTTCGATGATAGGCAAGAAAAAAAGCTTGCTGGAGGTGCCAGGAGGTTTTAATCAAATAGCTTTTTATTCTCTTTTCTGTTCAGGTAGCCTTTTCTTCCAATTTTCATGGTTGTTGCCCAGAGTCAATTGCTTTTTATTATTTTTTTTTCTTCCCCATTTTTTAAAAATATAAATATTTAAACTGAAAAAACGATTTAGTATTCCCAGATACCTTAGCCCTCTGCAAAGGGTAATGGAACCAGCTGAAATGACTGTATGTTTAAAGGGCAAAAATGTGCAAGAGGGCTCCAGATTTTGGGTTCTGCTCTATGGAGAAGTGTCACCTGGTAATCAAGTTTTGGAAGAAAAAAGAAAGCAAGTGGGGGTAGATTATCTTCTGTCTAGTCCATAGATGGGAATAGACTTGAAGGGTTCCACCTTAATTTTCAGTATTGTAATCCGTGGGATGAAAGCGCGGTAACCTTTACATAATCACCAAAAAGTCTAAAATAAATGTAGGATTTATAGATGGGCTCTTTCCAGTGGGCAGAGAGTTATAACTGTGTGCTTGCGTGTGTATGTATGTATTTTCATTAGCAGTGAGTTTTCTTACATAAGGACTATATAAGTAGACCATACCACCAATATTAATGCTTTGGGGACATAGAAAAGGATAGGGAATGAAATTGGCCAGAACCATTTTTTTTCTCTATCAAACACCCAGGGGATGGCTTTCCTATCCTTAGGACTGGCCTCTTCCTGTTTAAGCAGGATAAATCCTAAAAGATTGCAATGCCAATATTAAGAAATTATCCTTGGTAAACTTGTAAAAATCAGGTGATGGAGGTATTCCGGTGGGCACATTATACAACATTTCAGATTCTCAATGGTTTTGAAGACATATTGTACTTAATGTTGGCCAGGAAACATCTGTTTCACAATTGAAAGTCAGTTTCAGTTTTGCATTAAAAACAATGGGAACTTCATAGAGGATGCAGACAACTCTTTAGAATAGGATCTTAGATTGTATACAGAACAACATTTCCAAAACTCATTGGAGAATCACGACAGATCACTTCAAATGGTGTAAATTAGAAATGTAAAGGGGATCTTACTGAAAGTGAGAAAAATTTATATCTACTCTGTTTAGTTGTGCATTAGGAACAGAAAACTACATAATTGCAAAGAGAGAAGGAAACTTCAATTTCACTACCAGGAAGAATGCAGATATGAGCACACTGAATTTTATGTTCTCAACATTTCCCTTCGACCCACGAGGGCTAGAAACTTATACTTTGAACTTTGATAACAGAGGTTCTTGATGTTTTAGCACAGAAGTGCCTCAGGGGCTTACATACTGGCTACACATTGCTCTCTATTGCACTAGGCCCTATTTTTTTGTCCAGAGCTGGGAATAAAAAACCAAATTTTTTAAGTTCTAACAAGTCTTAACCCCTTGTATTTTGTCTATCAAACTTGCTGTGCAAGAAGTAATACACAATACAGTGTAGGAAACAGTGGCCGATCCAGCAGGAGCTGGAGTGGCTTTTGATCCTGCTCACTCCTTTTGGTAATAGATACGGAGCTCTTGGTTCACTCTTAACTCATTCCAGGCACAATGAAAGAATCTGCAAAAGGTAAATTAAAAAAAATATATATACAGCTGACTCACTATAGTGATCTGAAAGCTCAGTGAGGCCAAATTGGAATGAGTATTGTACTGGGGTATCTTAAACGTTTAAGGAGCAGCTTAAGGCATAACTTTGCAATGAAAGAGCAAAAAGCTTTGTGTTGATACATTCATGAATTTTTCTCAGACTTAAGACTATGTAAATACGATCATCATATATTGATAACAGTTCACTTTTTAAAATATGTATGTGTGCATATATATACACATAAACATATATATGTATACATATACATATATGTGTATATATATATATATAGATGATAAATGACTTCATAGTTTCATCATGTGCCCAGATCATAATGTAAAAAATCTTGAAAAATGTGAAATGATAAGTTCAATGAATTGTGAGTTGGGCACATGTTGATTTTTCTCACTCATTTCACTGACTTTTTTCACAGGGAAACTACTTTATGATGTATGCAAATTTCCATTATAGCACCTTTGAAGACAGTAATCACTAGTAGACAATTTTAAATGTTTTGGATTTTATCTGCTCAAAAACTTATGAAGAATGCAACCTTCATAAGTCTCAGGTCAGCACAATTGCATCCAAACTATTTTAATTTCAGGGTAATGCTAAAAGAGGTATTTGGGAAGTGGTGGTTGGATGGTTGTCATCTTTGATATGTGAATCCTGGCTATCATGGTTGAATGTGACTACTCATAATGAAGCCACAATGCCATCCAAGCTCACATTCCTACACAAAAGTGGATGGTGGCTCTTTAGGAACATGAATCTAGCAAACTGCATCTGTGTTTAAGATTAATTTCTGAATAAGATATTCCATGTGCTGGAATTGGCTGATTTCAGGACCATCTATCATTTGTTGCATTTTCCCCCTCTCCCCCCCCCCCAGATAATCTCAGGTTTAGTAGAATTTATTCCCACGTAGACAGACATGGATCTGGTCTTAAGTAGTTTTTATCTCCAGTTCATCTGGGTGTTCCTGTTAAGTGTCCAACTTTGGTTCCACCTAAAAAAAACCCCATCTTTTATCTAAATTTCTGATGCTGGTGCGCATTGTGTATAAATACAGAACTGGCAGAAGTTATTCCAATTAATATAATGGTGTATTTACTTTTTATTTATTTTGGACATATATTAACTGACTTGGGGGTTTTATGAGATGTCCCTGCACCATGCTATACCTTGTTACAAAAAGAGTTAAGTAGCCAACTTGATAAAAGAGTTATCCTTTTTTTCTGTTGGAAAGGTGAAAGCATTGCAACTTTTTATTGAACTGGAGAAGGACAAAAATAGTTAATTCTATGTGAGATAGAAAAAATGGACATTTCCCTCCCAAATTACTCAGGGGCATCTAATTGTAATGAGGGACAATCAGTACTGTTCAAAACTATCTTACCACAAGGTACAATGAATTGGTGGAATTTTCTTTCCTAAAATGCACCACCTTTAGAGAGACTAGAATTCTCCCTTGTTGTTCGCCCAATAATTTAAAGGAATTCCCAACTAAGAAGAAGATTTGTCATTACTGGATGTTGTGGGTGAGGTGGGAGATTGTCTTGGAGCACTTGCCTGCAAAAATAGGATGCTGATGTGGGCATATCTATGATATATTCCAGCAGAACTCTATTATGTTCCTTTTCATTACTCTATTTTTCAGCATGGACAATAATAGGGTTGATGCCATCTCTTGCAAAGATTTCCAATAAATACCTTTGCTGTGCCTCAAAAGGTAAACTCCACTTCAAACATATAATTCATTTCTCAGCTTTCAACTTATGTCATATGCCTGTCAAGCTTCCAAAGGAAGCTTCAGGTGTAGGGTTGTGTTTGTAGCCATCTTGTGAAATTGCCTTCTAGTGTCTGGACAGTACCTTGGGTAATATGACCCCCTTGGAGTGAAATAAACTTTTTGGTTTATGAGGATTCATAAGCAGCCAAATATAGCAACAATCTTCCTTAATAGAACCTGACTTATAATTCATGGACTAAAGATAGATGTAGTCTTCCTGAACCAAACTTTCTGGGTATCTCAGCTCAGAATTAATAGTGCTCAATCTTGATTTTAGTGAGAAAAAAGGCAAGGAATAGGGAAACATGATACAATTTCCTATTTTGCTATAGCAGCGTTTCTCAACCTTGACCATTTTAAGGCATGTGGACTTCAACTCCCAGAATTCCACAGCTGGGAGTTGAAGTCCACATGCCTTAAAATGGTCAAGGTTGAGAAACACTGTGCTATAGAGAGCTTTTCCCTGACAATACTTATTGATTAAAAGGCTATGTAAGCATGCATAGCATATTACATGCTTTAAAGCAGAGGTCCCCAACCTTTTGGGCACCAGCGACTGATTCTGTGGACACAGGTTTTTCCGCGGACCAGAGGGGGTGTGGTTTTGTGTGCTGCCTTCATCCCATGGATGGGGCTTTGCTTGTTTGTGCAGCCCGGATGCTGGCATGCTGCAGCCTGGTACTGGTCCACGGACCAGGGGTTGGGGACCCCTGCTTTAAAAAATACATTTTGGAAATAAAGCACAAAATTAGAAGTAGAACATGCAAAAATACTTACGTTTTGCAAGCTATATGTGAATATCCCCTATTGTTCGATTTACATATACAGGAGGCTGAAAACTATTCTAGGTCCCAGACAGCAAAGGTTTACTACAATATAGTTTAGTGCAGGAAAGTGGATAGCAAAGATCAGAACATTTCAGTATAAATAGTCTATAAATGGAAGTCTGCCCATTAGAGTCAAAAGTTGTGATCGTTGTAAAGCAGTTTGCCCCTGTCACCAACCCAACCGTTTTTTGTGGGGGTTAAGCAAACCTATTGTTCACCAATGGGGCATTTTTGCCATAAATCAGAAATAAAACTTTTGGGGGCAAACAGCTGCAAAGATGGGTCAGTTGCCAAGTGCCCAAAATGTGGTCATGTGGTAGGACATTGAAACTTCAGAACTGGGTGGTAAATATCTTTGGGTGGAGTCCATTGTACCTTCAAAAGATCTGAAGTCAAGGGCCACCTATACTGCCCAATCCTCCTGCAGTTCAAGATGCTCATCATCTTATCAGCAGGCTGAGGTGGAGATGCTGTATCAAGTTTAGTGTGTTTAGTATCTTTTAAACTTGCCCTTACACTCTTGTTCATGGACTAATCCCAGTTAAAGAATTAGAACTATCTCAGCTACTTTCGCTCAGCAAGTGACATTGTTACAGTTGTACAGCAGCTTAAGTGAAGAAGGCTAGAGAGAGATCTCCACCCTGGAAGAAGACTAATTCCATAAGTCTATGCAATCATGAGTACCTAGCATTGGAAATTCAAGATTAACTTCTTCAACCCTATCTAGAATTTTTATGAATTTAAAACAGTTACATCCATCGCAGCTTAGCCATTTGTTTTCTAAAGAAAAGTAGCCCCTGTATATTTTAACAAGACTCTGGTCCAACAGCAGAACTTTAGTCTGCAGAATGGCTTCTCAAGAATTAGCCAAGTAATTAACTACCTTGCTTTAGGTAGTCTCAAGAGGCCCTGAGCCCTTAAAAGTGTAACCAATTTTGCACTGCATTCCGACTATTAAAAACCAAACAATTTTCAAAGACGCACAACAGAATAACCTCAAATTTATTTTTATTTTTTAAAAATACTATATCACACTTTGCTACATTACAAAAAAAGTTGCACACATCAATACTTCATTACAGACAATAAGGCTCCACATTTGCGTTAACTAGTGGAACTACAAGTGATCTGGGAAGGCAGATATAGGAAGATGGCAGAGTTAATGAGATGAACGTTTTTTAAAACACATTTCACATTATAGAAACAAGCTTCATTTCTTTTTTTCAGGAGAGAAGGAGTATTGCAATAGAAGGTTGGCTTCACGAGTATAGTACCTCTTAAATATGGCAATTAGAAAAAGCTTTTTCACATTGTTTTTCTGGTAGTAGGTTAGAAAGGCAGCCTAATTTTTAGATAGTCATCTTTGCTCTGAATTTATGCAGTTTAATGTAGACTCTCAAATGTGGTAACAACAAAAAAAAATATGGCACAGCTAAAAGAAACCATTAAACAATTGCTATTGTACGATGGAATCGGGTTTATCCATTACTGGACACCATCTCATAGCTGCGGTATAGTTTCATACCACTCTTACTAACAAATGCCAGAGCAAAACTATCATGGTTGCACTGCCAATCTATGCGTCTCTAGAATGCTAGTGAAAAATGTCTAACATTGAACAGTTATAAAAATTCTCAGAGGCTGCTTGGAATTGTAATTCACAACTTAAGGGTTGTTCCGGATGTTCCTCACCCCACCGCTGCATTGGCCTACAATCAAGTCAGGAAAGCCCCTCACAATGACACACGTGCTATTTGTCTAGGCATAACCACTGGCACAAAGAAAAAAAAAATGGAATTATCTACTGCTGCATCAGCAAGGAGTTTGGGCTAGCACAAGTATAAGAACCAGTTGCACCAAAACTTGGTCCCTGCATTTTCTAAACTTTTCCATTTTAGATAGAAGTTCAAGTGGTCTGAAAACTGTACCTTTGAAGAAAATTCCCAAACTGATTTTTTTTAGCAGTCTTTTCTTACCTAGTCTTGTTTAGGATGCTAAAATACATCTCTCTTTGAGTCCAAGGTCTCCTCCAGAAGTTATTGCTGAGAGGTCCACTTCATAGAAGTAGGCAAGAGAAGTAGAGTAACCACATCCTAAATAGCAGATACATCAATCATTCAAAAACACTAAGATGTCCTCATTTGTAAATTTCTCTTCCATATTGGCTACATTCACACAACCCATTTAAGCTACTTTTTGAATTAATTGATGTCCTTGTACCAAACATACTGTGCAAATCCAGGCTGCTGGATAACATATAAATTTATCTGTTAGGTCTCATCCTAATAGTATTGTGTGGGCACAATCTTTGAGGTGCTACTTCCTTAAAAAAAAACTCTCAGAGTAAAACACCTTTGCCAGGAAATTTGCTTTTGAAAGTTGACAAAAAAAAATATCAAATATTGGCAGCCTGACAACCAAATGTGGATGGCTTTCCATAAGGAGGTATCAGTAATCAAGGCCACTAGCATCTTCTGTTACTGATAGCCTTCATTAATGAAGAACACTGTAGGTTTATCAAAATACGTGGGAGAGGAAGCTTTATTTTTATCATGTTGACGGATAGTGATATCAATAATTGGCACAATCACATGTTACCACTAAGTAAAGCTGGACCTTACCCTCTGGAAATAAACATTATGCCTGGTAATCCCAAACATGAAAGGCTGACCAGTCTAGTCTGCTGAACCAAAAACTCAAGGGCTAAGACTGCATGGGATAAATGTAATCATGATTCACAAGTGCTTAACTATCCATACCATTAGCTGCTGAAAATGAAGGGGAGAGCAGTAGCTCCAGTCAGCTAACACTTGACCCTTCCTGGACATTAATAGATACACTTGTATGAAAAGTAGTGGTTCACCTCCAAAAAATGCCTTCTATATATTTATAACTGGGGGGGGGAGAATAATCAGTGGAACGACTCTACCTCTACCACAGTCCAGTCCCCATGTGGGGATGACATGTCCTCTGGGGAGAAGCTGGTCACAGAAGTGATGCTGGCTCGAGATTCTTCCAAAGGGGAGATCAGTTCCGTCCATTTGCCAATCTCTGCTTCGCTGTTCATGGCCCCCTTCCCACTGACAGCCCCAGGAGGTGCTTCTGTTGGGAAGAGCAGGGCTCGGCTGATTAGCTGCTGTACGACTGTAGCCTGGATGTTTCCTAGCTGGAGAGCCTGTTCTCGGGAGGCGGCACGCAAGCAACGGCTCCCGTCCTCTTCGTCTGGGCCAGGTGTTTCAGCACCACTTTCTACTTCATAGATAGTGGAGAGGATCTCTGATGGACATGGTTCCCAGGGGAAGGGCAAGCCAGCCCCATTGTCACCTACAAATAGGGCAAGGAGCTTGGGTTGGAAAGGATGGCCCTCAGGATGGGTAGTGGTCACAACAGACAGAAAGGAATTGACAGACAAGAACAAAAAAGAAAAGGGAAAGTGGAAAGAGGCTAGGTTTTGAAGAAAAAAAGGAGATGCTTCTCAGATTTGCAAGAAATACACTCCATTGCAGTTATAGTGCCAGTGCTTGGCTGATCAATGTTGTGTTCCCAACTAATTCATTTTAAAAATGGATTCAGAGATTGTATTGGGCATGTCTCAATACAATGTCTCAATACTAGACAGTTTTTGCATGCTTGTTTACTGCTAGTTGGCTCCACTGGCTATGAATGAGAACGGCTAGGGCTAACTTTTTGGAGGACCTATATATATGAAATCAGCAACCCTTTACTTTCTGAACAGCTTCCCTCCCAGGAACTGTTCACCTCAATCACCTCAAATTTTCTCAGAATCAGAGAAAGAGATGCCAGAGTTCTTAGGACTGATTAAAACTTCATTTTATCAGGATCTGTTCCTAATTTATCTATAGACTGCTTGGTTTCAGTTTCAATCAATCAGCAATAGTGAAGCAGGATTTAGTTCAATAATGAACTTGAGGATTTAACTTGTTTCTCAGCTCCTATTAGTAAACCAATTGGTAAACCGAAATTATTTATCTAATTATAAATACTAAAGCAGCTATCAAAGCTGAATCATTTTTGAATCCAGGAATCTTTCAGCATATAACATGCTAAGACAGGAAATTGCAACGTGAGTTTTCCTCAATGGCCTTCCTCCTAGTCCAGTACACCTATGGCCTGAAAAGATCTAAACGCAATCTATCTCCTGCAGAATATTTCTGATCATTTATTACATTTCAAGATTTCATTAAAGGAAATCTGCCTTGGTTAATTAGCAAGCTAACCAATCCTTTGCTCATTCCAGGAAAGCATGATATTCTTAACCAATCGCTATTTAGCCTTCCTGTGATGGAAACGTGATGGCTTCAATGATTTATTTCTTATGCCTGGCATAAGAAAAGTTGGAAAGTTTTTTCTTAATATTCAACCAAAAATCTATTAAACGTAGCCCTGATTTCTAGGGCTATAAACAATAAATGTGCGTTTTATGGCCGAGTCCGTGTTATTCAAAACGTCAGTATGGTGTGTTTGGTTTTGCCTTAGCATGTTAATGAATCCACCCAATGCTAGGATATTTGTCTAAACACAGAAATGTGCATGATTCCAGAGGGAAGGCAGGTTGGGACTGCTGGACAACTTGGATCAAATTAATTGTGAGCCCCATAAAACATCTAACAGTCCAAGCATTGTGCTGCTTAGTACCTTGCTCTGCTCTCTACTAAATGTTCTCAGAGCCCAATGCACCAAAGGATGCAAAATCCAATGGCATGAAGAAATTGCAAAAGGCAGCTTTACCAAAGGATAATTAAAGAAGACATGGCTGCTGAGCAGGATGAGGACCTCAGGTTATTCTGATGGATCAAGTTTTCCTGATGCTTGTTCATATATTCAAAATAAGGTTTCTTCTCCCATATGCCACTCATGTTTGTCCAGTTCATATACAGCAAACCCCATAATTTCTGTTTGCATTCTAGATGCTATTATTTATTTGGCACCCTTCTTTCCAATTTAAAAACTGCAAGTGGTATGGACAGGTAGGTGGAGAAGACAGATTCCCTGGAAAAACAATACAGGCCACATCAGATAGACAAAGTGATGCTTTATTTTACATATCCAAAGGCTAAGAAGTTTATTTCCACCATCACCACCACCACTAAGAAAAGCACTAAAATATACACAACTTTCCCAAAAGAAGTCTATTAAGAAGTTGAGAGAAAAGATTTTAAGACACACAAAAACGAGAAAATGCCCGTTTGGCTAGAGACACAGATGGAACAGATACACAAGCAGGAAGGAAACCATCTCCATTCCCTACAGGATACTATTGCACATTAACATACCACAGGTTGGCCCATCCAACACAGATAGGGCAGGATTTCTATACATTACCTGCAGCCAGACTATGACCGGCAGGGAAAGGCTGTGACGATTCTTCTTCGTGCCCTCCAGTCTTCAAGGGCATTGGGGTGAGGTGCAACTGTTGCTCCCAATCCACGGGAATCTTGCTGCAGGTCTCCTTACTGCCCTCAGTGGAATGTTCTTCGCTGTCCAGGGAAGAGAGGCCGGGGCTTTTGCCACAGCTGTCAGCTGAATGGAGATGAAAGGCACCAAAAACATCACACGAAGCTGCAGAGTTGGTTGAGGCTGGGGTTTCTGTGCCAGCATCACCAGAACCTGGTTCATCAGACTCCTCTACTGAATGGGGCAAATGTGACTTGGTTGGGAGAGGTGATGTCAAGAGGCATACCGTTTTGGGAAAGCCCGCTTCCTTCAGAAGATCTGCATCCAGATCAGCTTCCTCCTCGGAGGATACAGTGGGCTCAGTAGGTGGATCTCCAAGGACTTCATCTGCTGGCAGGGTCTCTGCCTCATCGTCTCCCTTTTCCATGTGGATGCCCAGATCAAGTTCACCAGGGAGATCCTCCAAGGGACTCAGGAGCTGATGACAAGTTTGTTCCAGTTTGTCATCTGACTTAGATTCAACTCCAGAGCTACTGTCGTACTCCCGCAGCTCTTCAGGTGTGCTAGTTTCACTGCTGCTCTTACCTGCCAGATCAGGCCCACTTAAGGTGCTGGATTTGGAAGACGAGCCTCCCTTCTCTGGAGAGAGAGCTTTCAGCCCTGTACTACTTAACAGCAACTCTGGCATTTCAGCCAACTCAGTTGGGTATTCTTGTAACAACTCCAAGCTCTTCAAGGGCAGGCTCTGAGGTTTGTGCATTGACAGCTGAGTGGCACCGCTATTTGGTGAGAGCTCCCCTGAAGGATGAAACAATAAGTCTGGAGTTTCATATTGGGTGGCCTCTTCTTGCTTCACATTACTCATGCATTCTTCTGGAATTACTGCATCATCCTCAAGTTCTCCAATGGTGGGATAGTCATCTAAGCTGCTAGACTGATCATCATAGCCTGCAGAAGGCTCTCCAGGCAATTGTGTAGGAATTGAGGTTGCAGCCACAAACACAGGGAGACGTGTTTGGTACTGTGTAGCTGCTCCCATTATTAAATGATCTGCTACCTGCAGAACTTCCATTAGCTCTTCATTTTCAGCACGTATACTGGCACAATGCAGATCCTCCATCTGCTGAGAAGTGACTACTTTCTGTGTAAGCTCACTATCTTTAGTTGCAAGATCTAGGGGGCTCTTCAGTCCTTCATTTCCTGCCTCTAGAGATACCACTTCCTTCTGCAGTTCTTCCTCTGAGTCCTGACACAAATTCAATACCCTGTTCACCATTTCCAATTCAGTGCTATCATCGTGGCCTGCTGCTAGAGACTCTGTTACAGTTTTTAAGATGGGATCAAACTGGCTAGCTGACAGACTGGGCTCCTCCTGCTCTGCTGAAAGACTGGGCTCCTCCTGTGTCTCCGCCAGAACTAATAGTTTTATAGTTTGAGTCTCTTCAAGCAATTCAGACTCTAAAGTCAAGGACTCGGAAGAAGGAGATCTCTCAAGCATAGGAACAGATTCGCTTATTAAAATCTGGGAATCCCCAGCTGGAAGGGATGTTGTTGAAATACGATGTACATCAAGACAAGGCTTGTCAGGGCTGTGCAAGAAATGGGGCTGCTCAATAGCTGCTGAAGCATCAAAATGAGATGTTTGCTTTCTGAGGTGCTCGGAGTCCATGTCTCTTTCTTTGTGCCATAAGGTTTCCGCTGGAGAAGTTTGGTGAGAGAGCTCCAGCTGAATGGGAGGAGATGTTTCACAAGGGAGGGCTGGCTCCAAATTGTGTGTTTCATCACCACTTCCACAACGTACCTCCAAGACATCAAGAGTGGTCAAGCGAGGCATCTCACTGACAGATGATATACTGGTATCTTGTGGTCCAGGGCAGACCAGAGATTCTTCAAGGAGTGCTGAAGGCAGCCCCTCTGAAACATTAGCGTTTATCTGTTCCTCTTTGTCGTCTTCTGAGACTCCTGGTTCCATCTGCTCCATCCCTACTCCTGTTATGCAACAGCCTGCAGTCTCCGGGGAGAGTAGCTGGTCAACAGTTTCTTCTTCTGCTGCAGATTCCAACTTTTCTAGAAACTTTGTACCCTTGATTGAAGCACTTTCTGCTTCTTTGATGGTTTTCTTGCAATTCCCTTCCTTGGCAATTGTCTTTTGAAGCTTCTTTTGGGGTGACACCTGCTCACGACTGGAAAGAGTGTCTTTCTTCAGAAGCTTCTTGCCTGAAGGAGGCAGAGATTTGGGAGGGGAAGCAATGACTCTTGGATGGAGAGTCCCAACGGCTGCCTTGGCAGGAATTTGGGGCTTGCTGGGATCTGAAAATCTCTTTGCTGCAAATCTGCTGTTCATAGGTGCAGTCACATTCCTCTCTCCGAGATTTTGCTCAGATTGCAATTTGGAGGCCGAGTGTTTGGGATGCTTTAGGACAGGTGGCATCTTCACAGAGGAGTTGGAGTGTGAAACCTTGGCCTTTAAAACTGGGGCAGCTCTAGAGGCATCTGGAGTAAGAAAAGACATCTTACATCTTTGTTTGGACTGGAAAAGCTAACATGTTATCTATGCAGAACGCCTGAAACCCCTCCAGCATCCTAAGGCCTATTTCTAACTACACTACAGCTGCCCCTTCCGCTTTAAGGTTCATATGGCAATTGAACACGACCTTCCATTTTAGTACTGATTCGTTCATAAAAAATAATATAGTTGTCCTGCTTCAGTGATCATTGTCCCTTTCTCAATGGGCTTACCGATGACGTGATGTTTTGCTCCTTGTACTTGACAGGCCTCAAGTCTGTTTTGCAATAAGCTAAAATTTTAAAAGTATGTAATGCTTAGTGTGACTTCCCTAACTCCTCCAGATGTGGAATACTAAATAGTCCAATTATTGTGGTGTTGCTAGCCAATTGTTATGGCCATTAGAATTCAGCACCATCTCTTCAGAAGCCACGCCAACAAAAACTGCTATGTGCCAGCAAAAGCCACTATGACTGAAAATTATGGAAGCCCAAATAAAAAAAAACATTGGAAAGCCTTAGGGGAAATGATGACATGGAAACATAGTTCTAATTCTTAAGGGGGTGGAAGAACCCTGCCAAGAACTTACTAGGTGTGCTTACCCTTGGCAGCCCTGATATGCCATTTGCAACGTAGATAATTCTGATTGATCTGAGAGGGTTATGATCCTTGAATATGTTTTGAAATCTAAAGTCACTATAAACATATTGAAAAACATTTATATGACCTGCCTTTAGCCTGATCACTCCCGCTTATACGTATTATCTAATATTTCTGTGAAATATGATCTTCCCCCTTTAGACATTGCAAAATTCAGGTTTTGGTAAGGTAGAGGGGCATTTGTGTTATGACAACAGGCTATGTACCTCTCTGTGTTGCCAGAGTGTTTTTCTGCTGATGTGCTGATGTGGCCTGACCAGCAGGGGGTGGTGTTGGCTTATGTTTGCCCACATTCTTATCATTGGTAGCAGGTCTGTTTAAAGAGGATGAAGTCCTGAAACAGATAGCAAACGATTATGCACAGCAGAGAACCCTTAGAAAACATAGAAGGCACAATTGAGTAATCTATGGCCTCAGTACAAATGCTCTTGAAGCTTTTGCCAGTTCAAAGTCTACGAGCCAAGTTTATCCTGAAAAGTACCAGCTTTTAAAACTTGCAGTAAAGAGAAAAGGACTAGTTTTTTTAAAAACAAAACAAAACAAAACAAAAACAACCACCTTCAAATATCTCAGCCATTAGATCAAGAACCAGACAAGATGTTTTTATTTTGGTTAACAGCTTGAAATATAGTTCTGCTAGCTACTCACCTACCTCTTGCATCTGATGGCATCTTCCAGTATTCAAATAAACTGGGCCAGGGGAGAACAAACACAAAATAGCAATGGATTTTGGTGGCAGCACGTTGGCTGATATACCAGCTACCAATCCAACCTAAATCATAAGCATTCATACCCCACTGTGTGAAGAATAGTGACCTCAGTTTATGTATAAGGTCTCAAGACAGACTGACACCACCTTTCCTTTCCAATCGTGGCTCCAAAATCCACCAAGGCAGATTTAAGGTAGGATAGCATTGCTGCTTTTGCCTAGCCCAGGGGTAGGCAACCTCGGCTCTTTTATGACTCATGGACTTCAACTCCCAGAATTCCAAGAGCTGAGGTTGCCTACCCCTGGCCTAGCCAATCTTAGTTATTGACCAGGTATGCCTGTTTGCCCATCACTAAGTCATGAATGAATGAGGACTTGTTACAAACAAGTCTTGAGCATAGATCAGCAGCACTCCAGGTCAGGAACACAACACTCCATCCATCTGGGCCCAGGACAGAAGATCACCACCAAACTGAAGCCCTTCCACTGGAACAGCTTATTCAGCTTATTTGATACTTTTATCCACTGATTGTATGTGTGCTCCTCATTGGATTTACAACAGCATCAGTGATAGTATGCAATAGTATACTATTGTGCAGTACACTAGTATACCAGACAATTAAGCTGTTTGCCTCGTTATAGAGGCATTCCTTGGCTTTAACTCCAAATAGCTGGCAGCCCTCCAGTCTGCTACTAGTATGATTTACTCTTATATCACATTGCAGATCTAAGTATGCTTGTGCCCTGTGTGTACGATGTTTTCTTTCTTTCTAATGCTTTTAACTGGGGTCATATCAAATTGCTATGCTGTCAGAGAGACAATGGTGAAATGGACAGAGTTCCCGAGTGGCCCTGCAAAACTCCAGGCTTCTAACTAGATACAGACATGACATTCATATCCTATAAGGGAGATGCTCTCTCGGATTGCCTTAACATGCTTTCAACCTGAATATATTAATGTACAAACAATTACTCCCACCATAATTTCACAACAATTCCCTCCATCAGGACTCTACTTTATACCCCCCAAAACCTGGCATTTCTGAGCAAATCAACATACTCATACAGAGAAAAAGCATTTAAAATCCCAATTCTTTGACTGGTGCATCTGAAAGCGATACCCAAAGCCGATACCTGGATGTTTTAGTCTGTTCAGCTCTGCTGGGCTTCGTTGAAGGTGCTTTTGATGCTGATGGAAGAAAAAAAAAAGGCAGCAGCTTAACAGTTAATTGACAAATTGCCATGAACACTTGCAAGAGTTATCTAATGAATGTAGTGGGACAAAGGGAAGGTTTCTTTTTTCAGGATTGAACAGTGTGTCAAGAGAAACATCAGAGAAAATACAGAAAGTGCAGCATCCTGAGAATCCAATCCTTACGGCTATCATAATTAATGCTGGGAACACTGCTTGCCTGGTTACAAGTTAGGAAAAGCCATCCCAGTATCTAGTGATTTAGGAAAAGAGATCCATATAGTTCTTCCATTCTTCCCAACAGCTAGTATTAGATGGCTCTCAATGCTTTTTTTTCCCCTGAGTAAAAAAAAAATAATCAGTAAGTTTAGCACACTTAGTACCCTTTAAAAAGCATGACCAAAACCATCCTGAAAGATGCTGAAAATACAGGAATGAACCAAGTCCAGGATTAATTACTCCGTGCATGCTGAAAAACAGGCAAAAGCATACCTATGGGCTGTGTGGTCACCTTTGGGGGTTTCTGCTGCGCTTCCTTCTCTGTAGCTGTCTTTCCCGACGTCTTCAGTCCACTTGCCCTGTCCCCTGTTGCCTTTTTCACTGTTGCTCTAGCAGACAAGTTGTCAACACTACTACTCTTGGATGCCGGCTGCTTTGGCTGCTGCACGTTGGCCTTCCGAGCAGATCCGTCTCCAAGTGTTTTGGAAGCTCCGCTAGGAACTGAAGGAGAACCAGCTGCGAGAGCTGCTGGCTGCTTCTTATTGGGAAGCTTGTTTGCTGGCTGGGGGGGCTTGCTGGCCTTTTGCTTGGCAGCAGAGGGACAAGCAGTTGGCACTCTCTTCCTAGCAGTTGCCACCCCGCTGGTCTGCAAAACTGAGGTTCCACTAGCAGCTCTGCCGTTGTCATCCATCTTCACATTCATAGGCTCCAGGCGGGTGGTATGTGTCTGAATGGCTTGGCAGGTTGCAGTTTTCAATTTGGTCCTGAAAAAGAGAAGCACCACCAAGGTGACCCAAACCATATACCTATTGCTGGACCCCCAGGAAGACCGACTACATATAGAGAGACTGTAACAATGAGTCTTCCAGCTCCTGCTTACCGATTGTGGAAGACGACACTGGATGCAAATAGGATTGAAGTTGGTACTGACAAAACACACAAGGAGATCAGGATATGCGGTCATGTGTTCACTGATACTATCCTTATTTTATTGTCACAGGCTTTTACAACAATACTCATATCTGAAAGGACCTACAATAATAGCCAGAGTATCACAAAACTCACCTTCTAGGGAGGTCACGTCAGAGCAAAGAGATTTCAGCTTGCTGTGGCAAGGGTAAACAACCTCATTCAGACCGCAGGTTATCAGGAGCTGCATTCAAAAAACAAAAAAACAGATGGACCCAGGTCAAAGTTCAGTTTAAAAGACTGAAATAAGATTCATATACACACTGTCAATTCATTTTCCTCTAAAGCGTATTCACACTTCTGCTCTCCTCTTAAGTGTTACTGCCTATAAAAAGAACATTGCAAAAAGAAATTGACACAGAGGTCCTATATACAAACAGGAGTGGAGAGGGCCAGAAGCAATTAGCTTTCTGGATCAGGGGGCTTTGCCCTTCCAGATTCTACAATGCTGGTGATGGAAGAGCATAAAGGAGATTCTGAATGGGAAATGGTAACTTTTCTTCTCTCTTCTTGTTACCATAGAAAACATTGATGCATATTTTATCTGTAAAAGGGTCAGCAGATAAATTTAATAACTGTCGCTCAACACAAGTTCCCTAGATTAGTGTTGATCCTACTTATGATCCTAGTATCTCTGCTAATTTGTGAATTTTTATCTAAGAAACATCACTAACTACAACAAGAATCAGAGTCACCAACTACTAGATTCAGGCTACCTCAAGGCAGAAAGGAGTCCAAGTCCCTAACAGCACATGCATGTACACCGCGTGGACCAACTACTATTGATACACAGACAGAGGCACTCTTGCAAACTGACAATAATGCACCACATTTGTATCCTATCTTTCCCTTCAACACAAAATACTCCACATGAGGGTTTAGCAGGACAGGTTTCCTTAGTAGTCTCCAATCTAATTTGGTCTGAGGATATAATAAGCAAGGCTGCAGTTCTCACACAATCATGGAAGGTCGGGGGGGGGGGTGGAAGAGATCACCCTTATCCTATGAAGTCCCTCATCCAAAGCACGAATCAACAATTATAACGCCCCCAACAAAGGTTATCCATCCCTTGCTGAAACTCCCAAGGCAATCTCTTCCATGGCTTAGCAGCTCAGGAAATATTTCTTGATGTCCAACCAAAATCTATCCCCATATAATTTAAACCATTCTCCTGTGCCATGCCTTCTGGGTCAACTTTTCCTGTTCCATATTCTACATGACTACCATTCCGCTATATTTCCACATACTCTGTCATCTTATACTGTAATCCAATTTTCGTACCTAAACGTAACATTTTTCATTTGAAGTGTATGGCATAGAGCAGTAATGGCAAGCCTTTTAAGAGACCGAGTGCCCAAAAACTGGCCCCGCCCCCGCTCCGCCCCCTGCTCCACCCCTACCCCGCCTGCCCGCAGGGCCACTCATCACCTCCAGGGCCCACCGCAGATTGCCCAGGCAGCCCAGCAGCACCATTGCAGCCATGCTGTCTGCCTGCGCCCCGCAGCATCAACTGTGCGCGATGGGGTGTGAGGGCAGTCTTGTCTACGTTGCCTGGCTGCCATGTGCTTGGCTGCGCTGCTCCACACGGCCTACGCTCAGGGGCGACTTTCCTCCAGGGGGGCTGCTGGTGAGGAGGGGGTCACGGGAGGAGGCAAGGCTGGGGCAACGGCATGTGTGCCCACAGAGAGGGCTCCGAGTGCTGCCTCTGGCACACGTGCCATAGGTTCACCACCACTGGCATAGAGCCTGGATATCTGAGATACCACTTATCTCCAATAGTTTTTGCCCACCCAGTGCATTGAAGCAGATCAGGTGCACTCAGGTCTCCTCCATTAAATACAGCTATCCTGTGGGACTTACAAAGTGGGTCTTCTCTGTTACAGCCCTGGAATAGCATTCCCCCCCCTTGCCCGCTCCCCAAGATAAGGATGGTTTCCTCTCTCCTAGGATTCTGGAAAGCCTTGAAGACCTGGCTCTGGTCCCAGGCCTGGGGTTGACATTTCTCATTGTTAATGGCTCCTCTTTTGTTTTGCGGGCTTTGTTTTGTGAATATTGTATCCCGGGCTGCCTTTTGATGTAACATTTCACACTGTTTTTATGATTTTTAAATTTAGTATGCTGCCCAGGTTCCACTAGAGTTGTGCAGCCAATAACTTTTAAATAAATAAATGTCTTTCTAATGAAATTTATTTTGTGGATTTTGCCTAATGTTCCATTGTACAAGATTCCATTCAGCCCTGAAATTGTCCTCCAAAGATTTTTCTGCCTAACTTTTGTGTCATCTGCAAAGATAATACAATTTTTAAACCGTCCTCTAAATAATAATTATGTTCAACAGCACAGTGCCTAAAACAGAGCCCTATAGTATGTCATTCAGTACTTCCTTTGGTGAATAAGTGTTCAACAGCTCTAGTATCCATTAAACCAGGGGTAGGCAACCTTGGCTCTTTTATGACTCGTGGACTTCAACTCCCAGAATTCCTGAGTCAGCATGGCTGGCTCAGGAATTCTGGGAGTTGAAGTCCACGAGTCATAAAAGAGCCAAGGTTTCCTACCCCTGCATTAAATCATAACATGGCCCAGTCCCATTCAGTCATCTTCTCTCCTAGTTTATGGAAAATTCTGTGGAATAAAGTTGTCTAGTTTTACCAGAATATCTCTGGGCTCCCCTGGCCCGTCATCCTAGTAAAACGTCTTTCCAAGAGAATGCAAAGGGTTGCTAGCTATCAATATGTGATCTAGCAATTGTCATGCCAAACCAAGTACCCAAACTCAGTCTGGCAACCAAACTTAATACATCTAAGACTATCCAATGGAGCCACATAAAAACTGCACCATCCCTGGTTTGGTTTAGTTTTTTTTTTTTTTTTCCCCTACTCTCATCTGAGTGATCAGCCTCGTGGTCTTGTCAGCCTGTGTACCAAAGCATTTTGGGATAATTCATAGCAAGTGTAAGTACAATACCCAAGAAGGCTTCCTGAAGTTGGTGCTGCGTAGATGTGAATGACCTTCCACTATTTCCAGACAACCTGCTTATTTGCAGTGTTTCTCAACCTTGACAATTTTAAGGCATGTGGACTTCAACTCCCAGAATTCCACAGCCAGCATTGCTGGCTGTGGAATTCTGGGAGTTGAAGTCCACATGCCTTAAAATTGTCAAGGTTGAGAAACACTGTTCTAGAGAAAGGAATGCCAAGACTGAAGGAAGCTCCTGTATGACGAGGCATCTGCAAATGCACCAGTGACTGAAGGAAATTGGGTTACATAGTTAAAAGACCCAAATTTAAGGAAACTCACAGGATAGCCTCTTAGGCGTACAGAAAGTCACATGGAAGTGCAATTTTAATTAACAGTCACAAGACACTATATCATCCCCCTTAATTGGCCAAGGATGTATTTTATTCCCTCCTCTGCCCAGCTGCTGAAATAACTTGGTTTATCCTTCAGCCGTGACCTTTTCCCTGATTTGATCCAGAAAGGACAGGCGAGAGGCCCCTGTAGCTTAAGAGTTATGAAGAGGTAATAGATAATAGAATATACGAGAATAAAAAGGGAGGACGCTGTTATGGTTCCATGTGCAGCTGGAATTGGAGGAGGAACCGACAACTCATGACTGTTTCTGCTCATTATTGAAAAAGATAACCGGGAACTAACAGACAATTTCCGTAGGAAAAAGATAAGCCGGAGAACAAGTTAATTGCAGGTCCCTATTAACATTTGTGGTAAGAACAAAGAGGCAGTAAAACAAACATCACTGGGATCAAAGGCCTAATAATTAATGGCATTTTTATTTGATTTCTATAATCTGTAGTTAATTTTGAGTCCTCCAGGTAAGGTCATGGTTGTTCTCCAAGGTGCTTTTTCAAGAGGCAATTGGACTGGGTTTTTTCCCTTGAGGAAGAAAATGTTTCTCATCCAAGAAACTTCATCAGTTGTGGGGGAGGGGGGAAATGGAAGGATAGGGTAGGGATGGTTTCTATAGCCAGCCTATTTCTTCAGTCTCAACAACTTCAGAATTGAAGAAACTTCTTGGAAGAGAAGCATAAAACATCTTCAAGGAAAAACAAAGAAAGTCCAGTTGCCTCTGGAAAAAAACATCTTTGGGACAACCCTGACCTGGATGACTGAGAAACCCCATAGACATAGTCTCAACAAGTGACTCTGGGCAGTGTACACCACACAAACAATTAAAAATAAGTGCACTGGAGGTTCCAAACTCAGCACATAGCCAGGGCTTCAAGGCCAGCAGGGACAGGGTTATCCTAACCCAGAGGGGAGAATGTTCCAGATAGTAGGTGCTGCAGCAGAGAAGACAGGTCTCCTGGTCTCTCTGCCAGCAGATATTTCTTGGCTGACAAGAGCCATAACAGACTGAGCTGGACAGCTGGACTGGGAGAAGATGGACCTTTAGATAATCTATTCCCAAGCCATGAAGGGCTTTAAAAGAGATAACCAGCACCTTGAATGCTACCTGGAAGCAGACTGGCAGCAGCAGTAGTGTTACATGTGTTGAATATCTGACACCATTTGCTACCCGTGCAACTGCATTCTGCACCACTTGAAGCTTCCATACACCCTTCAAGGGCAGCCCCATGTAGAGCACATTGCAATAGTCCAGATGAGAGGTCACAAGAGCATGGGTGTCTGTGAACAAAGCTGTACGGGGCAAAAAAAAAAATGTTTTAGTTTTGTTTTCTTGCAAGAATCCACTCTAAGAGGGGATGCTGTTTATAAAAACTGTATAAAAAAAGCTTATCTAAAGGTTGGAGTGTATACGTTTGGAACATTTTTCCTGCCACACTTTATTTACACAAATAAAGTCATTTACTCTCTATTCTCTGTGTTAATTGACTTTGCAAACTGGGTCCAACAAACCCACTTGGGAGAACTCAATGCCATGAAGGAGCAAGGCAACAGAGTCTGCATTTGCTTTTCTTCAGTTGCCTCTACTAAAGAGCCAGCTGAATCATCTCATCCATTAGTTTGGTTCTTGCAGGGGAAACAACTCCCAAGCATTAGCTCTGGTCTTTTGGGGGAGGGAGGTGGAGCTGATACAAAACAGAGCCAGTAAAAGGATTGTTCAGTGCAATCAGAGTGCATCTGTAGTGGATCTCTTTCTCTGCAACACCATTTTCTTATACTTAAGTCACAATCAATTGCAGTATCTGGGTTTCTTCACATGACCTTCTGGAAAGAAGTTTTACCACCTTTCCCATCATCTGTTGCCAACAGTTCCAGTTGGAAACCATTTTCTCTTTTCTACCACTGTCTAAAATCAATCGTGTTTGATTGCCTCTTTTCCATCACCCATCTGGAAAATATGAGATTTAAGGTCTATCACAAAGAAGCATCCATTCATCTTAACCCAAGTTTTTTTTTCTTTAGAACAGCTCACATATGCCCTTAAGCATCATTTTAAGAGCTGTTAATTCATTAAGATTTTATTTCAATTCTACTCAGCATGTCATTATTGTTATTACTGCAGCTTAGCTACCCCCTTAGTCCAACTCAGAAGAGCAGAAACTCTTTTTATTTTTAATACAAAATGTTCACATATCGACAGCTTTAAGACTTATATATTTCTCTCCCAGAGGAGCACAACTCCTTTGTTTAATGGAAGCTGCAAGAGCCCATGTGAAGATAAAAAAAAATTGTCTGCTGGTGAATGAGCAAATAACAATTTCGCTCAGCTTGTTTTTTTAGCTGTGGGAAGACATACTTTTTTTAAAAAAAAAATGAGATTTACCCAATAAAAGGGAGATGGAACGACAAAAAAAAATCAGCTTCTTTTCAACAAAGCGGCATAGGGCGAGGCTGCCGCCCATTACCACCGTAGACCCCTCCCTTAACAAAGAAAACGGACCGGCGACCGCGCCTCTCTGACCCACTACTCTCAATGGAGACTTTTTGAGAGACGGCAACTGTTCCGGTGGTCAGATACGTTGTTTTTATTCCTTCGCCAAGAGTCTTTCACCGCCCTTCCCCTTTGAGCACTTAACGTCTGAATTCCGTTTCTAAAAATAACCCCCCCCCCCAGATCAATCCATCCAACAAACCAGCCACAAACGCAGATGGCAAACAGACAGCCATCCTTTTGAGTTCAGCAGGGTAGCAACGCGATTCTTCCCCTCCCTTCTCCCCCCCCCCCCAAGCGGGTAGCCACAAAGGAAGAGTTCGTGCCCAGAAAAGACTCCAGATCCATTTCCTGCGTTTCCTTTCGGCCGGAAGGAAAAGAACCCCGGCCAAAAACTGCCCAGTTTAACAAAGCCCACAGCCCAGCCCAGCCCAGCCCACCCAACAAGGCGCGGCTCCTTCGCGAGCTGCACCTGCAGGCGAGCTGCCTCTAGACGCGCGGCGGCCCCCGCCTAGTTCTCTCCGCCGCGCCGCGCCACGCCGCCCAGCCCCTGCTTCCCAGGAGCGATTCCCCGAAAGCACCAAGCCGAGGGGGAAAAGAGCCAGCCAGCATGTCCCTCCGTCTCCCCTGCTTGCATGCAATTCCTTCGGCGCCGGCCGGGAACCGCCTCGCCGGCCCCAGAGCTCCGGCACCGTCCCCCCCCCCCTCCCAGCCCAGCGCCTGTGGACGGCTGTGGTTACCTCGCTTGCCTTGCGCTGGGGAGCAGAGCGAGCGAACTCTAGGCCGGTCGGTGCCGCTGGCCGCTCGCACTGGGCGTGTGTGGAGGACGAGCACAGCGCCGCCGCCGCCGCCACAAAGTAGGCATCGGGCGAGGATGGGCGGGGGGAAGCAGAAATGCCCATCTCGGTTACCTGGCCAGCCAATGGCAGTGCCGGTTGGTATTTGGAAGGGATGATGTCACTCCCGCGAAGAGGCTGGGGCCGAGCTGATCGATTGTCTCCGGCTGCAAAGAGGCAGCTATTGTACCCCTTGCCCCGCCTCACAGCCGCCCCCCCCCCCAGCTAATGTGGCAGCTGGTTAATAGATCAATTCAGCCGGGGAAAAAAGGGAAGGGGAGAAGGGAGGGAGTGCGTTAACCCTTTCGCTGCCGTACTTCTATTAGGCGACCTCTAAGTCGTACAGTACCTACTCGCGTTAGGAAATGGGTCTGGTTCACGCACATGGGGACATCGCGGCAGTCCGTGGCTGGGAGTGTGAACAGGATTCCTTTGCAAAGGAACGGAGGCGAGCGGGTCTCTGTTGCACAAGTCCCGAGGTTAACGTGTGATTACGATTTGATTGGTTATTTGCCATCAAGTCAGTGTTGACTCTTAGCAGCCACTTAGGTATTCTCTCCAAGACGATTTGTCCCTAACCTGGTCTTTTAAGTCTTCCGAAACACAAAGTATTCCCTCCAGCTGAAATGCAGTTTTAGCTTTCAACAGCTTTTAGTCTTCGATAGGAGTTCTATGAAAGACTCTGGGATGCACAGCTGTGCTTGATTATTTTCATAAGTAAATACCTTCCTGTACAAAGTGAGGAAGCAAAAGTCCGCCACTAAGTCACTGTCATTTAGAAAGAGTTGTATTGTCTTCCACTTCTCTCCTGCGGTATTTTTTTTTTTTCAAATTCACACAATTTAGAAACCCATGATGAAGCAAATGTAATAACTTAAAATTAACCATTGTAGTCAGCCTAGAAGTTTTGTCTGGTTTTTGTGTGTGTGTGTGTGACTAAAAAGTCTTCTGTGACTGAAGCTCAAATATTGGTGACTTTGTGAATGACCATATAATTTTTTTTAGCAAGAGGACAAAAATGGTTCACCGTTACCTTCTTCCAAGTATTTGATTTTCAGCTTCCAAGTCTAGTCTCTGACTGAGATTCATGATAGCCTCTCATCCAAGAACAAGCCCTGCTACTCTGAGGTAGTCAAATTTGGCTAAGGGCTGCCACCTGTTGTTACCTGTTTAAAGGCAAAGGTAAACTGCTACTAATCTGCTGCTGCTTTTCTAAAATGGCATTTACTTACTCATAATTTCCACCTCTGAACTGATTCATGTTTTCTCAGTGGCCTTTCCAGGGCATTTTCACGGTTGTCAGGTGGGCTTTCAAAGCAGAACTTAAATTTTATCAGGAGATTTAATACTCTTTCTCAAGAATTACACATGATTAGGTTAATTATATCAATGCCAAAGGGACTGAGACTTAACTGTTTTGCAAATGTTCCAAAATTATTTTTACTTATATTACCTATGTTTCATTTCTCAATGATCTCTTTATGTACTTTTTTCCCCACTGCAAACATTTACACAAAAGAGAAAATACGAATGAGCAGAGAAACAGGCAGATATGAAACCAAAAGATAACAGAAAATGTGTAAGCTATTGACAGAACATGAGTGAAATTACACATATTTGTAACCCAGGAGCCAAGATGATTCTCTTTCTTTAAAGTTAGCAGAAAGGAAGACATACTAAACTAAATGTTTTCCCCAGCCCAGCCTAAATACTACAATAGCTGCCCAATTGGTATTTATCTTAGAAAATATCCTGACCCTCTATTATAAATTATATAAAATCAAATAATATTTAATAATATTTATATATATAAATAGTAAAAATATTTATTTTTGCGGACATGGCAAATTAGAAGAGTTAATGAAAATATCTTCTGAAATTGCTTCTTAAATTATCCCATTGTTTGAAAGAAGATCCAAAACATTATATACATTATATCAATATAACATTATATTATATCTGACTGTCCTTCAACCTTACCTAAATATCTGTCAATTCTTGCAGCCTATTGGAGAATCGTTGAAATATTGCATCTACAAGTACAGGGAACAATATCCCAGGAAGTAAAGCCTCAGGTTTTATATTACTATAATATGGTATAATATGGCATAATACAGTATGTGAGTAATGGTGGCGCAGTGGTTAGAATGCAGTATTGCAGCTATTTTTGCCAACTGCTGCCTGCAGTTTGGTGGTTCGATTCTCACTGGCTCAAGGTTGACTCAGCCTTCCATGCTTCTGAGATTGTTAAAATGAGGACCCAGATTGTTGGGGGCAATAGGCTGACTCTGTAAACCACTTAGAGAGGACTGTGAAGTGGTATATGTCTAAGTGCTATTGCTATTGCAATATATTATAATATAATACTGTAATTGCTATAATATAACAGATGTGTTCTATGCTGTAATTCCTGTTGTAATTGGAGAAGAGAGGGTGGATATGGGAAGAAACTAAATGGTCTGCATGCCAGTCAGGACAAAGAAAGTTGGGGCCTCTGTGTTATGACAGAGAACACTTTGTCTAAAACACAGAGAAAACTTTGCTGAAAGACTTTCATTTGCTTTATTCCCTTTTTATGAATCTTGACATAGTTTTGATAGCAATACAATAGTTTTCACAAGTTCTATTAATATTCCTAACCAGATCTCAGTCCTAGAGTGAATACTTACAGAGTTGTAGGACTTTCCTGAATGATCATGGAGATCAACACACAATTTCATAATTATAGTTTAGATAAAGAACTCAGCAAAGAACAGTATTTGGGTACCTGGATCACAGCCTGAAAATCCTTGGCAATCTGCTATTCAGTTGAATCTAGAACTAATCTAGTGTTGGAACTAATGGATAGATAATTAGTAAAAATAAAAACAGATTACTGCTGCAAGATTATTATAAACACAAAAATGGAAAGACTCTAAAATATTCACAATGCAGGAATGGCTGGTGAGGATGGCAGAATTATCAGAGATCAAGAAATTGATTTGCCTTATTAGGGAAAGGACAATAACTATATTTATTTGTGACTGGAAACCACTTGTGGACTTTTTGCTGAAACAAGAAAGAATGAAATTATGACTTATGGATTTGATGATTGGAAAGGGTAGACTATAGAAAGAAGCAAATTCTATTATAATCAGAGAGAGGGTATAAAGGTACTTGTAATGGTGGTTAAGAAAATCTTTATAACTTTCCTTTGTCTTCTCTATTTCTTTCTTTTTCACTTACTTTTCCTTATTTTCCTTACTTTCTCTCTCTCAAAAATCTGTAGTTTTTATTATTTTAAAATTCCTTTAGTAAAAAAAATTATACATATTGTATAATATAATCATTTATGTCATCTTTCCCAATCTCTTCCTAACCCAGGAAGAAAGTTTTAAAAAAATTAAATTTTTAAAATTACAATTCATAAATGATTTACTCACGTAAACATGATCTGTTTACACATGTCAGTTTATAATATTGGGTTTAATATGTAGGATTGCTCTGAAATTATCTTCACAACATCTCTTTGAGGTGAAGATAATGTTATTCACCCAACTTCTATCTTCATCCAACAGTTTAATCATTATACTAAATGAACAATGTGGGACAAAAGAAACATTGATCTCTGAAGATTTTATCAGAAAGTAATCCTGCTGTATTTTTTAAAATGTCGGGCTATAACTCAACACATTCCTATGTTTTTATCATGTTGTCCAGAATTGACAGGACCTGGATTCAACAATATTTGGTGGACCACATCTTCCCCAGCCTAGTCTTTTGCAATTATTTTTCCAAGATTGGGAAAAGATTAAAGAATCCTGGTAATTGTAAGGATTGTATACAGGTGGTATTAGTATTATTGGAGGGGCGAGGTGTGCTCTATTAGCATTGATCCTTCTAATCTCTGGATAACTGTGTCAGCACATAACTATGTTTCCTTAGAAATAGGGTCTGTGGGCCTAATTTAGTAGGACATGTGTATATGTGCATGTCTGCATTCTGCTAAGTACACAGCAAAACCTACCTACAGAAATGCAGCAAAATGAGTCCCACAAATCAAAACAAATGAAGCGCTGCTCTAAAAAAAACCTGTTGAACCTGCATCCTTGCAGCAAACACATTTAAATCTGACTTCCAAAACTCCACACAAGGTTTGGCTGAATACTATGCAAAATTGCTTTTGAATATTCCAACTCATGAGGTATGCTTTATTTGGCAATACTCATCAGCAGCATTTGTTTGTTTGTCCAACAGGGCATTGTTTCAACAATTATGCCTCTGCCTTCTGCTATGCTCCCAGATGCTGAGGGATTCCTCAGTTGATTATTCAATACCTGTTGATGTTTTCTGCAAAATGGAGGGGTATGTGTGAGGGATTTATCTGGGAGGAATCGGGAATTCCGTGCTCTGCTCAAGATATCCAGAAGTGTTTCACTGCTCTCAATTTTCTTCTTCAAGGGGTTGTATATCTTCCACCAAAGGGCAGAGGGAGGGACATAACAATGGATCGACTCCAGCTGGAATCCGAAAGCTTAGAAGACTAAAACTCTGGTCCCGGTGACCGACTCAGATTGGATCCTACAACATTATCCTGGGACACTTATATTTGCCTTCGTTTGCGGACATGACAGTGTACAGAATTATAGCCATATTATCTTCATTGAAACAAAGGATCAGCATAGATTTGAATAAAATATATTTTAAAATAGCAGAAGCATTCCAAATAAGGCCAGGTCCTGCCCGTTCCCTTACAGATTTGGGGGAAAAGTCCTAAGTACAATTCCAATGCAAGTAGCATAGCAATGCCCATTCCCCACAGCCCAAGAATAGTCAGCTACTTTTACTGTTACCATCTCTAAAATAATTTTGAGAGAGTTGCAGATTCAGAGGTGATGGTTCTAAGAATCAAAAACATGTTGGTGCCTTCCAAGTGACTCTCAATTTTTCCTTAATCTGAAGCCCTACAATGAAAGTTTTTTTAGGACTGCCACATAAGCCACAGATCAGCCATGTGGTGCCTGCACTCACTATGCTATATGACCCCTGCGCCCAACACACACAATCCATGGGATCCCTAAACCAAATAAAAATTAGTTTTAATCTTAAAATAAAAGCCCAAAATATAGAATGTCAAAATCTCAGGTGATTGTCAGCAATAACAAGCTTTCACAAGCTTTTGTAATCTCACTAGGTTTGAGTTGTCATGTGTACACCTTACAGCCCATCCTGGAAGACCTTTGTCCTCCACAGATTGGGAACCATTGGTGGTTCCACAATCCCTTGCCACCATTCATTTTGCCTCAGGTTGATGCCAATTATAGCTGGATACATTTAGTGGGGATCAGATGCCTACAAGTAATCAAGATAAAACAAAGTCCATAAGATATATCCATTCCATTGTCTGTTTCTGGCAGAAGATTGTTTTGGAATGATTACATCAAGCCCATTTTGAAGATCATTTTGAAAGGGCAGTATCCTGTTTCTCTGCTAAAGAGCCTTCTATCAAGCAGGAAGGGTCATAAAACAGAGACTAAAATGAGAAACATTGAACTATTCACTTTAGCAAATCTAAGATTAAGATAGGAATAAAAGCTTCGCACACAGAAGGTAATGCACAGAAGGCTTCATTATGAAGCAAAATAGCCATCACTCCAATCTATTGTTGAAGTTTTTCTTTATGCAAAACAAACAAAATTTAAAAATCCATAAAATAATCTTCAGAGCAGAGAATACTTTGCTGTATGCATAAATATAAATTTTCCCAACTGTCCCAAAATGTCTCGAGTCCCTTCTAATACTCTTGCCGATTTTTTTTCAGCATTTCTTTTGCTGTTCACCAGGAACAGAATGGGAATAGGTTGTTTGTTTGTTTGTTTATTAAAAAGTGCTTTTGTAAAGGATGCTTTTTGGCTCAATTGTTGATTGGAGAATGGAAAGTATCTCAAATGCTGCTTTTTATACATCTCTGCTGCTGCGGTCTAACACTTAATTCTTTGTGCAACTATCATCTTTGTACAAACCTTTTAACGCAGAGGTTAAAGTGGCTGCACATATGGAACAATCCTCTTTCAACTCCACTTTAACTCATTTTAAAACATGCTCATAAAGTAATTTAGTTTTTCCTCTATTTGGGATATCTCTCCATGAATGTGAAGCTTAAAAGCTAGACTGGCAACCACAGTCTGGTAGCCTAACAGAGTGCAAACTAGAGAAGGAGATTAAAGGTAGACTGTGGATGAGCAGTGTTTTTATGCAGATTTCCCTTCCTGCTGGATAATTAATTGCATATGGCTCCTTCCATTAGGGGGCTCTGTGGGCAGGCAGGAAGACAGCCTTTGGATGTAAAGATGGGCAAACTAGCAAATGGGTTTCAAGCTGAAGGACAAGGATGAAGCAAACCAAGGCGCAGAAGTAAACAATGTTCTGGCCAGCTGATCAGAAAAATCACAGGAGGCAGGGGCAAGGGGAGGGGGAATACATACTTTGTTGTCTGAGTTTTGTCTCACACCTCCTTTTAATTCCTTATTCATTAGGTTCCTATACGTTTTATGGCCAGATCTCAAACTCATCAGAATTATAGCTCTTTTGAAAGACAAGTTATTCCACTATAGTTGATTTTTATCCAACTTAAAATGTACTATGTTTTCTCAAATTCTGGGATCTTGAAAATGTCAAAACTGCCCACTTTGGAATTTAGCAACCTGAACAACAGCCCCCCCCCCCGCCCAGCTACCGATAGTGCATAATGCTGTGCTTCCTCAACCTTTCCAGCATGAGGGCCATGAAATCCCCAAAAAAACCAAACAAACCCAAAAACAAAAATCAGAAGTCTTTGATCTTCTACTAGTAGCATGAGACTCAGTTCCAGCCTGAGTCTGGCTGGACTAAACAGAGAGACTGAAATCAGTGCCATTCAATCCATTCCCAGTAACTGGACATCCGTATTTCCAACGTATCCCAATGCATTCTACAAACACCGAAGTCTTCCAGATTTGCATTCAGGGAAGCAGAGCAACTACAGCATGTCTTAGCTTCATGGATCAAGCAGGGGGCTTGGATGATCCAAAGTCATTTGGGAACTCCGTCAGAGCCATCAGGAGAGAGGTGGGCATGCTCTTATCATTCCAGGAATTTGTGAATGTCCCCGTTCAGCTGATACTGGGGGCCCATGGCAGTTTCACTCAGCGGCGGGCAGTGAGTTGCTCCACACTGGCAAGTATGGATCATCATGACCTTCTTGGTAAAAGTGCTCCCATCAGGACAACGGAAGGGTACATTTAGTGTACGAGTATGCAGGGGTACACAGCAGCGGCCATCCAGGCAGGCCCCACAGAAGCTTGGCTGGTAACGGCGTGGGCTCTTGCAACCAGCATGACTGAATCTCACTGGCTCTTGCACTTTGTGTGTCCTCAGACATTTCTTGCCTTTCTAAAAAAAAGGAGGGGGGGGAAGAAAAGCATTTAATGCTACACCTCTAGACCTCTTTCAGGCCCAGACTGCTATGAATTATTATAGCTTTCCTCAGTGTAGTGCATTGCAGCAACCCATCCAAACCTTCTTGCAAACACGGCCAGTAGAACACTGGATATATTGTCCCAAATATCCCTGGAGAAGATCAAGCTACAGAACATTTAATTAGGGTGCCTGAAACGAAAGCCACAGATCAGCATCAGTTAGGGAATGCTGACTTCTATTATGAGATACCCCATTTTTTACCCAAAACCTCTTCAATACCTGGCTGCAGGAAACTCTTATTTTTTATTAATATATACATTCCCATTCTGATTTCCAGAAACTGGGTTATATAATTTTAAGGTCTCTTCCCCGTTTTGATTGCAGTTCTTGTCAACTCCACACAGCCTACGGCGAGGTTCAATGGGGAAGGCTGTTACCACATCTTTTCTTTGGGTTCTGCCATCTCACCTTTAGCTTTGAAAAATCAGGCTGCTCACAGGGCCTGACCTGACACAATCGGGTTTCTTTGATCAGCTTGCATTGGGGATTATTGCTGTTGATGCGGGTAGAGATGCCAAAACCACAACTCTTAGAGCACGGGGACCAACGTGTGGTCTGGGACAAGCATTTGCGCTCTTGCTTTGTATCCTGATCCTGGAAGAATGGTCTCCATCCTGAGGAAAGAGTTGGAAAATCTCATTACTTGACTATCATAGAGTCCCCAAGCCAGACATGAGCAAAAAAAACCCAAAACATCCCAGCAACTGGGATGACTACAAACAAGATGCTGTTGATGGACCAGTAACTGGCAGCCATTAGTGCACTGCTAGTGAGTAGCTCACAGCTGGGCACTTTCAGAAACTGAGCAATTATTTAGATGCTCAGATTTGTCCAGCAAAGTTCCTCTCATGCTGAGAAGAGCCTCTGTGGTAGTTTTGCTGCTCCAGATGGGCATTTCATGAAGCAGTCAAAGCAAAGCAGGCATCAGAAGGATATATAGGACAGATGGTATAGCACAGAAAACCGAAGAAAGAGGAAGAAAGGGAACAAATTAGAGTTCTGGGATTCAGGTACCAACTTTTCTGTTTTTAAAACTTTGGGGACTTGAGCAATGTATTAGGTCAGTGGGGCCCACCTGATATCTGCAGAACGTGTTTTCCTGTTCCCCATCCCTGTAAGGCTAAGAATGTCTGGGGACAGGTTCTACTAAATAAGACCAAAATAGATTTGAACATGGATTTTTAAATGATAGGTTACAAGAATGATCTACTAAAAGTTGACATATAAGGGGACTTCCATGGCTGTAAGAGTCCCTTCAGGGGTGACTTTTACAGCCATGTTTTTTTTTTCCTGCTGTCCTTGTGTTGGAAAAAAGCTATATTGACATAAATTGTGTTGCTCCCCCCAACTATCTTCACCATGACTCAGCAACATGAATGGGGAGTGATGCTGTTGCCCTCGTGCAACTTTTAACAGAAATTAGTTTCAGGACAGTGACTGGTGGATATCTTGCTGGTTTTTCCTGAAGGAAATCCAACCACCTCTCCTGAACATGTGCAGAGTGAACTGATAAATTAACATCTCATTTTTATCATTTGCTTCTGACAAACTTATCAACCTCCCAGGAAATCCAGTCCTCTATAAAGCCTGTGATGATCCAAAAAACCACTAGATGGCAGCATTATAGAGGGGTAATTAAAAAATACATTCTAGGGTACATCAAAGGATCTCTGTTTCCCCACCCAAAAGGTGGGGAAGAGTTCATTGGAAATGCACAAATGCCTGAACCAGAAAAGAACTCGATGCTATTGCGCCTTTAAATCATTTGCCTCTAGATCTTTTTATTTTCCCCCTCTGAAGCCCATTTCCTCTGCAAATCATTTCTGATCAAGTAAAGTATCTTTTCTCCCTCCCATTTCCCATTCCCTGAGGGCATGTGTGCCTCTTAGGCGTCTTCTAATTTATATATTTATTTACAATTTTCCCAATGCAACACATACACACCCTGTACACTCATATCAGATAGCAAGAATCCTGGTTGAAGATCTATCGGTCTCCTGGGAGTTTGATATTGTAAAGATAGAAAGACCAGGTTGCAGCCAAAAGCAAAATACTCCCGGAGGCCCAGTGCCCAACAACTGATGGGGAGAGGTGTTCCTATGGCTGACCTGCTGAGCCAACTGGAGTTGAGCAGACAATGTCCCTGACTGTGTCATCCTCAGGCATGTCTGCATTTTATGTTAGGAAAGGAAAAAACTGGAACAACTAAGAATGGGTCTGGGCTGCCTTAGCAGTGGGCTGCAGATGAGAAGAAAGTAATGCCGTTAGGCTAAACCCACCAAAACAATCAGCTATCTTTGTGCTTTAGCCAACAGGATGTGAGAATTAACCCACAGAATTATCTTGCAATCCCCGAGTTCTTGAGAAAGTGACACTCTGGAAATCAGGTGGGGAAAAAAAAAATCTCATCTGGATGCAGTGCTTTCTGACCCCACCCTCACCACCCACAGTCATGTTTAATAGAAATAGCAGCTGGAAACCAAAGCAAAATGCAAATAAAGAATCACATTTCATGACCTCAAGGAGCATCAGATTTAGATCCCAAAAGGGCAACAGAGTACTGCCATTTTTACCCCTATTTTTGTTTAGTGTTCCCATCCTACTTAGGATCACCTCCCCAAAACAAGGTTCACTTTTTATCTCTTGTTGCTGAAACAAAACTATTTTTAAGCTCAGCTGGTTATAACCTCTGCACATCTTGTTGCTTGTATGTACACTGAGAGCTTATGCCTCGGAGACAAATTCCTTGTGTGTCCAATCACACTTGGCCAATAAAGAATTCTACTTTATTCTATCTTCTGAAAACACAAACTATTGAGAGTGCACAGATTGCATATAGGCAGTAAAAACAGAGAGATTGCAAAACTCAGCCTGAGCCAAAAAATTTAACAGACAACAAATTTAGAAGGCTGCCTTGGCCACTGAATTTGTATTCAGTCACATTTAGATTATATTGCTGCGGATTTCCATGTATTGCTCCTCTAAACCTAATCTGAATAAGACCTACTGTAGGCCTGCAATGTCATATTTCCATTATATATCATAAATGAGGTATCTCTGTAAACTACTTCAAGAACAATAGGTTTGTCCTGAAGCAGCAGCACCATGCAGAGAGCCTATGACATTCCATCCTTAAAAAAGATGATTAGTGGGTATTCTGGTTAGATACTCTGTAGCATTTGTTCCTTCAAAAGAAATACTCCTGACAGATACAACTCTGTGGCCTTATAGCTACCCCTCTCTAGATCTTTGGAGCAATTATAAATTGCAAAATCCTCTTTCTCTATGATTTCTTCTCAACTTTACCAAGATGAATATTTCTTTCAGTTGAATAACCCTAACCCTAACTGAACACACCCACTAACTCTGGTGGAGCTTGAGTAACTCAACGTTGCTGAGTTTCTGTCTTCTGCCCACTCACCTGGCAGGTTTTTCCAGTGTCCGCCTTTGCCCACATAGATGATTTCATTGCTACTGGCCTCTCCTTTTGAGTTGTACTCAAAAGTGACACCTTCATACTTCTTGGATCCTTTGCTGCACACAAATTTCTTGCAGCATTGACCAGGCAGTTTAATGAGCCGGGGACTGGGACAGCCTAGTGAAGCCAGAGGCAGTTCCAGTGGGCAGAGAGGTTGGCAACCCACCGCTCCATCAATGCACGTGCATTGATGTTTGCAACTAGGCTGAAAGTTCTCTCCGTTTTGGTAGATACGGCCATTGTATTCGCAGGTCCGCCCTTCTTGCTTTGCTGAGGAAGGGAAGAAAAAAAGATGTTCCACTTTAGCAGTTGTGTGTTTAAAGGTGTAATCATAGATAACGTACATATCTATAAGAGAGGACCCTGTTAGAAGCTGCAAATTGCATGAGCTACTTAGATGCTGTGTTGGAGCAAGCTATCACTAACCATGCCACCGAAGATTCTTTTTCCTCCCCCAAACCAGGTAATTTCTTATTAATCTATTTTCAAATGAACATACATAACATCCTTTGAAATAGCTGCAGAAAGAAGTCTTAAATCACTCGGAACTTCAGCACAAAAATTTCCCAACCTACATCTAATTAGGATTTCACCTCCATAGTCACCGGGGAGCACTGTTCACACAACAGACCTGAAAAATAACCAGGAGGTATTGAGAAGACTTCAAGGTCACATCCCACTGGTCTGCTCTAATATACAACCCCAATTATTGAAGCTGGGAGTGGTACCCGAAACCTCAGAGTTAGATTATGCAGAAGTGATGAACACAGCAACTCATTGGCTATCACCATTAAAAGTCAGAGGAAAATATTTATTTGCAGGACTGGGTTTTTAGGAGCCGTGTCAACAAGAGGCGAGTGTTCTGAGCTTTAAATAGACATGTGAAAACAGGATGTGAAAAGCACACACAGCCTGGGATCAGGTTGCAATGGCTTGGGACAGGGCTGGAAGGCCTTCTGCTGGAGGGTCTGGGGAGAAGAATTCTAGCATTAAAGGATGTGGTCTTCCCCTTCTTGCTCTGCAACAAATTGTCTTCTTTTTACTTGTTTTGCATGTGCTTATAGGCTTTCTTTTATTTCCTGTCTACTCTTCCACTGGGTGTATGAAGCTATGACTAGATCAGTGATGGTGAACCTTTTAGAGACCAAGTGCCCAAAAACTAGCCCCGCCCCCGCTCCACCCCCTGCCCTGCCCCGCCCTGCCCCACCCCATCCCCCAACCCACCTGCCCACAGGGCCATTCACCGCCTCCAGGGCCCACCACAGATTGCCCAGGCAGCCCAGCAGTGCCATGGCGGCCACGCCCTCTGACCGCACCCCGCAGCATCAACTGTGCAGGATGGGGCATGAGGGCAGAGTCTTGTCTATGCTGCCTGGCTGCCATGTCCTTGGCTGCCCTGCTCCATGTGGGCCACGCTTGGGGGCGACTCTCCTCCAGGGGAGCTGCTGGTGAGGAGGGGGTCGGGGGAGGCGAGGCTGGGGCAACGGCACATGTTGCCCACAGAGAGGGCTCTGAGTGCCGCCTCTGGCATGCGTGCCATAGGTTTGCCACTAGTGGACAGATCATCTGGAAGTCACAGTTTTTAAAGTAAGTCTGCTCATGTATGTACATCCTAGAAGTCTTACCTATGGAAATTAAAAAAAGGTCATCTGCTCTGTTTGCTAAGAAGCAAACCTCCTTCAGTTACGCAGTCTGGTTTTCTACATACATTCTTTCTACTTTCACTTCTGCAAAGCTATTAATTAAAAATATCTCTTTTCTCAAATTTATATCACTGCCCCAATCTCTTTGTATACGACTCTACTGTTGAGCACAGAAGTTACTAGGTACCTACAGAGTGATCTTATTTGCCAGTAATCTAGAGGAAGCTGGGATAAGACACAGTATTTTGAAAACTTATTGTTAGGTCCAAGCCCAGAGACAAGACACTGATATCTAATCAAGTCTAATTCTTCATTTGCTTGCACCTAATGGACAGAATCTTGCCAAACTAAAGCTGCAACTTTCTAACCTAATAGAGGTACCCTGAGAGATTTTTGCCAAAACTCTCCCACTGCTCCTCCAGGTGCACATTCCATCACACTTAGACAAGTTATCTTCATTAGCTCTGAATGATCTCCCTATTTCCAATAACTCACCAAATATCTCTAAAAAAATATCCTTGGGCATGGAGATCAGTCCAGCTCAGATTTATATGCCAAACAGCCTGGACAAAAAAACCTGCCTTCTGTTAAACCCATTGGTCCACCCAGCCAAAACTGTCTACACCAGTGTTTCTCAACCTTGACAATTTTAAGGCATGTGGACTTCAACTCCCAGAATTCCACAGCCAGCAATGCTGGCTGTGGAATTCTGGGAGTTGAAGTCCACATGCCTTAAAATTGTCAAGGTTGAGAAACACTGGTCTTACACACACTGATGAACAGCTATGCTTTAAGCCTCCCATCAGTCGTCTGGCGTATTTGGAGATATGACCTCCCGTGACCTTTGGCTTGCCACAAAACAATGGATGAAGGCCTCTTTCTAAGACAGGTGGATTTGGAAGCATTCCCTGCTACCCAAATACAATGCTGCTGTCTTGTGAAACTGAGGGTAACTAATTTGTTGTTCACTACATCAAGTACTTCTCAGTGCTTAATCATCTAGAAACTTCACTGGGCTGAACATTGTATTATGAGCCAGAATCAAGTAAAACCTCACTGCAAATTCTTAATTATTAACACGGGATTTTCCTAATAGGACACACATGCAGAAATCCCATTATATGAGCTTATAGAATTGTTTTAAAAAACGACTTTAAAAAAAAATTGCTAAAAAATAACCCACTGATACTTCTCTCCAATTTCAGCGGTAGATTTTTAGAAATACAACTCCAGCCTGGAAGTCCAACCTTCTGTCATTCAGAGGGCAACTTCCAGAGCCCTCTTCCAGCCTGGCCCTGTCCACGATCTCTGGGAATCTCTGTAATCCACCTCATCTAGAAGCCCCAGTTTAGGAACGGCTCCTTCCGCTCCGCTCCTAAGCGTGCCAAGGATATAATAAGACTCTGCGCCTCTTACCCCAACAGATGCCCCGATTCGCTAAAGGATCGGCCCCAAAATTGCACTCCAGGCCTTTGTGAGGATCGCAGGGCGACAGCTTGTCACAGTCCTCGTTGAGCTGGCGGGCGCAGACTTGGCAGCAGCCACAGCCGTCGAAAACCGAGCTGACGCCGGGAGGGCAGCGAAGGGGATGTCTTGCGCAGCGGCATGGGAAAGGGCAGCGGCCGGCAACCTGCAAAAGAGCGAGAGTGGACGGGAAAGGCAGTTCTTTCGGCAGCCCTGGGAGTGAAACCGTCCAGCTAACCAACTACCAGCAGGTGAAAACTGACACCGAAGCCGTTTCCTAGATGGCGCTGCGTGCCGCGCCGTCCCGGCATTCTCTCTCCGCCCCCCCCCTCCCCAACCGCGCCGAGGTCTCCATCCCGTCGACCTCCGCGGGAATACAATTCTGGAGAGCAATCAAAGCATCTGCTACGGAGACCCGCTGAGGTCCTGCGAGCGGCAACTCTGGGAATCGACGGAAGCCGAAAAGGAAACCGCTGCGCACCCTCGACGGGCTGGTGCTATTCCTGATCTCGCCCGGCTTGAATTTAGGCAGGCGGTGAGGTTTAGCCGGGTCCCCCCCTGGGGTGTTATGGAACACCTAGGTCCCCTCCTGGGGTGTTACAGAACACCTGGGGTGTTACGGAATACCTCGGAGGTCAAAAGGTATAGGGCTTCCTGCCTGAGCAGAGGGTTGGACTAGAAGACCTCCAAGGTCCCTTCCAACTCTTACCATTCTGTTATTTTGTCAAGCCGAATTCGGTGGCCAGATGAAGCCGGAACACGAAGGGAAGTGCACCCAACCCGTCCCCTAGTATGATCTGAGTCAGCCAAATCCACCCCCACCCCCCACCTTCGGGAAGGTTAGCGTTGGGGGCTAAGCAAGCTAGAAGCTTCTACTGGAGATTTAATGAGAATTTGATCCAAGCCCAGTATGATTTCTGCTGTTTTGACAGCTAGTCATTGTTTACTGTCATACTGACAGTAATGTCGCACCCCCCCCCCCCAATTCACTTGTCGAAGTAGAGGGGAAAGGGCTAGTCTAGCTAAAACTACTCACCAGCAAGAAACACAGCAGGAAAGCAAGGAGGGTCAGGGCAGCTGGTCTCATTCCTGTTTGATGAGAAAAGGCGGCCAGGAAGAGGGCGACTGTTGCTGAAGGAGAGAATCAAAAAGACCAGGGAGGCAAACTCCCAAAGGATCCAGATGAGACAGAATTGACAGTTGCTGCAAAATTGTCTCCCAGACGCCTTGCCTCTATAAGGTCTCAGGACACTGGCACACCCCCTTTTATGCTACTTTCAGTACCTACAGAGCTATAACGTTCTTTCTGTATTTATATTTTCCCCAGGCACTCCCACCTACCGGGCTGAGGGCCAATAGGAGCCTCCTGTCAGCCAATAGCAACGGTGGCGCACTTCCAAACATTCCAGGGGATGGACTTTGGAAAGGTAGGAGGGGCCGCATGAATAGAGTCATTCATAAAATTAGAAAGCCAGTGCATTCCGAGGCGATGTGCATTTAGTCTCGCGCGGGCCAAGATGTTCCGCTAGCAGAGAAGCACTTTTTATGTAGACTGTTGAATAAGGTTCTTACTCCCATGGGGCACATAGCTACATAGCCAATCTAGTGTGAGGAGTAGCCACAAACATTCCTGACGTGCAAAAAAACAAATTAGGCAGAAGGAAAACACCATGGAAGAAGAGAAAATAAACGGGAGGAGGCCAGTGCTGCCTTTAGCAGAGCAAAACTCTGATCTGACTTTAAGGTAGATTCAAAAGCTCTGGAAACTGGGAGCATCAAATACTTGAGATTACTATGGAGAATCTGAATGCCTGTGATATTCTGTGCAGTTTTCAGGAGAATGCACAAGTGTCAGGTCAGGCTGAATTTATACCAATGAATCTGGCTTAATCTTAAATGCACATAGACAGCACCAGAAAGAATGAGGGCTACTACCACTAAACCATAGTTATGAAGAGGAGAGGGCCGGCATCTATTCTGCTCTCAATTCCTTGGAGAGAGAAATGCTATCCCTAGGATTACCTGCATGCTGCGGTTCAATTTATCAACTTTCATTTTTTTATGAAGCTATATGACAATCTTTGCGGCCCTGTTTCAAATGCACATCACATGCTGAGGGATGAAGGGCCTTTCAATAGTTTCCCTCTCCCTCTTCCCACCTTTGGTATTATGAAATACGGTCTGTGGATCTTTGCTGTTTTAACCACAAGCAGGATTGCATTGTTCCTCATTGTATTGGTGCGTGTTATATATATATAACTCTTTTATTTCCTAAAATGTTTGATTGTAAAATGACTAATAAATCTCTAAACTAAGGAAATAAAATCATAAACTAATTTAAAAACAATTTTTGTCACATCTATATAAAGAAGAATGATTTCACTACAACAATTTCTCAGAAGAAAATAAAAGAAGACAGGATACTCCATTTTCTGCAAATGTTTACAAAAACTATATAAAAAAAACAAACTTAGATTTATGGGCTATACAGAGTAGTTGCCTGGGTGAACAATTGGCACAGTCATGGAAGTTATTCCTAGCTTTGATCATCTCAAAATACATTTTTCCCCATGCACCCACCCATGTTGACCTATTTTTCCATATACCTAGAAATGGGTATCCATTAATATCTTTGTAAAGGGCAGACTAGAATTAGAATCACAAAAGTGCCTGCCCTCAGGACCTCAACAGAGCCCAGCAGAGGCCTGGGTGTAGTGGATCTTAATTTTGTTCTTTTGTGAGCTAGGTTTAGTCTTTTCTCAGCCAAAGACTCATCGGGCTTCCAATAATCACAACAGCACAAAGACTGTGCCGACACTTAGCTTCTATGTTAACCAAATCTTACATGAAGGGTGCCTATGATAGCATTCTTCAAATAGCTGAAAGAGTGTCACAGAGAAGGTCAAGACCTCTGATCCATCATTCCAGAATGTAAGACAAGGAATAATGGCTTTAAGTTAAATTACAGGAAGAGAGAATCCAACTGGATGTTAGAAAAAGCTTCCTAACTTAAGAGCAGTTTAACAGGGGAGCAGTGGTGGGATTCAGCCAGTTCGTACCACTTCGGCAGAACCGGTGGCTAATTGTTTATTGCCAGGCCCAGAATGGACTTCCAGAAGCAGCATCCACAAGAGAACTGGTTGTTCACATATTTGAATCCCACCACCGCAGGGGTGGCAATTAGCCACAGAAGTAAAGGAAATCTTCTCCCCCCCCCCACAAGTAGAAGCTGCACAGCCATTGGGTTGCTTTAATTTAGACCCTTGCTTTGAACAAGGGACTTGCTTGATGGCTCCTTCCAACAGATGGCCCCTTCCAATTCTATGATTCTGTGAAGTGAGTCCAATCCATCTCTTTTTACTGAAGCTTTGGGACAGGTTTAAATATGGATATATAATTACTTAACACTTGAGGACTCAATGCTTAATGACGCATAAGGGAATGTGTTAGTTTACTTAAACTAACGAGCATATTTTTGTTACCTTGCAACCAATGTTTGCTGACTTATGAGTATTTTGTTCGTCTCTTATAATCTTCCTTCTTATAATCTATGCTCAGCTCAGCAGCTGTTGCCTAATATTCTGAAACATGCCAAATCAACATCTCAGAACACTTGCAAGTTGCTTGCAAGCAAAATAACATGATGTTAGAATCGTTCAGCTTGGCTCTTACTGCTTATACCAGGGATAGGTAACCTTGGCTCTTTTATGACTCGTGGCTGGCTCAGGAATTCTGGGAATTGAAGTCCATGAATCATAAAAGAGCCAAGGTTGCCTACTCCTGGCTTATACCTTTCAGAGGCAAACAAGAGGCTATGATAACTTGCATCTGAGAAGATAAGAAGCTATCAGAAATCCAGCACCGACTAGTTGGACAGCTCCTCCCAGCTGCCATGCCTGGGTACTGAGGATTAATGGAAGTGGATAGACTCTGGTTTGTACCATATCTATGACAACAAAATGGTTTCTAAATTCTGAAGAGATTCTGATTCATAATATGTCTCCTTTTTTTTTTTGGATAAGCAAGCCGCAAAAGATATTTCAAGCTAAAATAAATGTATGTCTTCCTTTTTTATCTACAATTCTATGGCTTGTACATTTTCCTGACCTTCTGTTTTTAGATAGTTCTGCCTGGCTACTCTGATTCCATGGAATTAGCCCACATCCACTCAAGGCAATTCTCTGGGGCATGTGCACAGGCATAGCCAGAGATTCAGGGAGGCCTTCCTGAGCTTTCACAAGTGCTGCTTTTTGGCCTCCAATTTATCCTATCAGATACTCTTCCTTTCCCAACAACTTTCATTTCACCCCAGGATACTCTGGTTTGCTTCTGCTTTTCTCAGACCTCCCAGCCTTTGGAATACGGCTTGGAAGACTGGATCTTCTTTTATCAAACATGCCTTCTTCCTACATTCCTAGGATAAAGGAGGTCTACTTTTTAGACTTTTTAATTTTATAATATGTCGCATCCCAAGAGATAAAGAGTCTTCTGCTAATAAAATTGTAATTCTATTACACTATCTTAGCTCTCAAATTCTATACATTAGCCTACACCAGGGGCCTTCAAACTTGGCCCTTTTATGACTTGTGGACTTCAACTCCCAGAATTCCTTAGCCAGTGTGCCTGGCTGAGGAATTCTGGGAGTTGAAATCCACAAGTCATAAAAGGGCCAAGTTTGAAGACCCCTGGCCTACACCCTAAGTTTAATGAGAGTTTACTCTTGAGGTAGTGAAATAAGATTGAAGTATCTGAATGGAAATTGTTTTCCACCTGAGCTCAACTTACATCTTTTAGTGTCAGGAAATTTTACAAAACTACAAAAGTTTTAATTCAATAAAACACCAAGCTTTCGTTGGCAACTGCCAACATCGTCAGGGTACATTCTAGTCGATGGGGAAGCTCTTTTATAGGTGAGACGCCGTTTGCGCCCGGCTCCTAGATTGCGTCACGGGTCCCAGCCGGCCAATCTGCACTTTAGTCGTGGTTTGTATGTCATTACCTGCATTTTCCTTACTTTTCCTGCCTGTGTGTGTGTTACTGCCCATTCCCCCCTCCTCATATGACTGTAACATATTCTTTGCCTTCCTTTGTTTCCCTTTTTTGATCACTCATAAACTCTACCTGCCTAAGCTGTTCTCTCCTCCCACACTCCTCCCTGGGACGCTCCCCCTCAATACACTTCCCTCCACCTTCTCCCCCTCTTTGTCCGTTGTCATCCTTCCTACTGCGGATGTTCTGATGAGGGAGAGGGACTGGAGAATAGGAATCAAGGCGAGATACTTAGAGCAAAGCTCTGCGGTAGGAAGGATGACAACGGGAATGCAAATGACAGACAAAGAGAGGGAGAAGGTGGAGGGAAGTGTATTGGGGGGGGGGGAATGGGCAGTAACACACACACAGGCAGGAAAAGTAAGGAAAATGCAGGTAATGAATGAATGATCTAGGAGCCGGGCGCAAACGGCGTCTCACCTATAAAAGAGCTTCCCCATCGACTAGAATGTACCCTGACGATGTTGACAGTTGCCAACGAAAGCTTGGTGTTTTATTGAATTAAAACTTTTGTAGTTTTGTAAAATTTCCTGGTGCTCTTGCTTTTTAACTGTTTAATATGAATACACCCAGGAATCATTTGTTTGTTTTTAATACTATTATTATAGTATTATAGTATTAAGAAAGAAGATTTCTTTCTCCCATATTTGGGCTGACAGGGTGTACATTCAAGGTAAAAATCTCCTCCCCCTGTCTCTCTCCTGATAGCTAACAGAGTGGGAGAGAGCCTGTGGCTTAGAGGTTATAACAACTGCCTAACATGCAGATAAGCCCAGGTTTGAATCTCAGAAGAGTAAGTCTGGCTGAAGAGAGTTAATGGAACTCAAAATAGCTATACCAGTTCTCTCTTTATTCTTTGTTAGCAACCTAAAAATGTAAAATGATGTCGCAGTTGGCGACTGCTGCTTGTGGATGACTCTAGATTGAGCTGATACAGGCAAAAGAAAAAGAAAGAAGATTTCTTTCTCCCATATTTGGGCTGACAGGGTATACATTCAAGGTAATATATATATATATATATATATATATATATATATATATATATATATATATATATATATATATGTCTTTGGTTGTTCGGGTTTTCTCCCGCGTAAAATTGGAAGTGTCTTGGCGACGTTTCGACGAAGTCCCATTCGTCATCTTCAGGCTGGTGTTTTCAGCTTCGTGCTTCGAGCAGCAATGTGTGGTCTTAGCTGTTTCTTCCTTTTAACTGCCAGTGGGGGTATGAAATGATTGGGTGGGAGCTTGGCTGTGTTCTGATTGGGTGGAGGTGTGTTCTGAATGGTTAGGGGCTTGGCTGTGCTCTGATTGGCTGGGGGAGTGTTCTGTTTGTTTGTGCTCAGGTTAGTCTGAGTTGCAGAGGGGTTTAAGATTTTGGGCTGCCTTGCTATTTTCTGGCTTCGCGTTCGTGGTCATGCCTCCTCTTCATGGAGGGTGTCAGTTTGCTTCATGTATGGATTGGAGGGGTTTAAAGTGGCTAATGATGCAGCTCTGGTCTGGCTTCTTGTTTGTGGTCGTGCCTCATCATCGGTGTGGCTTTGGGTTTGCTTTTTGCGTGGATGTGTGGTGGTGACATCCTGTGTGGTTTTTGTGAGTGTGGGTCTGGTATAATTTTTTGTATTAGGGAGTCGTTTGTCAATAAGGGCGGGTTTCCAAATGGCTGGTAGGCGGGAGGTATCATCTCGCTTGTTCAGGCTGTGTGGGCGTTTTTCTATCTCGATGGCTTCTCTGATTATTCTGTTATTAAAATGTTCACTTTTGGCAATGGTTCTGGTATTTTTAAAGTCACTTTCATGTCCTGTGGCTTTAAGGTGTTGGACCAGGGAAGATGTTGGTTCCTCTTTCTTGACTGAGTTCTTATGTTCTTCAATGCGTGCACTTATTCTTTTGTTGGTTTGTCCGATGTATGTGGTGGGACAAGTGGTGCGTGGGATTTCGTATACTCCTTGATTTTCTAATTCAATTTTATCTTTGGGGTTTCTAAGGATTGTGGATATTTTTCTGTTTGTGCAGAATGCTGTTTTGATGTTGTGTTTATGGAGGATCTTACTGATTCTGTCTGTGGTGCCTTTTATGTATGGCACGAAGCTGAAGACACCAGCCTGAAGATGACGAATGGGACTTCGTCGAAACGTCGCCAAGACACTTCCAATTTTACGCGGGAGAAAACCCGAACAACCAAAGACCTACATACAAAAACCCGCGAAAACCTCAGAAAACGTATATATATATATGTGTGTGTGTGTGTGTGTGTGTGTGTGTGTGTGTGTTCAACAATGCAATCTTTGATCTCCGGGAAGAGTATACTCCAGTTATTAGAGTGCAAAATATTAGAGTGCAAAAAAGAGGGTGGAACAGTTAAGGCAGTTACAGGCAATCAGGAAGAGTGGCCCTGTCACGAGGGCAATGAGTAGGCAGTTGGATCAGCAAGGGGATAAAAAGAACTTTCCCACCCCCTAAGCCCCACTCTGAGGATGCTGGCAGAGGACCAGCGAAAGCTAAGTTGTTTTAACCTTGTATATAACTGTTTTTATTGTTTTTAAATGTTGTTTTAACAACAAATAACTGGAGTATACTCTTCCCGGAGATCAAAGATTGCATCATTGAACAAATATGCCTGGGATTCGTATTTTTACAACTATATATATATATATATATATATATATATATATATATATATATATATATATATCTCACATCTTGCATCTTTTAGTTTAAATATATAGAATATTTTTGAGGGCGAAAAAGGAGATGTCCATGTCTAAAAATTTACATTTGTTAAAACTCATCAGAGAGACCTAGAGTTCATTTCTGAGAATGTTTGATTTGTTTGATTTGTACGGGAAACTGGCCAAAAGGTGGGGACAGATGCTAAGAATGTCTTGCTTGACTTCTCAGATTTGTCTTAAGCTTTCCAGTTTAAAAAGTATCTCCTGAATCCAGCAGTGGTGGAAAGAAAAATTAAACAATAATACCTAATGGATATTTCTGAAGGACTTCTGTAAATATGTTTCAGAAAAAAAAAATTCTTGTTGCATCATGAACGTGAAGACTCCTGGGCAGATTATCCTGCAAGGCTTTCATAATTCATTCCCATACAGTATCTCCATTTGCTTTTCCATCTGCACTGGAGATTATACATACGTAAATACATAACATATGTATATACATGCATACATGTCTGTGTGTATGTATGTGTGTGTGTGTGTGTGTGTATATATATACATACATATATATATATATATATATATATATATATATATATACACACACACACACATACATACATACATACATACATATTTAATGTTTCACTAGATCACAGGTTGGCAACCTGCGACTCCGGAGTCGCATGCAGCTCTTTGAGCCTTCTCTTGCAGCTCCCAGCCTCTTCTGCCATTTGCAGAGAGAGACAGAGACAGAGAGAGGCACTTGCGGTCCCCCCCCTCTCTGTGTGTGTAAAAAGGAGAGTGGCCTCAACCTGTTCGAGGAGCTGACAAGCTTATTGGGCGGGGCTCCTCCCTTTGCTGCGTCTCTGCAGGAAGCAGGAAGGAGAGAGACAGCCTGTTGCAGAACAGCTTGAAGCCAGCTTGCCAGGTGAGCAGAAGATCGGAGAGAGGGGGGAGAGAGAGAGAGGGAGAGAGAGAAAGAGGAGACAGAGAGAGAGCAAAAAGAAAGAGAGAGGGAGAGAGAAAGAGAAAAAGGGGGAGAGGAAAAAGAGGGAGAAGAAAGAAAAAAGGAAAGAGAAAGAGGGAGATGAAAGAGAGATGAAAGGGGAAAGAGAAAAAAGAGAAAGGGAGAGGAAAGGGAGAGAGGAAAGAGGGAAAGAGGAAAGAGAAGGAGCGAGAGAGAGAGGAGAGAGAGGGGGGGAAAGCGCAAATGCCACACACACACACACACACACACACACTGAGTGAGGGAAGAGAACTGGCAGATCCAGGGCAGAAAGAGAGAGAGGGAGAGGGAGGGAGAAAGAGAGGGAGGGAGAGAGAGACAGAGAGAGAGACCCTTTTGACATCTAAAATAAACATAACACTGCAAAGGATATATATCCTTTTTTACCTTTATGAGATACACACACACGCGCACGCGCGCGCGCACGCACACACAAAATAAAGGTAAAAAAGGATATATGCAGTGTTATTGTTGTGGTTCCGGGTAATGAAACATTTCAAAGAACTTCCAGGCATTTATTTTCCTAAAAGTCTTTTATTGTTACAAAATGTCGGCACAGGCACAATGGAAGGATGCTAGGATCTAAGTTCTCTTCCTCTGAGCAGTTAAATTATCAGCATGTTCCCTCCCTAAATTAGCCGTCATATCTCACACTATCCAATTAGTGTGAAGGTCAAATGTTTTCTTCTTCTTTCTTTCCCGGGCTTTACCCCCAACGCCACTTCTGCTCCTTATTAACCCCATATTTACCAGACAATTCTGCATATTGTCAAAAGCAAGAATATACAATATTTGCAGCGTTGACATCCGCCCCCCCTTACAAGAAGGATGGATCCTGTAAAGTAAAGGATAATTTAACTGCTCAGAGGAAGAGAACTTAGATCCTAGCATGATGTTGTGGTTCCAGCTAATGAAACATTTCAAAGAACTTCCAGGCATTTATTTTGTTAAAAGTCTTTTATTGTTACAAAATGTTGGCACAGGCACAATGGAAGGATGCTAGGATCTAAGTTCTCTTCCTCTGAGCAGTTAAATTATCAGCATGTTCCCTCCCTAAATTAGCCGTCATATCTCACACTATCCAATTAGTGTGAAGGTCAAATGTTTTCTTCTTCTTTCTTTCCTGGGCTTTACCCCCAACGCCCCTTCTGCTCCTTATTAACCCCATATTTACCAGACAATTCTGCATATTGTCAAAAGCAAGAATATACAATATTTGCAGCGTTGACAGTTATCTTCATTTTAGATATCAAAAGGGTTTTGCGGCTCCCAGTGTTTTGTTTTCGGTGGGAAACAGATCCAAGAAGCTCTTTGAGTGTTTTGGGTTGCCTACCCCTGCACTAGATGGTCAAATATTGCTCTGGGAGAAAGAGAAATGTCTACCCCCTACGTGCACTTGGTTAAAATGACTTCTCCAGCATTTTTATTGAAAAAGAATTACATTTATAAAACATAACATGCAGTATCTTTGGAATGTAGAGACAATAATCATTTAAGGAATAGGTGAGAAGGCATGTTATAGCCAGATGATGAATTCTTCAGCTGATATATCATGAGTGATGCCAGAGATAGCCAATGGAAGCTCAATAACCTTTGGAAAACCAGATGTCAGGCAAGTTTCAAATAATCTTCCAAAACTAAAAGTAATCCTAAATGGAATTAAATGAATTCTGTTTTCTAAATTGCAAACTGTAGTGGCTTAAGCATTGGGAAAGGGCATTAGAAGATAGCTTGAAATTTGATGTCTGGCTCTCCAGGCACAGACTGGAATGATGAAGACTTTGGGTTTTCCTGGATTGGCCCTTGGTAAACAGCAAGTAAACTTTGAAGTAATGACCTGTAACCTTTATTCAAACCAGAAGTAAGAATCTTTACAAGGGGAAGTCTTCCTCCATTGTTGATGCCCTACCAGGGAATGCCATTCCCGTTGCTACTGGCCAAACGAAAATATTTTTTAAAATTAGTCCAGGGATATTGATTCATTTTTACAGCTCTGAATATTTTTAATTCTCTATATTTAATTACTTTTTATCTGTTATTGATTCTTGAATGCTAATTATTATTTCATGACTATAATAGATACTGTTCTATGATTGACTTTTAATATACTAGGAAATATTCATACTGCACTTAGCTCAGATGTGCTGTTATACTTTTGATTAATATTTATCTTTAAGAAGGTAAACATCTGTAGCTAATTCAAACACAGCAGTACTTAAAAATACCAAAATTGCAAACTATTCCATTTTATTTAACATAGACTTACACTTCCAATATCACTGACTGTAATTCTATAATAATAATAATAATAATAATACCCCCAGTGAGACACTACCTTGACGTGGTTGTGGGGCTTGTGTACTCTGAGGAAGATGAGAGCTATGCCAGAGGTTCAACCATACTGGACAGGTCTCATCAGAGGAGTCAGACAAAGAGTGTCTCTCCCATAAAAAATATGGTGAGACGTAAATTGCAGAATGCCATACTGGCTCGGACGTCGCCCGGGTTAACAAGGTCCGCGCTAGATATTGGAGTTCCTGAATATCTGGTGAAAAATGGGTTACAGGACTCAGGACTGTTGGCTGAGCAACCAGGGCCAGCAGCTGCAGAACTACTGGAAGAAAAGGTGTTTACCCGTCGCAGATACACAGTGATGGAAAACAAAGAAATAATGATCTGTTACTACAGATCAAGTCCAACAAGAAGAGGATATCTAAAACGAATGCACCAGTTCTGGAAAGAACAACATCCAGAATCAGAAATAACAGAACAGAGACCAGCAGATCAATGCCGATTTATAATACGAAATAAAGTATTCACAGAAACAGAATTGGACGAACTGCAAAGGTTTACCCAGGGCAAAGAAATCAAAGCCTTACCAGAAGTAATTCAGAATGTAGAGGCAAACCAGGGGGAGTTGGCAGTGAAGGAATCCAGCAGAGATATACAACTGTTCTCATTTGGAAACCAGGCACCTCTACCTCAGGAAGAACAAAACCCTCTAACTAAAGAAATAAAAGAATTGAAACAAAGAATAACTGAGCATCTAGAACAGCACAAAAACAACAGAATAAGGCTGCCTGCATTGAAGCTTGTTCCAAAGAAACAGCTAGCACAAGCATTAAAAGATGCAAATACTGCAATATCAAGTATAAGCACCAATTCACTGCAAGAAACAAACCAACTAATGTACAGCACAGCTGCAGTTATAACAGAATACCTGGGATGCAAAATCAACAAAAAAGAAAAACAAACAAACAGTGCACCAGAAAAATGGAAGGTTAGACTAGAAAATAAGATCAGCAAGTTAAGATCACATGCAAGCAAGCTAGAACAGATGAAAGAAAAGAAGCTGAAGAACAAGAAGACCAAAGAATACCTAATCAAGAAATACCACTTAGAAACAAGGAAGATCAAGGAAGCACTGGAAATAATAAAGCAACAAATAACAGCTATAGCCAGGAAAATCAGTAGATATGAAGCTCGAATTGCAAACTATAGGCAGAACCTCCAATTTCAATCCAATCAGAAACGTTTCTACCAATCCATCAATGGAGAAACTGCAAGGAATCAGTCAGTACCTGACAAGGAAGAAACAGTGCAGTTCTGGAAGCAGATATGGGATAACCCAAAGAAATACAACAAGGATGCGGCTTGGTTAAAAGAGGTGGATGCAAATAAAACAGAAGTTGAAATGAAAGAACTAGTAATAACAACAAAAATGGTAGAAAAAAGAGCAAGGAAAATCAAAAATTGGTCAGCACCAGGTGAAGATGAACTGCATGGGTTTTGGTTGAAACATCTAACTGTTATACACCCACTCATTGCCAAGCAGTTCAACAATATACTACAAGGAGGAGAAATTGAAAAGTGGCTAACAACTGGGAAAACCTACCTAATAATGAAAAATCCAGCAAAAGGGGCAACACCAGGCAACTACAGGCCAATTACCTGCTTACCAACAACTTTCAAATTACTAACTGGTGTGGTAGCTGATGCAGTACAACAGCATCTAGTTGAAAACAATCTCTTTCCACCTGAGCAGAAAGGAAACCGCCCCAATAGCAGAGGAACAAAAGATCAACTCCTAATAGACAAAATGATCTTGGAAAACTGCAAGAGAAGGAAGACCAACCTGAATGTGGCATGGATTGACTACAAAAAGGCATTTGACTCTCTGCCACATGATTGGATAATAAAGTGCCTAGAAATAACAGGAGTCAGTAGAAACATCAGAAAATTTGTGCAAAGATCGATGGCACAATGGAAGACACAGTTGCAGATCAATGGTGAGAAGCTGGGAGAGGTTAATATCAAGAGAGGAATATTTCAAGGAGATTCATTATCACCATTACTATTTGTTATTGCACTGTTTCCTCTGTCAACAATACTGAATAACTCAGGACATGGCTATCAAACATCAAAAACATCTGCCAGACTATCCCACCTCCTTTACATGGATGATCTGAAGCTGTATGGAAAAACATCATCTGAAATAGAATCGCTGCTCAACACTGTCCGTATATATAGCCAAGATATTGTAATGGAGTTTGGCTTGGACAAATGTGCCACACTTACTATCAAACAAGGAAAAATAGTGAAAACTGAAGGAATCAAGATGCCCCACGAAAATAACATTAAGAGTCTGGATGAGGAAGAGTACTACAAATACTTGGGTATCCTTCAAGCTGACAACATCAAGCACACTGAAGTCAAGAAAAAGATTAGAGGTGAATACATCAAGAGAGTGAAGAAGATCTTAAAATCCAAACTCAATGGAGGAAATACCATAAAGGCAATCAACACCTGGGCAATCCCAGTCATTAGGTACACAGCTGGAATAGTGGACTGGACTCAAGCAGAACTAAAAGCAATGGATAGAAAGACCAGAAAAATAATGACAATGAATCATGCCCTTCATCCACGCAGTGACATTGATAGACTTTATCTACCAAGGCAAATAGGTGGGCGTGGAATGCTACAAGTACATCAGATGGTTGAAGAAGAAAAAATGGCTTTGGAAGAATATCTGAAGAACAATGATGAAGATGCACTGAAATTAGTATATCAGGAAGGCTTACTAACTACTGGAGAGACCAAACTGGCCTACAAGAAAGACCAAATGAAGAACAGAATAGAGGCATGGGAAGACAAAGCACTACACGGCCAATACATGAAAAAAAGAGCTGGGAAAGAAGATAATAATAAAACCTGGCAATGGCTAAGAGCAGGAAAATTGAAGAAAGAGACCGAGGGACTAATTCTGGCTGCACAAGACCAAACCTTAAGAACAAATGCATACAAAGTCAAAATTGAGAAGACAGCAACAGACAGTAAGTGCCGCCTATGCAAAGAAGCTGAAGAAACAGTGGACCACTTGGTAAGCTGTTGCAAGAAGATTGCACAAACTGATTACAAGCAGCGGCATGATAAAGTAGCAACAATGGTGCATTGGAAGATCTGCAAAAAATATCATTTGCCTGTAAGCAAAAACTGGTGGGATCATAAAATAGAGAAAGTCATAGAAAATAATAAAATTGAACTGCTCTGGGACTTCAGAATTCTAACAGACAAGCACCTGCAACATAATACCCCAGACTTAACAATTGTCAATAAGAAAGACAAAAAAGTCTGGATAGTGGACGTGGCAGTGCCTGGAGATAGCAGAATAGAAGAGAAAGAACTGGAGAAGATAACAAAATACAAAGACCTACAAATAGAAAAAGAAAGACTGTGGCAAAAGCAAGCAAGGGTAGTACCAATAGTCATAGGCTCCTTGGGCGCAATCCCAAAACAACTGGAGCACCACTTGAACACCATTGGCATTGACAAATTTGCTATTAGTCAATTGCAAAAGGCGGCCTTATTAGGAACTGCTTCCATCCTGCGACGATACCTGTAATACCAGCAAACATCCACATCTGCCTATCCCAGGTCCTGGGTAAGGACTCGATAGGTAGACAAAATGCCAAATCCAGTCTGAACATCTGGCTGACTGTGCGATGATCAATAATAATAATAAAAGTTGGAAGGGACCTTGGAGGTCATCAAGTCCAACCCCCTGCTCAGGCAGATAATCCTATACCATTTCAGATAAATGGCTGTCCAGTTTCTTCTTAAAAACTTCCAGTGTTGGAGCATTCACCGCTTCTGGAGGCAGGTTGTTCCACTGGTTAATTGTTCTAACTGTCAGGAAGTTTCTCCTTAGTTCTAGGTTGCTTCTCTCCTTAATTAGTTTCCATCCATTGCTTCTTGTCCTGCCTTCAGGCACTTCAGAAAATAGCTTGACTCCCTCTTCTTTGTGGCAGCCCCTGAGATAATGGAACACTGCTATCATGTCCCCCCTTGTCCTTCTCTTCATTAAACTAGACATACCCAATTCCATCAACCTTTCCTTATATGTTTTAACCTCCAGTCCCCTAATCATCTTTGTTGCTCTTTTCTCTACTCTTTCTAGAGTCTCAACATCTTTTTTACATCGTGGTGACCAAAACTGGATGCAGTATTCTAAGTGTGGCCTTACCAAGGCATTGTAGAGTGGTATTAATACTTTGCGTGATCTTGATTCTATCCCTCTGTTAATGCAACCTAGCACTGTGTTGGCTTTTTTGGCAGCTGCAGCACACTGCTGGCTCATATTTAAATGATTGTCCACTAGGACTCCGAGATCCCTCTCACAGTTACTACTATTGAGCAAGGTACCCCCTATACTATACCTATACATTTGGTTTTTCTTGCCTAAATGTAGAACTTTACTTTTTTCACCATTGAATTTCATTTTCTTAGATAGTGCCCAGTGTTCAAGTCTGTCCAGATCCTCCTGTATCCTAAGCCTGTCTTCTGGATTGTTGGCTGTTCCTGCCAGCTTGGTGTCCTCTGCAAATTTGATGAGTTCCCCATCTATCCCCTCATCCAAATCATTGATGAAGATGTTGAAGAGCACTGGGCCCAGAACAGAGCCCTGGGGCATCCCACTACACACTTCCCTCCATGTAGATGCGGTTCCATTGAGGACCACACGCTGAGTATGGCCGGTCAGCCAGCTACGGATCCATCTGATAGTGATGCTGTCTAACCCACATTTTTCTATCTTATCAAGTAGTAGGTTTTGATCTACTTTGTCAAATGCGTTACTGAAGTCCAAGTAAATTATATCCACAGCATTCCTCTGGTCCACTAATTTTGTCACTTGGTCCATTCTAATGGAGATTACCCACATAGTGGGGTAAAGTTTCTGAATAGGTTAAGGGAAAACATGAAGGAAAGAAAATAAATAATATGTAATTCAGGCATATAAGAAAGCTAAAGGAAAAGGGAAGTACTATTTATGCAACCCTTAATCCTAGGGCAGGGGTGAACCTCTTGAACCTCTTCAACTATAGGTGGGAATTTGTTCTTTTTTTCTTGATGCTGAAAGCTGCAATCACAAATTTTCTTCAGTCTCAGATGACCAATGCATTCATATAATAATGGGAGCCTCCAAATAAGTCTTCACATCAATTTTTTAAAAGAAAAAAACCAAATTCCTTCCCCATCCAAGAAAAAAAAATATCACATTCAAGTTATGATCTGCCTTTTCCTACTTTTTCATTGCCATCCCAGACACATTGGGCCTCCAGAGACCATTCCATACATTAGATGATATCTGCAGTTTCCCTTCTTATACAGCACAATCTTTCCCTTGGAACTGGGCACCGACCATTCAGTTAGGATGAAATATTCCATCCCCTAGCATAGAATGATATGCCCAGAACATTATACTACAACTACATCTTGTGATTTACCTGTTTACAGTTCTCTAACTTCTTTAAGATTTTACCCATGATCACCCAAACTCAAAGAATGTATGCTCTGTGACTTGACATTCACGCATCTTAAAGTTGCAGAGGTTGAGAAAGCACTGGCCTAACCAATTGTTCTGTTTGCTGTTTCCAGTAGGATGTTGACTGTTGCTATGGTATGCTGAACTTTAGGCAACAAGGAAATGTTGGGTTATCGACCTCTGCAAAGTGAATAAGTCAAAAAGTATTGTACGGGGGCGGATCAGGGAGAGACTGGGAAATAGGGAAAAAGGTTTTGAACTCTGAGAGAATTCTGCTTACTGCTGGGAGTAGATAAGGCCAGAATTCTCTTGCCAATGTATACCTGTGTGCAAATAGAAGCTCTCAAGGAAACACCCCTGACCCACAAATCCCTCCACCCCATGCCAAAGATTGTACTTCTAGACCAGGGTTTTTCAAACGGTGGTATGTATACCACTAGTGGTATGTTGGCACCTGGCAGATGGTACGCGTATGACGGGTTGAACAGCACTGTAAAAAAAATGTAAAAAAAGTGTAAAAGTGGGTGAGGTGAAGTGGCAGCAGCGCCGCACAGGCTCGTGATGGAACTGCACGTTGCCTGGGTCCTACTCAGAGCCCAGGATCAAAGCATGCAGCTCCAGCTGATTGACGGCAGCCCTGGGGGTGGCAGGCAGCCTCACACAGTCTTTGGGTGGAGATTCAGCTGGATCTGCACGATGCATTGCCTGGGTCCTGCTGAGAGCCCAGGATCAGTGCACACAGCTCCAGCTGATTGGGGGTGGCAGGTGGCCTCACGCAGTCTTCAGGCAGAAATTCAGCTGGAGCTGCATGAGGCATTGCCTGCCTGGGTCCTGCGGAGAGCCGAGGATCAGCGTGCGCAGCTCCAACTGATTGGGGATGGCAGGCAGCCTTACGCAGTCTTCGAGTGGAGATTCAGCTGGAGCAGCGTGAGGCATTGCCTTGGTCCTGCTGAAGGGGAGAGAAGAAAGGATATTAAAGGGGGTGAGGGAAGAGAGGATATTAAAGGGGGTGAGGGAAGAGATGATATTAAAGGGGCTGAGGAAAGAGATGATATTAAAGGGGCTGAGGGAAGAGGATATTAAAGGGGGTAAGGACTACCTGTACTTTATCACTTTTTTCTGGGTTTTTTTTTGTCGTCAAGTTTTTGACACCTTGCTAGGCAACTGGCATATTGCTTGAATATTGCCATATTCTAAAAGTGGTGCAATCGGTGAAAAGGTTGAAAAGCCCTGTTCTAGACTGCATATTTCTAATCTGGAGAACAGAAACCTGTACCTGAATCTGAATTCTGTGGAATGGGGTGATCCTTTTTGCTGCCTGTCTGAAAAATGATCAAATATACACGGAGATCACTCAAAGCTTCCTTCTTGCTCCTCACATATTCGCGTATCCCTCAGCCTGTGTGTGCTGTAGATTCCTGGGATGCTTGTGGAACCTTCAGGCAGTTTCCTTTTGGCAAACCTCCTTGTTGGACAAAGGAGCCTGTGTGCAAGCATCAGCCCTGCAGGTCCTTCACAGCCCCCTCCCCACCCATCCGTGGAGGGTTCTGTGTGCAGGTACCATGCATGGGCATGCCTGAATTCTGAAGAATGGACAAGGTTGTGTGTCACCACTCAGAGTTGGGTTGTCACTCTGGAAACCATAGCAAAAGCAGTGGATGTTAGCTTTGGGGGAGTGCAGCAGATGGAAATCAGCATAAATACCTGAGAGATTGTGTCTTCCTGATTGGCATAGATACAGACCTTGGACCGGTGTACCACAACAAGAGGCTGCAACAGGATGGGACAACAGGGCGAGAACCATTACACAGCCAGAGCTAGAAACTCTATGAAATGGGACGACACTATTTTTCCCTTTCTAGTTCTCCATCTTTTAGTCCGGAGCTCACATTCCAGATACCAAAACACTTTCAGGACCAGGAAGTGGATGAGGTTTGGAGCTGTGGATCAGTCCTAGGCAACAATCCAGAAATACGGCAATTGTACGCATGAATGTTCTAAAAGAAGATCTGCTTAGGTCATGGGGACTTACTTCAAATAAATAGGAATAGGATTGCTCCCTTAGCGACATTCTTAACAGAGCTTGTAAACATGGCCCTTTGCCAATTTCTATTTCCCCCCCTCTAGCTTGGGTTTCAATAACTATTGTAAACAAAGGGTTTGTGTGTGTGGAGATTTCCTACAAAAAGGATAAAAATGGAGCCTATGGAAAGTTTAGACTAAGGCTCCCATTACAAGCCCCTTGGGATTAAGTGGCCCATCGGCAGAGCCAGGTCACTGGATCCGTACCTGCGAAAGCAGCTCCGATAAACACGCTGTCTATTAATAACAGCATGGCAAACACTTTTAATAGTGTGGGCCCCCATCACTTTTCTCTTATCAAAATCCTGTATCTCAGTCCATCTGGGTTTCAATTATTATTATTTTTCCATCTGCTCAGATTTGGAGATCTATTTCTTTATCAGGGACTTCAGGAGACATCCCTCTTCTATAAAAATGGGGCGCTGTCATCAGCAACTGTGATTGCGGCCATTGTGATTGTGTGCCTTTGGTGAGAAGGAGGAGGAGAAAGAGTCATTTCTCTGCATGCCACGTAGGTTCAGAAAAAGATAATATTTGTTTCAGCCTGGGGGAAAGAGCTCCCCTCAAAACACACACACACACACACACACACACACACACACGAGAGAGAGAGAGAGAGAGAGAGAGAGAGAGAGAGAGAGAGAGAGAGAGAGAGAGAGAGAGAAGGAGGGAGGGAGGGAGGGAGGGAGGGGGGGAGAGAGAGAGAAAGAGAGAGAGAGAGATCAGCTGGATCACATCTCCTAGTCTCCACCTTGTGGCTATTTTTATTTAGCAATAAAAATGCAACTGAAAGCAAAATAGAAGCCAAAAAAAAAAAAAAAAAAAATTTGAAAGAAGTATGACATTTATTTTTGTGAAATTTAAGAGTACTACTAGAAGAGGAATCTAGAGCATAGAATAGGCATTTAGTGCAAATATTCATGGGATTAAGCTATTATTTCTGTATTTATAAATAAATAGTAACTGGTCTGGTTAAACATTACAGGAGTTTTAATTCAACACGTGAGATAACCAGCTTGGGAAAGTTATTAGACATACTTACTCAAAATTAAATCAATTTAATTAATAGACTTAACTTATAAATTCTCTGACAGATGTACACAGTATGATGTAAAATTTGGATGCCACATCTGATGATGATGATGATGATAGTAATAGTAAAGTTGGAAGGGATCTTGGAGGTCATCAAGTCCAACTCCCTGCTCAGGCAGGAAACCCTATACCATTTCGGACAAATAGCTGTCCAGTCTCTTCTTAAAAACTTCCGGTGTTGGAGCATTCACCGCTTCTGGAGGCAGGTTGTTCCACTGGTTATTTTATTTATTTATTTTATTTTTAAAATTTAAAGCCGCCCTACTCCCGAAGGACTCTGGGCGGCTAACAATAAAAAACACATAAAACATAACAAAACAACAGTACAAAGACAATCATCCAGGGGTTAGGTTTTATAAACCCCAGGCCTGCCGGAAAAGCCAGGTCTTAAGTAGCTTACGGAAGACCAACAGGGTGGGAGTGGTCCTAATCTCCGGGGGGAGCTGATTCCAAAGTGTGGGTGCCATCACAGAGAAGGCCCTGCTCCGCGGCCCCGCCAAATGGCACTGCTTGGCCGACGGGGCCTGAAGGAGGCCCAGCCTGTGGGATTTAACCAGACGTAGGGAACTATGAGGTAGTAGACGGTCTCGCAAATAGCCTGGCCCTGAGCCATATAGGGCTTTAAAGGTAATGACCAACACCTTGAATTGGACCCGGAGACCAATAGGCAACCAGTGCAGCTCATGGAGGATAGGTGTAACGTGGGTATATCGAGGAGCACCCACTATCACTCACGCGGCTGCATTCTGGACCAACTGTAGTCTCCGAATACTTTTCAAGGGTAGCCCCATATAGAGCGCGTTGCAGTAGTCCAAACGTGAGGTGACAAGGGCATGAGTGACTGTAAGGAGAGCCTCTCGGTCCAGGTAGGATCGCAACTGGTGCAACAGGCGAACTTGTGCAAAGGTCCTCCCAGCCACAGCCGTCAAGTGATGTTCCAAATTCAGCTGTGGATCAAGGAGGACACCCAAGTTGCGAACCCGCTCCGAAGGGGGTATATTCCCCCCGCCCCGAAAGAGTCAACTGGTTAATTGTTCTAACTGTCAGGAAGTTTCTTTTTAATTCTAGGTTGCTTCTCTCCTTGATTAGTTTCCATCCATTGCTTCTTGTCCTGCCTTCAGGCGCTTTGGAAAATAGCTTCACTCCCTCTTCTTTGTGGCAGCCCCTGAGATATTGGAACACTGCTATTATGTCCCCCCCCTCATCCTTCTCTTCATTAAACTAGACATACCCAATTCCAGTAAACGTTCCTTATATGTTTTAACCTCCAGTCCCCTAATCATCTTTGTTGCTCTTCTCTCTACTCTTTCTAGAGTCTCAACATCTTTTTTACATCGTGGTGACCAAAACTGGATGCAGTATTCCAAGTGTGGTGACCAAAACTGGATGCAGTATTCCAAGTGTGGCATTGTAAAGTGGTATTAATATTTCACGTGAAGTATTATAAATTTTCAGGACTGATGCAGATCATCATAGCACATAAGATCTTTCTTGTGAATCCTTATTTGTAGCGTAACAGGGATAGAAAGTCATTGTTTTCTGTATTATTCTGCCAGCCACATAATTATGCAGGTGGATTCAGCCAAACCATACAAGATTTCAGCTCCCTCTCCCCCTTTTGGCATCTGAATGGAATGCAGTGAATTATTTAATGGCTTAATTGCTCTACTACTTCAAAGTTAACTATCTCCCTGCTTGCTTCTGCCAATATGGCAGTGTGCCTATCCTAAGCTGTAGTTAAAAGTATGTCTATTACTAAATTCCCCCCGAAAAATCAATCAAAGGTTTTCAATTAAATTTAATCATCTATCACATCTATGACACATTGATCTTTTTTTCTCATTTGGATTCTTGTCTTTCTCTGGCTATCTGTGCTAGATAGACAGATCCCCGGCTGCTTCCTTCTCTCTCCGACATAGTAATTCCTCTTCAGGGTCCTTGAATCATCCTGGATCCTGCATCTTTTGGCAATCCAGGATTGCCTAATTCAATGTTTGCCTGCTAGCTGTTCTCCCTCTACTACATTATCCAGTTTCAACACTACGAACTTCCTTTCAATTTCTTGGCCCATTACAACTTCCCCTCCTTATTGAAGATCTTGGGGTGAAAATCCCTTCTCTGGGTCTTTTCCAGCCTCAGATTATTACTATAGGTACAGTTTTCCTCTCTGTGGGATTACTTGCAGGTTAGCAGGCAGTGTTTGCCTTCTCCATTCTGTAACAGAAGGCATAGCTAGCCTGGAATAATGGGATATTTTTAAATCCATTTGCATCGTACCTGACAAGAGTAAAACTTCTTGAACTCAGGTATCCTTCTGGACTGACATGTATTCTACATAGATTGTGGTACGCTTTACAGATAGTCCTCAATGTACAACCACAATTAACTGAGACATTTGTTAAGTGAGTTTTGCCCCATTTTACGACTGTTCCTGCCACAGTTCTTAAGTGAATCACTGCAACTGATAAGTTAGTAACCTAGTTGTTAAGTGAATCTGGCTTCCCCATCGACTCTGCTTGTCAGAAGATCACCAAAGGTGATCCACATGACCGTGGGATACAGCAGCGGTCATAAATATGAACCAGTTGCCAAGCATCTGAATTTTGATCACACAATCATGGGGATGCTGCAAAGGTTGTTAACTGTGAAAAATGGTCATAAGTCACATTTTTCAGTGCCATTGTAACTTTGAACAGTCACTAAACAAACTGTTGTAAGTCGAGCTCTACCTGTATTTTTAAACTTGTACAATTGTACAAACTTATCTGGAGTTTGTCGGCAGCAGGCAGAGGACAGCTGACATGAGGATTGTGCTAAATGTCCTGGAATACTACCACGCACACCCCGAAAAACAGGCCGCATTAGTATTCTTAGATGCTCAGAAGGCATTTGATAACTTTAATTGACAATTTATGTTCCAATTAATAGAAAATATGAAATTTGGTGTGACGTTTGAACAAATGATAAAGTCAATATATAGAATACAAAAGGCTAGAATAATAATAAATGGGGAGATTACAGAGAAGATAGAAATTAACAAAGGAGTAAGACAGGGATGCCCAATGTCACCTCTACTTTTTAGTCTAACGTTAGAAATGCTACTAACTCAAATCAGAAATAGAGATAAAAGGATTAAAGAATTAAAACAGAAGATTACAAGATACAGGCATTTGCAGATGATCTGGTGTTTTTTTTATAGAGGAACCATTAGAAAGAGGTTATATTTTAATGAATGAAATAGAAAAATATGGAATGGTGGCGGGACTAAAAATAAACAAAGAAAAGACTAAAATATTAGTCAAAAATTTAACTGAAAAACAAAAAAGGGGATTAGAAGAAAATTTGGGGTTGCAAATTGTAAAAAAGATCAAATATTTAGGAATTTGGCTCACTATAAGATGTTCCTCAATAAAAGAAGATAATTATAAAAAATTGATACTACAAATACAAAAAGACTTAGAGATTTGGGGGAAACTACAATTATCATTGTTAGGAAGGATTTCAGCGATTAAAATGAACGTATTACCAAAATTATTATACCTCTTTCAAAAAGTTCCAATAAAATTGGGGAAATTTTTTTTGATGAATTAAATAAAATGATTAATAAATTTATATGGTTAGGCAAAAAAGCATGAATAAAGGTTAAAGTGTTACAGGATAGTAGAAGTAGAGATAACCTTGGGCTCCCAAAATGGGAAATTTACTATCAAGCAGCGGGATTGCTTTGGATCAGTGACTGGATAAACTTAGAAAACAAAAGGATCTTAACAATTGAAGGTCATGATTTACAAGCTGAATGGCATGCTTTTTTATGGGGAAAAGACAAGAAAACTCACGCATACTTCTTCTGACATCAGATAAGGGATGCATTAATTTGGACATGTGAAAAAGTTAAAAAAAAAATACTACACAAAAATTCCAATTTGGATTTCACCAATGGAGGCAATGATTCACCCAAACACACTAGACAAAGCAAAGATGATAAGATATAAAGAACTATTAGATAACCAAGGGAAGCTAAGATCAAGAAATGAATTAAAAGAACAGGGAATAACTATTGACTGGTGGCCACATACACAGATAAAATCAAAATATAACAAAGATATGGAAGAGTATGGGATAAGTTGGACATTACAACAATTGGATAAAATATTGACAAATAAGGGAGAAAATTTTTTAACAAAAACCTATAAACTCCTATTAGAAATTGAATTGGAAGAAGAAATAGTAAAGGGCCCAATGATAGCATGGGCCCAAAATATAGGCAGAAATATAAGATTAGATGAATGGGAAAGAACATGGAACAGAAATTATAAATTAACGTTGTCAACTGCATACAAAGAAAACCAATACAAAATGTTCTATAGATGGCATTTAGCACTGGCGAGATTGGCTAAAATATATAAAAATATGAATCCGGATTGTTGGAAATGTAAAAACAAAGAAGGAACATTTTATCACATGTTGTGGCAAAGCCCCAAAGCAGAGACCTATTGGGAGCAGATAAGGAGATGGTTACAGGAAATAACAAAACAACAAATTGAACTTAAACCTGAAATATTTCTATTAGGCATAATTGACCCAAAAATTGAGAAATGACTCCAATACATCATTATACATATTATAACTGTAGCACGCATTGCATATGCACAATGTTGGAAAAGGGAGAACATACCAACAAATGTAATGATTATAGGTAAGATATTAGACTGTGCTGAGATGAATAAACTTACCTTAGAAATAAAAGACACAGAAGCTACGGAATTTTACGAGATATGGGATATGTATTATAACTGGTTAGAATTGAAGAATAAAAAATATGAGAAGTAATGTAAATAAATGTAAATAAAAGTAAGAGATATAGGACATAGTATTGTTAAGAAAAAAGAAAAAATGTACTGTGTATTTTGTTTGTTTGTAAAGAGAAAAAAGGAAAAATAAAAATTAAAAAAGAAAAAGGTGACTAGTGTGTACTTCTTTCCTATAAACTTATGTAGTGTGGTTTGAACCATGAGTACTGTGTCCAAAGACTTGTTCAGTTCTTTTTAAAGGATGAGCCCAATGCTTATCCGTGTCCATCTTGCATCATTCTTTCCGCTTGCACTAACATCTTACAACTTTTGTGATTGACAATTGAACAATAACAAAAATCTGCAGGTCTTTATCCATCTATTTTAATAGCAGGGTTCTTTCCATATTCCTTCACTGAACTTAGGGCTAGGATTTCCATAAATCTCAATTCCACTTAAAATACACTTCAAATTTAAGGACTTCCAGTGAAGACATGGTGAGTTAGACATCCCTGGAGTAAAGGCAAAAGGAAAAAAGTAAAGGAAGTAAAGCAAGGTCCTGCTCTTAGGAAAAACCAAATGCATGGGTATAGAATTGGTGGTACCTGGTTCAACAGTAGTAATTGCAAGAGGGAGTTTGGTGTCCTAGTGGAACATCACTTACGTATGAGCCAGCAGTGCTGCTGCAACTGCCAATGCAGTCCTGGGCTGCATCAACAGAGGGATAGTATCAAGATCACAAGAAGTGATAGTACCACTTTATGCTGCATTAGTGAGGCCACACTTGGAATACAGCAGTGATGGTGAACTTTTTAGAGACCGAGTGCCCAAAAACTGGCCCCCCACCCCACCCCCCCACCTTCCCGCAGGGCCACTCAGCCTCCAGGGCCCGCCACAGATTGCCCAGGCAGCCCAGCAGTGCCATGGTGGCCATGCCCTCTGCCCGTGCCCCGCAGCATCAATTGTGCCCTCTGCCTGTGCCCCGCAGCATCAACTGGCTGCCATGTCCTTGGCTGCGCTGCTCCACGTGGGCCACGCTCATGGGCGACTCTTCTCCAGGGGGACTGCTGGTGAGGAGGGGGTCAAAGGGGAAGGCAAGGCTGGGGCAATGGCACCTGTGCCACAGAGAGGGCTCCAAGTGCCACTTCTGGCACCCGTGCCATAGGTTCACTACCACTGGAATACAGAATCCAAGTCTGGTCACCATGATACAGAAAAGATGCTAAGGCTCTAGAAAGAGTACAGAGAAGAGCAACAAAGATGATAAAGAGTCTGCAGGCTAAACCGTATGAGGAAAGATTAAGGGAACTAGGGTGACAGGATAGCTGTCTTCCAGTACTTGAGGGGCAGTTAAAGGGAGGAGAGAGTCGACTTACTCTCCAAAGTACCAGAGGGCAGAACCAGAAGCAATAGGTGGAAGCTTCTTAAAGAGAGATCCAATCTAGAACTAAGAAGAAATTTCCTAATAGTAAGAACAATTAATCAATGCTACAGCTTGCCTCACAGAGTTGTGGGTGCTCCATCACTGGAAATCTTCAAGAAAAGATTGGAAAGCCATTTGCCTGGCATGCAACAAGGACTCCTACCTTGGGCAAGGGGTTCGACTAAAAGACTTCCAAGATCTCTTCCAGCCCTATGATTCTATGAACACCTATTTGATTTGTTAACACAGAAAATAGCAAAATACCTTAACCCTGAATGTACTGAAGGATATATGTGAACAATGGACTCAGAAGTTAATTTCAAGAATGTCTGCCATCATAGACAGACTCAGTGAATAATGTTATGGAAGAGGAACAGGTTCTACTAAACAAGACCAAAATAGATTTGAACATGGATTTTTAAATGATAGGTTACAAGAATGATCTACTAAAAGTTGATATATAAGGGGACTTCCAGTTTGCGTTGCGGCAGAACGAGACACAGGAAAGTAGGGCTCTGCCTTCTGGGCCTGATTCCACCCTGCTGGCGGTCCTAAAAAGGGCCTAAAGTCATGCCGAAGAGGCGATGAAGAGGAGGGGTGCCTTGTTGATCAAGGAAAGATAGTGGTCTTTCTGTTCAATCCAAGGAAAGCTTTCCAAACAAGCAGGGGAAAGACTGGCTACATTCCTGTGGCTGGCCATTAGCTGCTGATAACCAAAGAGGAAAAAAGCACTACTTAATACATCGTAAACAGCATGTCTGGAACTGTGTGAGAATATTGATCCTTTCTTTACTATTTTACAACTGAATTTACTGGGAAAGGCTCCCAAGAAACAAAAAACCTCTGAATGTAAACGGAAGCACCATTTTAATTTTATGGGGGACAGAAAAACACAATATTGAAGTAACATAAAGCTACAGTTTTGATCAATTTGAGAACTGAGATAACTGTTAAGATTTTCTCTTTGAAAAAAAAAAGCATGGAGGCAAAATATAAGAAATCAATCCTTTCTTTTAAGAGTGAAAAATGGACTTTGAATGACATCTAGTGGTGGATTTGTGTATAGCACTATAATTTGCTTTGCTTGGTGATTCCTACCCTGGGAGAACAGCTGACAATAAAGGAAAATATTTTGGCATACTTATCATCCTGACCTTCTTGGATTATAAATACCTACTAAGCTTGGACTTTTAACTTCAAGAGCTAGTGTGAGAGAAAGAAAAATTTCACCTTGGACTATGCCTGGCTGGGAGAGACTTTTGAGCTGTTTTCAGAGAGGTTGAACATTTTGAACATCTTGAATATTGTGGATTACAACCTTGCCTGACTGACAATTTTTGGGATACTTGAGACAAGGGATTACTATAAAATATTGCTTTCAGAACTGAACCTATACTTTGGAATATATTGGATTATAAAGGATACATATAAAGACCAGAAAACTAATCTCCAGGAATGATGCCTCAAGAAAAAGCAAACACCTTTCAGAAAGAAATATATTCTATGCTACAACTAATTTACCAAACAATTGTTGAATGCAAAGAGGATATAAAAAGAAATCATAATGAGACTAAAAATAATTTAGACAATATAAACGAGCAAATCTCCAAATTAAATCTACAACTAGAAAACTCCCAGATAATGACTACAAAGTATGAACCAATAATCCAGAAACCAGAAAATGAAACAGAGGAAATGGATTTAGAGATGGAAGAAATAAAAGAACTGCAAGACTTAGCTATAATAACAAAAATGCAAAAGGCCTTTTACTCCTTAGGTCTGCAAAATATATCTGATGGTAAAGAAAAAGATTTTTAAAAAGGGAATATAGAGCTGTCAAGGGAAATGTCACAACTTGAGAAACAGGAAATGAAAAGAGAAATGGAGGGAGAAAGGAACTGGGAGTTGTTTAAGGAGTATAAATGGGCAGAGTTCCCCCCCCCAAAATACCTTACCTAAATTGTTTTCCTCATGCCAAGCAATTTTCACAAAAATAGAAAGAAAATTTTGGGGCGATCTAATTGCCCTGGCTTGGAAAGTGATTTGGCAAAGAAAGAAAGCGAGAATCAGATTTAAAAAAACAGAAGACTTGACCTTCTAGAGGGGGCATTACATATTTAAAAACTTTTTTTTGAATAAGATTAAAAGAATGGAAGACTTTTAGATACAATTAGACTTTTACAATGAAAAATATGATTTAGAATTAAAATAGCATTTTTTCTCTTTTTGATATGGAAAATATTAAGATAAGAGGAAAATTGATTTGAATAAAACTTTCAGCTATATAAATGTAATTAATATTCAGAAAATCATAACTGATAAGGATATTTCAAATACCGATGGGAAATCAAATTTTAACAAGAGCACGAAAAACAGCACATAAAACCAACCAACCAGGAGATTGGGTAATTTGGATTTACAAAAGAGACTTGTTAAAGTTTTAAAAGACTTGGTGAGAAGGGTCAAAAAGAAAAAAGAGAAAAGAAATCAAGTCTTGGGACGTTATCTGAAGGGATTAAAGATTGTTAAAAATAAAGAGAAGTAATATAAAGTTGGTTTATTTGATCAAGGTTAAAATAGATGGTGTAACCCTTGATAGATTTGTTGACCAGAACTGAATCATGTGGGTTTGAGAATTTGCCTATAGATAAAAGAAGTGATATGGAATGAAGAGATTGTTTGCTGTGTTTTAGGAGACAGTGATAAATTAAAACTGTTTATATTTTTCAGACAAAGATTTTTAAAAATCTTCTTCTGTTTTTTTATATTGTTATCTTTTTTATATTGTTATAATATTTTTCTTCTCTGCACTTTTTCTTTTTTCCCATCTATTCCTTTGTTTTTTGCAGTTTATTTTAGTTTTAACCTATACAATTGTAATGCTTCATAAAAATATTTTTTAAAAATAATCTTCAAATTCATGGTACTAGAAACATTTTGAAGATAGCATTCTTCTCATCTCATTTTTCCAAGTAAGTAACTATCAGAGATGGATCCTCATGAAACATTTGCATGACATACTGTATTTGCAACTAGGAAAAAAGTCATAATTTAAACAATCCAAACAGATACTTCCCTTCAACCTTTTTGAGTTCTAATTTTGCTTCCTGACTTTATTCCTCTTTGTTTCAGTCTGTCCCAAATTATAACCATCTTGCACTGCTTTTTTGCTGTTGTTTTGGGTTTTTTTGTACACACAGCAGATCTTTTTCAGATGAAGAAGCCTCTGGTTCAGATATTTGTTATCTTTGGACTTGGTTAATACCAGATGAGAGATGGGAGGTCCCAACATGGTACAGTATGATAAATAAAGGCATAAAAAATATCCTTTCTGGTATAAGGCAATAAAAAACTGTATTTATAATCTTTCTGTTGCCAGGAAATTATAAAGTTGAGTTCAATTTACTTTTAAGACCCACTAGCTAGCTAATTTACATATCAGTTATAAGCTTGGATGAAGTTTTATTAGCAGATCTCAGTCATTAACTATTTTTCTGTCTGAAGATACTATATAGTCTAAGAATGAATAACTGATGGCTTTGTACATCTTTGAACTACAATTCCCAGAGGATCAATGAGCAAGCTGTCTGAAATGGAAACTGTAGTTCGGCAGTCTACAGAGAGCCACTGATTCTTTAGTTATGATATCTACTCTAGATATGATAAGTGAGGGAAAAGATAAGTTCATTGGCTTCCCTGCCTTTCATCCTCAACCTTTGTGTACAGAGGGTGGCTATAGTAGCAACTTTCTCAATCCATGTGGGCTTTGCACTACTTAGCACCCTAATTTTGATTCAGGGAGCCTTTATTGACAGAGCTATGTCCAGCTCCTATGCTAGTAGGAGGACAGGAATGGCAACAAAGAAGTGGCCAAATTGACAGATCCATCCACTATATTTCCTGTGAGAGAATGTGCATTTCTTGTAAAAATGCAGCTTTGGGTTTTAAATCTTAGTTTACCAAAAATGTGTTTACTCTTGGAAGGACACTTATGGCTTTTAGCAATCCAGGAAACCACTAAAAATGACATAATATAAAACTGAGACAAGACTGAAGTAAAAAAGCAATGTTTATATGACTGAGGCTACATTAGACATGAACACACCCACACCCACACACACAATAGAATAAAAAGAAAACAGGAGTTTTAGAAAGTATTTTGTAGAGAAAATTTGAAAATATAGATTCCCAGAATGGAGATGACAAACTACAGTATAACCCTCCCCACCCCAATTTCCAACAACAACAAATACAAAAATAGTAAATACTAGATAGCTCATACCCCATTGAATCGTTTCAGAAATATTTTTCTTCCTAAACAGAGAAACAGAACAACCAAAGGCAAACAAACAAACAAACAACAACAACAACAACAAAAAAAAACAGTGGGAGCAGGAACAACTTCCAACTTCCTGCCCATTTCCCCATTGATTTTCTTTGTGGGAATCTGGCAGGGAGCAATGGAAGTTTCCCTTCCCTTCCTTTCCCTTCCCTTCCCTTTACTTCCAGGTAAGTGGCTGCTGCTGGTTGGAGGAGGAAGCAAGGGGTTGTCAGACTGGCTGGGAAACTGTCACAGAATATTGAAAATGAAGTTCATGTGACTGTAGCAGCAGCTGCCTAGCACAATCAATAGGTGAGGCGGCCAAAAGTCCCCCAAATTTCATTTCCTAAGGAGTCGTGTCCCAGATTTTGGTCACATTCTGTAAGTTAGCTCAGCTGAAGTACCTTGGTTCAAAAATTGTTGCTGTATGTTGCCTAGTTAAAGGTATTGACAGTGAGAGTTTTAGAACAGGGCTTTTCAACCTTTTCATCCATTGTACCACTTTTAGGATATGGCAACATCCGAGTACCACCAGTCGCCTAGCAAGGTGTCAAAAACTTGATGACCAAAAAAAAAAAGGAAAAAAGTGATAAAATACAGGTAGTCCTCGACTTACAACAGTTTGCTCAGTGACTGTTCAAAGTTACAATGGTACTGAAAAAACTGCCCCTCAAAGCACAGCCGAGCAAGACACCTGCCTGCCTGCCTGCCTGCCTGGCGGCATTCTCATTCCCCTCCCCCGCTACCACTTTTCTAGGATGGTCGCGTACCACCTGCCAGGTGCCAATGTACCACAGGTGGTACCCATACCACTGGTTGAAAAGCCCTGTTTTAGAAGTATATAGATAAAAAAATCCCTCAAAACAAATCATTTTTTTCCTTTTCCTCTTCTGATCTTAACTAAACAAATCTGTCTGAAGTTTGCATTCAAACAATTTCCTCATTTCAAAATCCTGGACCAACCAAGAAAATTAGATATTTAAAAGGAAAAAGTTTCATCCTATTTTATCTTGCAGCTAAATGGGCTCCATTAGAGATAGCACTTGGAGAATATGCATCACCATAAAAGTTTAATGTAAGGAAAGATACCCACATTGCAAAGAAGAAAAGATCTGTGTTGCTTTCAGAACAAACTGTCATGATAACTAGGGAAAGATGGAGGATGGAGGGCTTTAAGTAACAAGAGAAATATATGAATGCAAACATCTTACATCAAGCAAGGAGAGACAAGGATAAATATCTTAGTCAATAATGTCAACAATATTATAGAGCAGTGGTTCTCAACCTGTGGGTCGGGACCCCATTTGGGGTCGAATGACCATTTCACGGGGGTCGCCAAACAATGCAGTCCGCCATATTTTCCCCCTTTTCCTTAGCTGTGCTACTCCCTTTTATTCTATTGGCTTTTGAAAGCCAACAGAATAGACTCTCTTGAATAGAATCTAATTCTATTGGCTTTCCAAAGCCAATAGGAATTGTCCAGGCTGTCTCTGCCCTGCTGAGCCCGCCAAATGTCCCAGTCTGCAAACAGTGCTGCACCAGTTGAGTAGTCCTCGACTTACGACCGGTTGAGTAGTCCTCACCTTACGACCGGTTGGGGGTCACGGCATTAAAAAGATTGAGAACCACTGTTATAGAGAAATATAAAAAGAAAGGAGGAAAAGGAAGCTTTTTAAAATCAAAGAAATTATAGAGAAACTTATAAATTTTATTTGTATCCCTCCTTTATCATTTTTACAAACAACCCGAGGTGCTGAACGTATCCAACACATCTTCCTCCTTTTCCCCCCACAACAATAAGTCCATACGTTGGGCTGAGAAAGAACGACTGGCCCCAAGGTCTCCCAGCTGGCTTTCATGGCTAAGATGGGACTTCCGCCTTCACCACTAGACCAAATGAGCAAATGAACAAATTAACCATTTTCACAAAAATTATCTGAAATAGGTAAATGAATATTAAGGAATTTATTCCATAGTCGATCAGCTGTCAAATAAAAAAGCACCAGATACCAATTAAAGGCTCACTAAATAGGAGAAAGCTGCAGGAGAAATGCTTACAACAGGATTCCCAATCTTGCAACTTTAAGATTCATGGACTTCAACAGACAAATAAATAACATCTGGCATAATTAATTTCCATATACGTACATTAGCCATATATTTCCACAAAAACCTGACACTGTCAAACTTCTAATGTGGAGTTATCTAAACTTGTCCTAGCATTTGGGGGAAAAGTCAGTTCTTAAAAGCTTTATGGAAGGCTAGGAGAGTACAGGTCTGTCAAACTTCTGGGGGCAGTGTTCCATAGGGCAGAGGTTGCCTCCAAAAAGGCACACTTCCTAGCTCCCATCAGATGGCAACAGGGGAGAGAACTAGGACTGTGCCCATCCTATCTGAGTTTGTAGGATCAGTCAATGTCCTTTGGGAAAGGCAATCCCACAGATAACCTAGCCCTGTGCCGTCATGGGCTTTTCTGAGCAAAAAATGGAGGACACAGGTGCATTAAAATTTGCTGTCCTTATTCTTGTAGCTTTTTACACAGTTTAGTTGTATAACCAGTGCTTTTTTTCTATATTAAAAAAAAAAGGTGCCGGAACTCTCACACGTCATACAACCTGCCTTGCCTACCCTACAAGGTTCCATCCCAAAAAGGTGCCGGAACTCCATTCTGAGCGTTCTATGAGGAAAAAGCCCTGTGTATAACCATTATCTTCCCATATGCTCAGAGATATAAGAACATAAGAGCATGTGTTAGATGTCTGTTAGATCAGACCTCTGGCTCATCTGGCCCAGCAATATGTTCTCACAGTGACCAACTAATTACAAAAGGAGGCTCACTAGTCTCCCAACAGACTTTCCTTTGCCCACAAGATCCAAGGAAGAGACTTTAATATATAACAGCCCTAGCTTTTACCTAGAATATTAGCCTATCCTTAGCTCAGTATTATTGACAACCAGAACTTTTCAGAGTTTAAGTTGGGTGTGGTCCTTCTCCACCAAAATCCTAAGACTTTTGCGTGTATGGAAAATGCTTTACCACTGTTACTATGGCTCATCCATAGAATGAAAACAAGGGATAGCGAGACGTGATGATGGACTCGCAATGTGTCCAGTATCTCCCTTAGGGGATTACAGAGTGGATCTTCTGTCTCCTAAAAATATTTTGTTTGTTTTCCTCTAATCTTCAAAAGAACACTGAACAACATTTGCCCTCTCTCTGTTTGCCTTTCTCTGTGCCTTCTTTCTTTTCCTTCTTGTTTTGCTGTTCCATATTTATGTAACTTTTTTCCCATGCTCTTTCTTCTCTGATATCTGTTATTACCTTATTATCTGCAAGAAAATAAGATGCCGTAATTATAGTCAACAGTGAAAATCCACACATAATTAGGTACAGATTACTTTGCTCTTCTACCCGCTCTAACAAAATAATTACTGGTGATACATCTTGGCGATTTCTTATTCTTCTGGTTCAAAATATACTCCAAAACATTTCATCTGGGTAACTATGTGCCTGCTTGATGCGCCTATCCATTTTCATCCACGTTGTCTTGGCAGTATGGCAACAAGGTTGATTGCTGTCAAAACTTCATTAGTTATATAACTAATTATGATGCTGTGACAAGAGAAGGACAAGGGGGGACATGATAGCAGTGTTCCAATATTTCAGGGGCTGCCACAAAGAAGAGGAAGTCAAGCTATTTTCCAAGGTGCCTGAAGGTAGGACAAGAAGCAATGGATGGAAACTGATCACGGAAAGAAGCAACCTAGAACTAAAGAGAAACTTCCTGACAGTTAGAACAATTAATCAGTGGAACAACCTGCCTCCAGAAGCGGTGAATGCTCCAACACTGGAAGTTTTTAAGAACAGACTGGACAGCCATTTGTCCGAAATGGTATATGCCAGGGTTTCTTGCCTGAGCAGGGGGTTGGACTTGATGACCTCCAAGGTCCCTTCCAACATTATTATTACTACTACTACTACTTATACCTTCTGTTATTGGTTTCCATGAGACTCACATTGCATCGAGCCCTGTGAAAGTATAAAGTAAAAATGCCTTGGCTAGTAGGCCGTGTCAAGAAGGGAGGAGGGCAACCAGAAAAGGAGGAATGAACATCAGAAGGATAAAACATGACATTTGAAAACAGAGGTGGGGAAACGCACCTGGCTGGAGGGGACGAATAGTGCCAGGAGGTAGGAAACACCTTCCATGAAGACTTTCCCTGAGGTCCTGCCCTCTGACGTCAACACTTCTTTAGGAATTTGTTCTCCAGCTCTTGCATCACTTTCAGCACCCTCCCCTGCTTTTCTGAGGAATAATACATGATACGGTAAGTCTCTTCTAGGCAATCCTTGATTGAATTTCCCAGGAGGTGGCTGCACCCCTCCCTTCCCTTTAAACTCTGTCCTGCTATAGAGAGGATGTGGTTGCGGCAGCTGCACTCAGATTTTACTCTGGAATAGGTTGGGGCAGCAGTGGGGACAATTGCCCTTGAATCAACATGTGGAGGAGATGCCATTGAAAGCAGTGATGGCAAACCTTTTAGAGACCAAGTGCCCAAACTGCAACCCAAAACCCACTTATGCATCGTCAGGTGCTGTGTGGGTGTGGCCCATTGGGTGGGCGTGGCTGCGGTGGTAACAGCAGACTGGATGGGATTAAAAAGTTCAATCAATCAATTCCAACTTTGCAAGATCTGTTTTTCCCTGCAAGAAGTTGAAATTGACTGATTGATTGAACCCCCTTTTTTTTTTTGCACACAGCGGCAGAGGCCTAAAGCGAAAAGGTTTTATAAAACCCAGCTGAAGGCCTAGGACTGGGGCAATGGCGTGCATGCCCACAGAGAGGGCTCTGAGTGCCGCCTCTGGCACCCATGCCATAGGTTCGCCACCACTGATCTAAAGCATTGCTCATTATTCAAAGTGACTAGAGGGAGCAATACTTTTCATTCAGGGCAGCTAAACCATAGCCCCAGGAGTTATTTCAATGTTCTGGATTTGCAGGACCACTGACTTCAATTGATTTTAAAAAATGGCAGTAGAAATATGTTGACGGTCTGAAGAAACGTGGGTGGGTCTCAAATTAACATCCTGCCCCAGGCCTCTTAGAAGGGCGGGTCTGGAGAATACCACTGTTTTCTACCTGTCACGTTTTCTGTTGAAGGAATGCCAGTTTCACTTGAAATTAAGGCAAAGGCTCCAATTCAAAACCTAGTTCCTAAATGAAGAAGCATTACTGAGCACACCTATTATATGCATTTCTGAGTAAGTTGCTACTATGAACCAGGAAGAATGTTTGGGATGCTTAGCTCTGGTCAGACATCTAAACACGCAACTAATTTGTCAATATTGGGGGGGGGGCTACTCATCAACCCTTATACTTGCACAGAACTGGATTCTTAAACCTCTAATCTGGTTTATTTCATCTGCTGTTCAGCAGACAATAAACAAACACTGAGCTTAGGCTGCAAGACTATGAACATTTACACTGGAGTAAACTCCACTCAAGCTAACGAGACCTACTTCCGAGTAAATGTGCAGGGACAGAATCGGGACTTGAATTTGAATTTGAGTATCAGGCTGGGTATTTCAGCTCCACTGTATAAATTTGTATCAGTCAATTTGCCAAATGCTGGATCATTTTCCTTGGGAAAGTTGTCATCATGAAACACCAGGTAAAGTAATACTTAAGCCACACAAAGATTATAAAAGAAAAAAGGAACCAGTAGTAGCTTTTCACATTTATCAGCCATCTATAGAGTTTGGATATCGGGTCAGCTTATTTTCATTCCTTGGTTGCTTCCAGATTCTGGGCCATGGGCCCCGACACACAGCTGCACTGTTTCAGTTCTTGGGGGGGGGGGGGAGAGAAAGTTGGCAACCTCACACCAACCCCTGTTCCCAGGCCCACCCACATATTGCTGACAAGAAGAAATGGTCTGTTCCAAGCGGAAAGCTGCAAAACACCATGGACAACCTGAGCGTGTTTGTTTAGAGAAGTAAGTCTGGGTTGGTTGAATTTCCTCAAGTCAATGAAAGGCTTTGAGTCCATTCTGAGAACTAACGATCAGCTTTCTTGAGAACATAATAAAGGCTTTTTATAGGTCACTTGCCTTCAGTCACCCAGTGCAGAGTTTAGCCCAGGATTCGCCTATGCAAGCATGCAACAAACATTTTATATAATGGCTGTAGAGGGGATCATTTTAACTTGCCTTTGCCTGCAAGGCGTCTGCAAGGAGGTTGCACAATACCTCATCCCAGAGGCAGCTGTATTTCAGCAGCACTAAACGGTATCTGGGTAGCCAGAGTCACAAGCAGTCTCCCAAGTTATTCTCAGTTCTTATGAATGTTGCTTTGTACAGTGATACTGAAAGACTGTGGGCCTAGAACACGACTGACCATGGGTGAAATGGGATCTGTTTTGAAACAAAAATGTCTGTAGTTCCTCTAGCTGGAAATCAAAACTCTAGAAGGATTTGAAGAGGTTGGTTTTAAAAGCTGAACAATCTTGACAAGGCGTACAGATGTGGCACTGGTGATGGCTGTTGAAGTTCATTTCATGTCTGTTCTATGTACTGAAAAATGTACCACACTCCAACCTAAAGTGCTTTTGATCTCCTGCCCTCAAGTCTTAGTTGCCTGCCAGCAATGCCTGTTTGGTTACACCCGAATCACTCAGATAAGCAAAGCTTGTCTTAGCCTGGCACCAGAATGCACAGCAACCCTTTTGCTGGACAATGCCCACATCTGCATAGTAAAAGTTTTAGCGTAATCTCCTAATCATAAACACCCATTATGCATAAAGGTGTCATCTAATCTGAAACCATGCATATTTTTGAAACATTCTGGTTGGCAGTTATAAAAGTTGACAGTGACAACTTGGCATTTGGGATTTTTTTATCTTATAGAAACATAGAAAACCGACAGCAGAAAAAGACCTATTGTAGTGGCCCTTTGAATTTGTTTTTTGTTTTCTTTTAATTTATAATTTTTAGTTATTTTAATATTTTATTTTGCTGTAAAATGTATGTGTGCATGAAGGAGATATATATTTGTGCAACTATCAGATTGTTGCATTTATACCAGACTTAATAGGGAAACTGCAAGAAGTGCCCCATTCGGCAGAGTTGATCTTTATTCCTGTGACATATTAAAGCCATATTAAAACCTTTGAAAGCGTAGTGAAGGTAGAACATATAGATAAACCTATTATTTTTTTATTAACTTTTTGCTGCCCATTTCACCACATGCGCAATGTAAACATTACATTACAGATATCCACCACCCCTTTGGTGCTTTAGTTTGGGAACTATCCTGGATGACAAGGATTATATGGGGATTTCCCTGCCATGAATATTTCAGCTAACTGGGCTTTATCAGCTCTGAATAATGTGAGTCCAATCATATATATTTGAAAAGCCTTTGAGTCAATGGGTTTAATTTCCAATTTAAGCAGGTTTATTTCTCAACAGCGCTCATGTTAATATTTCACATTAAGCTATATAAAATGAAACATGTTAGAAAGAGTCCAGTAAGTTCTTAGTTTTTTTTTTAAATCATCATTGCAGGTTACATAAGTGAGTGATTGTAGCTGGTAAAGTATGCATCTATTTAATTTTATACTGCCAACGCAGGAGACCAAGGCTGCATTTAAGAATGGGAGGAGGTTGAGGGTGCAAAGAGAAGGAGCCAATCAGAAATGCAAGCGTGACTAAGTATGGGTTAGTTTCATTTTTTTTAGCTATGATAAATTAAAGCTACTGTTCTCCTGGGTTTCCCAGCTGAAAGAGAGTTTTGAGAGCTGCATAGGATTCTATAACTCTCCTCTATTTTATTGGATTCAGCCTATGTAAAGATACTGCTAGATAATTATAAATCTACAGTAGTTCCAATAGTCAGAGAAAAATCCAGTGAAAGTTTATTGTCTGGTATCTAAGCATCAAGTCACCTCTGTACACCTCTATGTCCAATCATTTTGCACGGGCCAAATGTCAGAGAGGTAAGTTTAAAATAATTCAAGACATAATACTTTTTGTGGCAATTGTAAACTTGCACTTTACATACCCCAGAACTAGTCACCCAATAACACCTTACATGCTTGTGTGAGCAGAGGAATTCTGCATATTTACTTCACTGTGTTACTACCTCTGCATAGGCCCACAAAGTGTACTTGGGTTTACAGTTTTCACGTGATTTTGTACCAACCACAAAGCTGTCACGAGAACAATGCACATGAGTCAAGTGCTGTGTGATTCCAGCTAACTCACCCCTACCTTCTTAGGATGCCTCTGAGGTTTTAAGCAGCAGCATGCAATGTTTTGACACCTTTGCATCGTTAGTGGTCAAAAATCCGAAGGAATGTGGCAGCCTCCTTTCTGATGACTATCACATTTATGTAAAGGTGGCATGTATACCTTTTCACCAGCTAGACTGACTTTATCAGATGAATTCAACTACCTTAATTTGTCAGTCGGAAAAAGATGCTACCAGACTCCTTAGGATTTGAGGCCACCATAGGCACACAGGGCTCTCCTCCTACCTACAACAACGTCGGTGGGGATCCTACTTGGATGCCACTTCTGCTTAGACGGTAAAGGAGAGGAAAGGCTTCTCCCTCATGGTCGGACTTACTGGCCCCGCTTGGTGCACAAGGCAGAGGAGGCCACCACCCTCCTTCAGCTGCTCCTCTGCCACCAAGCGCCCAGGAAAAGAGTTCCAGCCTGGGCCGGGCTGGAGAGGCACTTCCCTAGGGTGGTTCCAGGCGGCAGCCCGTCTCAGGTTGTTCCTCGTTGCTTGCGTGGGTTGTCGGGCGGCTTCCTCCTAGTTGCTCCTCGGCGGCAGCGCCCTACAGAAGGTTGCCTCCCTCCTTAAAGCCACTTTAGGGCAATGGGGAGAGAGGCGGGATCGCCAGGCGCCTGGGGAGGAAGAGGCACTCCACTGGAGGCGGGCGCAGAGGCGGCGGCGGCGGCGGCGGCTTGCACAGGGGAAAGCAGCGAAGGGGGGCACGGCCGCCCGGAGCAGGTGGCCCCAGCGGACGAGCCGGATCAGGATTCCCCGTCCTACCAGGACAGACGACCAGAGACCACCGACCTCAGGCAAGTGGCTGGGATACTGCCTGGCATAACCCCCCCCCCCAAGCAGGGTGCCCTCTATCCCGTTCACGTCTGTGGCCGCGCCGGCTGGGAGCGATGGAAGTGCTCACCCCACGCGGCCGAAGGGCAGCAGCGACTTGGAGAAGGCAGGCTGGCGTGGAGGGGCCCGATGGGGAGGGAGAGAAGCCAAGGGATGACATGAATGTGGAAGAGGCGTCGGGAAGGAATAGGGGCGGTTAGGAAAAAGGATAACCCGGTGCGTCCGTTTCCCACGTCCGTGTGAGCGAGGCGAGAAAGGGGAGGATTGACCCGGGGGGGGGGGGGGGTTTCGCTAAGTTGGACCGAAGTCATCCCGCGCCGAGCGACTTCCCGCTTCTTTGCCAGTTTGCCCCCCAAAAACATCCCGGCGCGCTGGGAGAAATGAAGGAAGCAGGAAGCCTTTTTTTTTTTTTTCCCCTCTCCAAAGCGGGGTGGATTTATTTCAGCCCTGGAGACACCTTGACTCCCCAGAGTCAGAGACCACCTCTCCCCACAGCCGAGTACTTCTGTCTTGTCGGCGGAGGCCTGGTGGGGAACGCAGGAGACTTCTGGCGCCTTCAGTTTCGCGGGACAAAACTGCTGAAGATACGGTATCTACTGCATTCCCTTTTCTGTAAAGAAAAGAAAAGAGCCGCTCCTGAACACTTTCGGGCACCTGGGGCCTCCCAGGCAGCGGCTCCACCCCGGTGAGGGCAAATGAGGCCAACAAGAGCTTCTTTCCAGAGTATGAAACGCCCTTTTGGGCCCCAAACTCCCAGGTTTGCTGGGAGGACTCTCAATATGCTCAGACTAGGATGGGCCTGCTCTGTATCCTTGTATTATAAAGGCGTTGTGCTGACCCTGGCTATGAATAAAATAGGTCTAGTGAACTTTAGTAGAGAAATGGTGCCAACAGCGACCTGTGGTGCTGTATAAGGCCAAGCGATCCTATACAATTAAATGGGGGAGGGGAGGAGGGTAGAGAATCCAATTAAATGGAGAAAGCTGATTTCAATCAGTTGTAAGCCATGCAGCTGAGTTGTTTTCCCAGTAATATGTTCCTTTCAGTTTAGCCAGGCTCTGGAATTAGCGTACCCTAAGCCAGTGTTTTTCTCAAGGTTGGCAACTTAAGTTGTATGGACTTCATCTCCCAGAATTCCCTAACCAACATATGCTCCTGCTAGTCTCTGTCCATCCAGGAAGTTTCAGAACTATTACAACCCCTGGAATTCTCCAGTTAGGAGGAAAAGATAACGACTGGCAGACGCTTCCATGAACACAACTGGCAGTCAAGAGGCATGACGAAAATTCTTTAATTTCACAAAATATAGGGAGATTTTAACCATAGTTTCAGTTGGAAAAATGTGACAATCCTACACTAGGCCAAATCCAAAAAAGCCAGGGAATTTCTAGAAGCTCTGACAAATCAGCCATCAATAGACACATAGACATTAACAGTATCTATAGACTATGCAAAGGAGGCAATCAATCAGTCCAAAAGAGAAAAAGGCTCCAGCGCTTCCCCACCAGTAATCAGGACTCAGATCAGCACAGATTAATTCCAAGGTCAAACTGAGACCAACAATCAAGTAAAGCAATACCCCAATCAAGAAACTGCCAAAGAGCCATTAGTTAACAGCCCAACCAAAGAATCTCTAAGACTGCCTCCACCCACACAGACAGGCAAGACACCAGAATATAAACAGACAGCAAACAGCACTTCTTACTAGCACTGATGATGTTACATACTTAGGGTAATGAAACGTCTGCAAGAAAACAAGCAAGCTCAGAGAGCACCATGGACCCCTCAAAGGGAACATTCTTCAGGGCAATGGTTTCATCAACAATATTGCTATTTAGCTATGCTGGGGCTACAAAAGCTCCCAGAGTTATCTGGAAATTATCTCAGGCCAGTACTTCTCAAGGTGATAACTTTAAAATGTGTGGATTTCAATTAGCAAATTCCCCAGCCAGCAAGCTGACTGAGGAATTCTGGGACTTGAAGGCCACACAACTTAAAAATTGCCAGTGTTGAGAAACTCTGGCTTAAGATATGCTAATTCCAGCCTGAATAAACTGAAAAGAATAGAATTGACCAGCCTAGGGCCACTTGCGCACATTGGGCATCTAGATGCACAGGGGAAGTTCACAAGCCTGGACTGAAGGGTGATAGAGCTCTTCTCTTGATCTATCCCAGCAGGCAGTATTTAAGCCAGGTCTGCCTATGATTCATGGAGCAGTAAAACCTAGAAGTTACTGTTAGCTTGATTCTCCATAAACCTGTCAAATCCTTTTGTAAAGCACCCACACTGGCTGCTATGACCACACCTGTTCACAGCAACTTCCACAGATTTCTTAAAACCGGTGAAGAAATTTCCTTCTGTTGACCTTGAGCTGCACTGCAAAATAGCAAAGTTTTTTTTACAGAAATTGAAGACTACAAAACAGAATATCCAGGGATCTGATTTGCTGGCCAGTTGGGTAAATCCTTGTCAGTTTACTTGGGATTACTTCCATTGTTAGGCAGAACGGGCCTTTCAGGGGGCAACTTAGCTGAGAAAGTCCATTGTTTAAAGGAGTTGGGGTGTTGATGTAATCGGTCTGATTGAGGATGGAAGACTAGCATTTGACTCTGTTGCAATTTCCTTGTAAAGGCTGCCCTTGGGCCAATCTGGTTTTGATAGGATTGGGGCCAGGCAAAGGAAGGAACTTAGTTTGACTCTGATTCCATCTAAAAGACAGAGGAAAAAGGTGCAATGTCTGTTTTGTTTGTTAAGTTTATTTTCTCTACTACAGTATTTCCCCTTTGTAAGAAGCCCAACTGTTATAGTGTTTCTTGGAAAGATGCTGTTCCAGCTTTCAAATCATTTTGGCAGCTCTTTTCTGCGCTTTCTGTAGCTCTCTAATATTCTTTTTAAGGTGTGAGCGGAACTATACACAATATTCCAAAGATAGTCTTGCAATTATATAAGGACATTGTTCTGTTACTCTTTATGATGACCCCAAATATGGAATAGACTTTTTTATTGAACCTGCACCCTTAATTATCTTTGTGTTAAGTCCCATGCCTGGTCAGTCATTTGCTCATTAATGTACAGGGAGAATTTGAGCTTTTTTTTTTAGAAAAAATGTATCATTTTACACTGAACTGCAATTGTATTTGTCATTGTGAACTGTGTTCATCATTTTGAAACCTATTTGCTCAATATTAATCTTCCCAATCTTTGTTTGATTTTACCATCTTGTTTGGCATCAACAATTTACTTCATAACTCACTTCTTCTAAGTCCAGGATCATTGTGCAAAACCAACTTTTGTGGTTATTTTATGGCTGTGTAGTTACCCTTCCACTACCTCACCTCACCATGCCTGCAGGTCGCTGTAAAATCTCTTTGGCAGGTCATTGTATAACCTCTAGTTAGGTAGTCATTCTTAAATGTAAGGTAAGATGTAGGATCGGTCCCCCATGGAACATAATTAGCTATGTTCTACAATCTACAGGATGTCATACCCTAGATACAATGATTTTTTAGGGTGTTTTATTTTTAAATACATTGTTTCCCTTCAGGAACAATTCTTTGATTTTATTATCTCTCCAGGGACCATTGTTGTACAAGCTTTTTCTAAATGCCAGGAGGGTGCTGAATAAAGATTGAAATGTTTTTAGGTTCCATCTTCAAAATATGTTTTCTACCAGAGAATCTGTGGGACTTTGCATGGCCTGGTCTCTTATTTTACCTGAATTGTGGGTGGAATCTTTGTACTTTTGCAGACCCACCCATTTTGCTAAAAATGGAGATTTAGGAAAAGAGGGCAGAGCTTTCCTCTTTTTTTAACCTTTCACAAATAAGAAACTGAGCTTGCTTATTCAACTTAGGTTATCAGCATTTGAATGTACCACTTCTGTTTGATATAAGAAAGTTGACTTTCTGGTATTAACATGAACCTCTCTACAGAAAGGAGAAACTGGAGGCCACAGCACACTTGATTTATAAAGCATTTTTATAAAGCTGCTTTATAAATCATTTGTGTTTTGAAGAGCCAATTGGAGCAACAGCTCTCTCTCTCCCTCCCTCCCTCCCTCCCTCTCCCCCTCCCCCTCCCCCCTCCTAGAACCTCGCTAGATTCTTCTGAATCTCAGAATTCACAGTTTGGATTTGATGGGCAATACTTTCTTGGGAGAAAATTTTGTGGTAGCTAATGATTTATTTTTTAACACATTTATTATATTATTAATCAGTCCAATACTGTTGTAAGCCACCTAGAGTCACTGTGAGCGAATACATGGCCAAATAAATTTTCTAAATAAATAAATACTGTACAGTAATTGAAGTTCTTTGGGCAATTACAGTGTAGCAAATACTATTGTCTCTTTAAAAATAATCCACCCACCATTCAAAAGAAGAAAAACAATGTGCTTTAGTGAAGAAGGAACAGAAATAAGCCATTTTGTTTGCCCATATTTTTATTTATCTTCTTGTTACCTCCCAAAGTCAGATGTGCTTTTAAGAGTTTACATTTAAAAAAAGTGAAAAGGAAATAAGGCTTCTCTGGGAACTAAGTGGATGTCATTCAGAAGTATGAGATGGGAGATAGGATTCTTGACTTCTATATCTTTAAGGGAAAGGAAGGCAAATTAGAATAGAAAAATCTTTATATTCATTTATGCATTTATTTGCTCACTTAGATTGATAGGCTGCACTAGTAAGAAGACTCTGATAGTGTTAATAATTTAAATTTCTTTCCCTTGTATTAGGAGATCTGAAGGAGAAAAGTTGACAGCTAAGCTTTCAGGAAGTCTTCCGAAATGGAAAGCTGCCATTTCAACACAATAGGAAAGGAAATTTTCCAGGAAAATAACACAAGTAATCTACGATTTGTGGATGTTCACTAACTTCTCTATAGTGGACAACACATTTAGGTAAACCTCACTTACTGTAACTAGTAGCTAACATCAAGGAAGCAAATTCTATGATTCTTGAAAGACAGAAAAGGCTAAAAACCTATATAATAAGAGAAAAACCTGAAGGAATTTTAAATAATCCATTGCAATCAACCTAATTTTTGTGTGTTTCTCCATCACTTTTTGTCATGAATAAAAAAATACTACTCCAAAGGATGAAGCCACATCATTTGAGTTTAGATCAGTATCACTCTTTCCTCTTATACACTGGAATGGGCATTTCCATTTGGTCCTAACACTCATCTGTGTGGGAATTGTCTCAGTATTTTAGTATTGTGAATATCAACTAATGCACCTGAACATGACTTCATGATGATATTAAGTCTCATATTTCTGGGTAACCTGTTGCATACATATTGTTTGGGACATCTCCGACCAGGCCAGTGTAATGGGAACATAGTTACTATAGTCAGTGCTTTTTTTCTAAAAAAAACCCTCACACGTCATACAACCCACCTTGCCTACCCTACAAGATTCCATCCAAAAAAGGTGCCGGAACTGTTCTGGGCGTTCTATGAGAAAAAAAGCCCTGACTATAGCAACCGGAATGTGAAAAAAACCATCCCATTTTATATTGACAGAAAATAGACTATAGGCAAGAATGTAGCTGAAAGGTTACAAGTATAATTCTTTTGGGCCGTTGTTGTCCTGATATCCATATAATACCTGACTTGGTCATTACATTTCCATCTTAAACTAAAGAAAAAGTCGATGACAGAACTTGGCATAGACTATAAGAAATAAAATCATTTCTGCAATAATCTGTCCAAGGGCTAGATTTTCAAATGATGATTAGAAATCAACTCCATTTTCACAATGGCTACTATCATGGTTGGGTGAGTGATTGGTCCTTTTGCTACCAAGTAAAGAAGGTTGGAATATACACCCATACATTTACATGATGAAAATCTTAGGTCAGCTGAACCAGTGTCAGAAGTAGCTATAGCGTTCATTGTTATATATAATATTCTCTTCCTTCAATCTGTTGGACTAGGACTGGAGAGCCCTTCCTTAATTGTGGAAAACTCACTGGGTGATTGTGGAGAAGAGGAAGAGGAAACTTTATATGTACTACCTTAAGCTCCTGAATAAAAGGTGGGATATTAAAACTAAACAACAACAAAAGTATCTTCTAAGGCTTGTGCTTCACTGGACGAACAGAGATATCTTCAAATTCCACAAAACATTTGATCATTGCTTGGCACTGAGAATTTTCTGAAATCTAATTACCATACTAAGATTTTCAGGGTTGATAGAAAACACTGAATTTTTAAAAATGATATATTTATATCCTGCTTTTTTTCCACTATGGAACTTAAGGCTATGCATAAAATGTCCCAAAGCAGCTCACCAAAGTATTAACCAAACCTAGATGTGATTAGTTGTATCATCACTCAAGGAGTTTTTTCATTTAGTGTTAACTTCAGAATTCGGAATAGAAATAAGTAATATTTGGTTTCCTATATTTGATCATTAAAAAAAAAAGTTAAAATATAAAGCATTTTAAAACATTAAAAATATAAAACATATTAAAATGTTATATAAAATACATTAAAATATGTTAAAATATAAAGCATTTTAAAACATTAAAAATATAAAACATATTAAAATGTTATATAAAATACATTAAAATATGTTAAAATATAAAATATATTAAAACTGACAAATATCTATAAGGAACTGTGCTTTAATGGTAGTTGAAAGCTAGGGCTTTCCTGCTCTTTTGAAGCTTTGGGTCATAATTCTGACACTATCTCCAAACATGCTGAATTACAGTTCAGTCAGAATGGCCTAAGATAGCAGACTGGCAAGGCTGTACTACTCATTCCTAGTAGATGTGAAGATCATATGTATTGAAACCTTATGAGGGCTTCTAATAGGAATAAATGCTTATAGGAATAAAGGGTAAATGTCAAACGAGAGACTTTTCTTTTTTATTAAAAAAATTTATTTTCCATTTATTCATACAAAATACAATTAAATTCCTAACTATTGGTACCGCCTGCCCATTCCCCCCAGGCTGCGTCCACCCTCTCTAATCCTTCCCTACTTCCCTCCTCTTTCTCTCCTCCCCTCCTACTCTCTTCCCCTCCCCTTCTCCTCTAACCATCCTACTTCTTCCCTACTCCTTCCTCCCTTCTCATCCCTCTCACACACATGAACACAGCATAGGGGAAATGCCCAAGCGTTTACCATGACTATATTATCATTACCCACCCACTCACCCACCCACCCACCCTCAACCCTCCCCCTCTCGCTTCCCAGAGATAATTTTTGGGCAAACCAGAGACTTTTCATTGGTTTGTTTTTATATTCAAGTTAACAGTAGATAGGAAAAAGATTTAGTGCAGCTTCCTTTTTGTGTATGCTTAAGTAACAACCTTAAATCCATAGATAATTTACACGTTCCAGACATGCCTCGGATGATCATAGCTCCTACATCGAGACTTGAATTAACTTCAGATTCAACTTAACATTCCTGAAATGGAGACTATTCTAACTTCTTGTGTTTTTTATGGCAGGCAGTATGATTCCAGTGGCTGAATTCAAGCATTTCACAGACCAGCAGCCTGCTTTCAAAGTACTCAAGCCTTGGTGGGATGTGCTAGCTGAGTACCTCACCATAGTCATGCTGATGATAGGCGTTTTCGGTTGCACTCTGCAAGTGAGTGAGTATGGAAGCAGACTGCACAATTCCAGAACAAGATCATGGAGTCACTAATTGAAATTGCAGAAAGGGATACTTATCACTGAAAGGGCTTTGGAAATTGATTACATGCAGTAGTAGGAAGGGTTTATGATTTGAACCTGGGAAAGGGTAGGTTTTTTTTCCAGCCTAGGGAGATTAGAAATCATATAGAAAGATTGTTGGGCAAACTTTTCTTCCCCAGTGACTTCCTATATTGCAACAGGATCATGCATATACATAAACACTCCCATGAATTATTCACATATAACGTATCAGTCAAACATACCTAATGCCTCTCCCTTCCCCCCCTCACAATCTTGATTGAAACAAACAAATGGCTTATAGAGCAAATGAATCCAAAGTTCTCAAACGTCAAAAATCAAAACAGCCAGGCTCAAATTGTGATATTTTGGGCACATTATGAAAGGACTTAACTCTCTTTGAGAACTGTATACAGTAATGGTGAGAAAGGCGAAAGAAAAGAGAAAAAGAACAACTGACAATAACAGGAATGGACTCAGTTACAGTAGCAGAGATGGTGTAAGTTGGATATACTGAACTAATTCAGTACCATAGAAAACATGTGACAGGTGGTATAGTAAAAAGACATTTAGAAAAATAGTATCATATATTGGGTGATGCAACAAAAACAATGAATGGACTTTTGTATCCCTCTATCATATCTACTCAACTTGCATAGTTGACACTCTACTCCGAAGTCCATTGGAAAGAAGCCCCATAAAGGATTAAGGGGCCTAGTAATATGTTTCTAGAATCCACCAAACCACAGTTATTAAAAACACTGCTGGCATAAAATAACAAATGCTGGCCAAAGAGTTATGGATGCTCATTTGCTGCACAGGGAGTTCCAGTCTCAGATTACTACAGGATTCATCCCATCCCAGTATGTAAAAAAATAGAAAATCTGATAATACATTTTAGGCCTGTTTGGGCTACTCATCCAGAAGAATAGAATAATTACTGTGACAGTGTTTCAGAACAAATAACATTTGGGGAAATGCCCATCACTAAAGATCTAGACGAGCTTATTCTTTGTTATGCTACTTTTCTATGTGTAGGATTTTTAAAAAATATATTAAAAGGAAATTGTAGCTCTTGCACCTTGAAATGGCCAACTAAGATCAACTCTTTTGGGAGTCTATATATTATGTGATATAAACTGCTGTACTATATGGACTCTGATATATCATGTTTCTTATTTTTCTTTTCCTCGCTTATATGTTGTGGCAGGTGATACATGACAAGATTATTTGCCTTCCCAATCATGTTCCCAGCGGTACAGCTCTTACTGATTTAACTTGTGAAGATTTCACCAAGAAGACAGTCAATAACTCTGAACCAATCAAGTCTTCTGTCCACCAGAAAATGAGTGGATTACAGAACAACCTAGACCTCCAACAGTACAGCTATATCAATCAGATGTGTTATGAGACAGCCCTTCACTGGTATGCTAAGTACTTTCCTTATCTTGTTATTATCCATACACTCATGTTCATGGTGTGTGCCTCTTTCTGGTTCAAATTTCCTGGTACCAGTTCCAAGATTGAACATTTCATCTCCATTATGAGCAAATGCTTTGATTCACCTTGGACTACTCGAACCATCTCAGAAGTTTCTGAAGAGGAGAATACAAGCTCAGAAAAGGTGAATCAGAACAAGAAAAGTAATGTTCCCAGTGAACTGATTGAACTTTCTCCTACAGGAGGCTCTGTTACAAGAAAGAAAGTTGCAGAGTCCCCTTCCAGTAGCATGTTGGGCAAAAAGGAAGGCGAGGAAGCCAAGGCTTTGTTTGAAAAGGTGAAAAAGTTCCGACTCCATGTTGAAAAAGGAGACATCCTTTACACAATGTACATCCGCCAAACTGTTCTCAAAGTTTGCAAATTTCTAGTTATTATTGTCTACAATGCAGTCCTGGTTCACAATATTAAGTTCATAGTGCCCTGTAGTGTCAAAATGGAGGATATGACAGGCTATGACCATTTCTGTTGCAATCATACCAAAGCCTATCTCTTTGCTAAGCTGGCCATATGCTTCCTCGCTTTTCTTGGTGTATATGGTATGACCTGCCTCTATACTCTTTATTGGCTCTTTCACCGGCCACTTAAAGAGTACTCATTTCGCTTTGCTCGTGAGGATACTGGCATCAAAGATATCCCTGATGTTAAAAATGATTTTGCTTTCATGCTCCATCTCATAGACCAGTATGATTCCCTTTACTCCAAGCGCTTTGCTATATTCCTCTCTGAGGACAGTGAGTTCAAACTTAAACAGCTCAACCTCAATCATGAGTGGACACATGATAAATTGCAGCAGAAACTGCAGACAAACCCTAGTGGGCGCCTAGAACTCCATCTCTTCATGTTGCCTGGGTTGCCTGACACTACTTTTGAGCTGATTGAGTTGGAAGCGCTAAAACTGGAATTGCTCCAAGATGTTACTTTCCCAGCCTCAGTAACTCAACTGATCAATCTCCAAGAGCTAATGCTGATCAATTGTCCTGCTAAGCTGTCCTTTACCTCCCTTAAGTTCTTCCGTGAACAGCTGAAGGTGATGATGGTAAATTTTGATGACATAAAAGATATACCTGTGTGGATTTACAACTTGAGAGGTTTGGAAGAGTTGTACATCTCAGGATTTTTCAACCACGAGATGGGCCGGACAGGAACTCTAGAAACCTTACGTGAGCTAAAGAACCTAAAGATTTTGACACTGCATAGCAACATCTCAAAACTGCCACCTAGTGTGGCTGATCTGGCCACTCACCTGCAAAAACTTAGGATACATAATGATGGGACTAAGTTGGTAGCCCTTAATAATCTCAAGAAGCTCTTCTCGTTGCAGGAGCTAAAATTGATAAATTGTAATCTGGAACGGATCCCCCACGCTATCTTTAGCCTTGTGAACTTGCAAGAGTTGGATTTGAAGAATAATAAGTTGGTTTCCATTGAGGAAGTCATTAGTTTCCAGCATTGCCGAAAGTTGATATGTCTCAAACTTTGGCACAATCAGATTTTCACCATCCCTGAACATATCCGCAAACTCAAGACCTTGGAGCAACTTGACCTCAGCCATAATTACATTGAAGCTCTCCCTTCCCAACTCTTCATGTGCACTAGGCTACATTATTTGGATCTTTCCTACAATAAAATTCAGACCATCCCTTCTGGTTTGGGAGTTTTACAAAGCCTTCAATATTTTGCTGTTTCACACAATTGCTTGGAGACATTGCCCAATGAAATTTACTTCTGCAAGAAACTCAAAGTTCTCAAAGCAGAACACAACAAACTGCGGCGCATCTCAGATCGCATAAGCTGGCTTCCTTTGCTGTCCAGGATGGAGCTGAAAGGGAACCAGCTTGAAGCCTTACCCTTGGAGATTGGTCAGTGCAAATTCCTCAAGCGTAGTGGTCTGATGGTGGAGAGCAATCTTTATGAGACATTGCCTTTAGAAGTAAGGGTAAAAATGGAGGATGAATGACTGATGTGAACAGTAGGCAAGGACTGTAATTTCTCAAGTGTGACTGTGTAGGCATAGAACCAGAACACATAAGAGTCTGGCTCCATTCATTCCAGATGCTCTCCCAGGAACTCCCAACCTTTTTTCTATGTCACCATGGAATGGATGTGATAAGTCTAAGTCTAGCAAATCTGTATCTTGGGATGAAATCAGGAGGGAGCTGACAGCTTTAATCCTAGGAAGAAGTGTGGAAATGGGAAACCTCAGCAAAAAGAAGTTGAAAGTATCATTTCAGTTTTGTTCTATTTTTCTGAAAAACACCAGTTTTCAGAACAGTTAAATAGGATAATTTATAAGAAAAAAGGCTGTACCAGACCAAAGGATCATTGTATTTAAATTTTATGTGTTTATGTGTGTAGATATTTTTGAATTGCTCTGAAGCTTTGCTAGATACTGTTGTTCAAGTGGATTCATTTGTTCACTCCTAGCTTCTTGTTTGGAGAGATTGCCTAATTTTTTCAAAAGTGATTCTGGGTGGTGTTTTGCCTATTTATTGCAATAGATGAGAATTAGTCAGGGACTAGGTATTTTACATAATTATCAAAAAAACCTAGCTCTTTTTATTCTGTTCTTCGTTAGAAGAAGAATCGTGTTCTAAAATGTGGAAGAGCCAAACCACAAAGCATTTGCTTTGATCAATAAGGACTCATCATATGATGTAACATCTAATTTTTCTATGTCAAATTGGCCTAAATTCTATCCAACATTCTGCCAACGTGAACATCTTCGCAGTGCAGGAGGATAACCATATACAGAGTGAAGTACCTTCCATACATAGCAGGTGCTGGGAAATATTGGGGCGATCCCCTAATTTTTTCTCAGTCTATCAGATGACAAAGCTATAGGAGACATACAATGTAACTCTTACATCTCATTAATGAGACTGTCTGCCCTTAGATGATGAATACCCATTCCAGGAGTCTTAAAGGAAGACTCAACTTTCAGTCCTATTAACTTATGCCTACAGAGGGTAAATCATAATTGTCATGCATTCTTAAAGGCTTTTGACAAAGACCTTCAAACAAAGACTTGAACAAGCTGTTGCAGTCTTGATATTAAAAAAAACCAAGAGGTTCTTTTAGTAATTAGTAAGTAATAATCAGCAAGGGAACATGAAGTAGTAATGCAAGGTTTTCAGGAATCTGCCATTGGAAGGTCTTTCTGTTGATTTATTTGAAGAAGGCATTAGATCTCTGCCTTAAGCTCCTGCCCTGATGGTACCTCTGACATGCTGTCTAGGCAGGGCCTTGCTTCTAATCAGAGGAAAGGGCACTCCATTTGAGGTAGCATCAAGCAAATGCTTTGGTGGGAATATTAGATTATGGCTGGGGAGACTTCAAAAGACTCCTACGTGAGGAACAACCCAGTTGTTCTAGATCAGTGGTTCTCAACCTTTTTAATGCCGCGACCCCCAACCGGTCGTAAGTTGAGGACTAAACCGGTCGTAAGTCAAGGACTAAACCGGTCGTAAGTCAAGGACTACCCAACCAGTCGTAAGTCAAGGACTTTCCCTGCCCGGGAGCGCCGCGCATGCGTGGTGTCGCCCCCTGCGCCGGCCGAGGTGTAGCTAGCAAGTGGCAGAGACGGAGCAGGCCGACCACTGGCTGGGCCATCAGCTGGCCCAGCCCAAAGGAGGTAAGGCACCTGCCAGAAAAGGGGAAAAAATGGCAGACAGTCTTGCTTGGCGACCCCCGTGAAATGGTCGATTGATCCCAAATGGGGTCGCGACCCATAGGTTGAGAACCGCTGCTCTAGATCATGGATTTCAGTGTCATTCATCTCCGATGGGATTTTCATTGTTTTGTTATGGTGGCAAAATGCAAGGACAGCATTAAAACATTTTAAAACTCAAAGGCAAAACCAGTGCTAAAACAGTTAAAAGACAATAGTGCCAAAGAAGAAATAAGTACAGCTTTAAAGAGATTTCAAAAATAACTGTAAAAGATCTATGAAGACCCAGTCATTATTGTTTATTTATCTTCATTTAGTATGAATTACCAACATTTACCAGTAGTTTAACTGGCTAATTAATTGATATGCCAATTTATGTAATGGTAAACCACTAGCATTCTATCCATGGTGTATCCGGTTCACCTCCAGTTGAAAGAACAAATGGCTGGTGATAGGAGAGATTTGATATAAAGGTCTAATTCATGATGGACTCTAAACCTAATGTTTGTTTTGTATTTTTGGTCTCTGACACCAGCCCTAAGTACCAACACTATGTATGTATGTATGTATGTATGTATGTATGTATGTATGTATGTATGTATGTATGTATGTATGTTGTTTGCAATTACAACCAGTGTCAAGAGTTTTATGGCTGGTTCTGGCATCTGTTTTACAAATAGGCAATACTTTCCCAAGGAGGCCATTTTATGACAAAACCTATAACATGCTCTTAAAAAACCATGAGCAACCACAGCTCAAATATTTTACACCCAGACTTGTAGCTAGGGGTGGGTGTATAGGGACTAGCTCCCAACTTCTTCTGCTGACCTTAATTTCACTTTGTCCTAAAAAGATGAGATAAATATACTTTACATTTAATTTTAAGGTTTCACATTCTAGATGAGTTTGCCAACCACTTTAAGACATGAAAAGTAGCTGTGGTAGCTGGAATTCTGATCTCCCCTGTAGCCATAAGAGGATTTGAAGGGAGGCAAAGAGGTCAGGAGCCAGACTTGAAGGGAGTGGTCTCACAGGAAATGGGACAGATCTAATTGAAATTATAAGGCTTCCAACAGAAAGCATGTCCTTTCAGGTTGCTTCCTTGATGCACATCAGTGATCCCTACATTGCCTGTACATGATGTCTTGGGATGGGACATGGTGTCTTTGAGGCAGGATGTTAGGAGAAACACCAACCACTTTTATAATGTAGCCCTTTGGACTGTCTTGGTTGTATCTTAGCTGAATACAGTGGGGGCATCTGGACAAGAGGATTGATATGGAAATCATAATTGGGCCATCCATAAACTATGATGAAGGAGGCTGGGTGGAACCCCAAAACTGTAACCGTGACATCACTTTGTCTTTCAGGGGAAAAGTAGAATGCACCACTATTGCACAGGCAACTAGATCTTTTCTATCACCTCCAAATGGAAACAGAGATGCCCCCAAATGGCAGTAGCAAAACACTTTCTTATCACAGTAGGAACGTTGCATAGAGCAGATGATGAAAATCACCAGGAGCCAAACTTGATTCAAAAGCATTTTTACTTACCATGCATAAGAAAGACTTCAAGAATCGGATCTCATTATAGACTGGAAACACCATAAAAGGATTGCATATGCTTTTATCTTCTATCAGAGTCTCTTAATGCAATTTTTCACCTTCTAAATGGTCTCTAATGTTTCATCATTACTAATTAAGTTTTCTGTTACATCTTGTTGCCACCTAGTGGTTGTTAATTAAGGAATGCGTGGGGGGGGGACTAATTTTCCTCCTTTATCTAAGATAAAATGGGATGGTTCAGAATATCTTAGCCATGATTTTTTTTTAAAGGTAAGGCAGATAACTAATTACTTAGACCTCACTGGAAATTATGCACAGATGAAGTTTGATTCTGCATGTTACCAATTTATTGTGAGATATCTTTAGGAAAGAAATGCAGAATATTATATCTTGAAAACCCAGTCAAGAAACAGACTGCCTTTGTATGAGAAGTCAACCTTCTTTGAAATTTTTTTATAGTTTTTTAAGGACAAGCAACCTCATTTATTGGTATGTGCCAGGTGCATAGGGCTGTGTGGTTGAAGTGATTGATCTGTTCTTGTATTGCACAGAGTAAAACTGCAACCTTAATTAAATGTATGCTAAGCAAATCACAAAACGAGGTTTTCATTTAATATGGCTGCAGGTCTGAAAAAATAGACAGATGTGGTGATGTGAACCCTCAGGGGTGAGGGCTAGAAAAGTTGAAAAGAAAATCCAAGAAGTGAATAGCATGCCATTTCCGTATTGCTGTATAAAGTTCCATATATAAGTCCCTGAAGTCATTGAGCTTTATTGTAAGAAATCTTTATCTTTTAAGATGCTGTCAGTCAGCATATCGGGGCAGAACTTTGGAACAGAAGTTGAAGGCTCACTCAGCAGAATGAACAGGAGGTCTGCTGAAGCTTTTAGGCTGTTTTACTCTATTATGAAAGAAGAGAAATGTGCATATTTCCATGAACAAAATTTCCCTCCTCTTACTTAAGGCTATTAAAATGGAGTCTAAAATATCTCAGATAAATTCATTACACTGCATTTAAGCATGCTGTTCATTTGAGTGCTGGTGGAAGAATAAGATGGATTGTGATTAATGGTATCCTAGATGGAGATTCTATCTAGTCACTCATTTTCAATTGAGCCTAATTGAGAGAGGAGAGGCTCTTTGCTGCCATCTAGTGAACATCAGGAGTCCTATCAGGACAACCCTAACTGAAACCCAACCTGTTTTCCTGGGAGTATACTACAGGTATCATCACAGCCACGCAATGTTAGGAATGGACACATCTGTTGTGAGGAATTGCATAATTGCTAAACAAGGACGTTTATAAATAAAAAAAGTTTTGTATGTGTAACTTTTTGTGCTTCCCTCCCCCCTCCCAACTTTTTTTTTTTACCTTTGAAGCCAAACTTACTGAGTCCTAGTATAAAATTATTTAGAACAGGCGTATGCAGTAGGCCTGCAGAAAGCCTAAAAAATGTAAAGTACATTTATCTCAGCTTTTGAGGACAAAGTGAAATTAAAGTCAGCAAAAAAAAAAAATTGGGAGCTAGTCCCTATACACCCACCCCTAGCTACAAGCCTGGGAGTAAAATATTTGAGCTGTAGTTGCTCATGGTTTTTTAAGAGCATGTTATAGGTTTTGTCCTAAAATGGCCTCCTTGGGAAGGTGTTGCCTATTTGCAAAACAGATGCCAGAACCAGCCATAAAACATCCACTAAGAGACAAGGTGATGAAATGGTTCCCCAAATCTTTATTCCTTCTAATGAGTTCTATTATCCCAATTAATTTTTGAGTGATTGTTTTTCCTAATTAGTTGGAAAAATTTCAAAACAAAAGTGCAGGGCTCTAACCACGCATCACTTTAAAATTGGCAAGGAGGCAAGTCCTTTATAAACAGCCTTCTGTGCTGCACAACTCAGAGTGGAGAATGTGCAAGCAGATCAAGATGGTTGTGGGTACTGCCCTTTCTTTATGGACAGCCATCTAGTTTTTCCCGACAGGTTAACAGGAGAAGTGAACGAAAGATACAGAGGAAAAAGCGTTAGTTACAACCAAGAATACTTTGGGGGGTGCTTCCTTCAAAAGCTAAGTACAATTCCAGTAACTTTCTACCTAAGATTCTCATGAGAATCAAATTATGAAAAAGCCATCTTCTATGCTGCCTTACGTTTCTGGTGATTAAGGCATCCAGAGAAGGGGACACCATAGAGTCTCCCCCCACACACACCCCTATCATACTCTTATCTCTTTTACTGCCATACAGGTAGTCCTCTACTTACAACTGTTCATTTAGTGACCAATTCAAAGTTACAACAGCACTGAAAAAGTGACTTATGACCATTTTTCACACTTATGACTGTTGCAGCATCCTCATGGTCACTTGATTTACATTCAGATGCTTGACAACTGTCTCACATTTATGACGGTTTCAATGTCTCAGAGTTATGTGATCCTCTTTTGCAACTTTCTGACAAGCAAAGTCAATGGGGAAACCAGGTTCATTTAACAACCGTGCTACTGATTTAACAACTGCAGTCATTCGCTTAACAAATGTGGCAAAAAAAGTCATAAAATGGGGCAAAACTCACTTAACAAATTTCTCACTTAACAACATAAATTTTGGGCTCAATTGTGGTCGTATATTGAGGACTACCTGTACTCAACGTTAGTCCATTTTTTCCCCCTTTGGCAATTGTCCTTATCTGCTGGGTCCCACTTTAATCTGCATTGTTAAAAACAAGTTTTCTTCGGCATGGTGAGGGACTGAAGTTTAAAAGTTTGGCTGGAAGATGCTGTCAGATATCCCACTTTTTTCTGCCTCCTGGTTTTGCCTCTGTAATTTTAATAGTGAGATACCAGTATTAAACTGTCCATAATCAGCTGGTCTTATTTAATATTGTTGGAAGAATGCATATTTTTTTTAAAAAATTCTCTTAATAGTTCTATGATTAATATGTTTAGTGATTTTTGCAAGTTTTTCTGTTCCTCCTCCTTCATGCTTTGCTCTTTGCATTTCAAGAGAGGGCAATCATGCTGAAAGCCTAATGAGTCCTCCTGGCTAGTTCACAGTAGCTTTGTTCTCCCCCCTTCCAGTCCTTTGCTCCTGCATTCAGCTGCCATGGCGATGACAAAAAGCCTCTTGTGCTGAGGGGCTGCCTCTGAGAAATCGTAGGCAATCACAGATAAAGGAGAGAAGATTTGGGAACGGGTACCCACCTGGATAGAAGAACAGATTGCCTGCCGAAAGGATTGGCTTCCTGCAGGTGAGGAGCTGATGCTGGACTGAGGAAGGGAAAGAATAAGAGAGGGAAGGCAGGTCCGCGAGGCTTGTGGTCAGTGGTGGGTAATGTGGGCAAGCGGTAAGGTGGGAGGTATTGTTTTGCCACATGGCACACCGAGCTGTAAACTATGGTTTACAAATCACATCAATCAGGCTATATGACACTCTAAGACAAAGACCAACTCAGCTAATGAATTACATGCTTTGTCTAATACTTAATAGACTAGCAGCTACCATTAGTCTTAAGACTGTTTAGAAAACATACAATAATAAAATGATCCAAACTATAAGAAACATCCCACCTGAGTTAATACTATAAGCTGTTTGTCCCCCCCCCCCAAGGCTTACTTGAAAAAAAAAAAGGCAAACAAGGGTCATCAGCTCAGGAACTGATACCTTTTAGACATGCAATAGTATTTTTATTGTATTTGTTTATTAATTAATATTTTACATTCAGTAAAAGACAAGCATTTGAAAGATATTTGATCTTTTGCTTCTTTGATAATATAGGTTGAATATTATACTACAGGTAGTACTCGATTTACAGTTGGCCATTTAGCAGCCATTCAGAGTTACAGTGGCCTCAGCATGCTTTACAGCCCATAAAGTACTTCTGGTTGTTGCATAATCTCATGCCGCTCCCCCTCCCCCACGGTAACGGCAGCATTTCAGGTGCTTGGCAACCAGTTCACATTTATGACTGTTTGCAATGTCCTGCAGCCCTGTGACTGTGATTTGTAATGTTTTTTGTCGGTTTCCAATGTTTTTTGCCAGTTTCCAGCGGAAAAAAAACCATTCATTTAGGAGAATGGGTTCGCACTTATGACCCTATGATTTGTTCAATGATTTGTGATTCAGAGCTATGACCACACGGTTCGCTTAATGACTGCCGTAAAATTAAGTCCGAACATGTGGATGCCTCAATTTACAACTGTCCTGATTTATGACCAAAATTCTGGTCCCAATTGTGGTCATAAGTGAAGGATTACCTATACTTCTCTCTACAGCAGATGGGACAATGTATTTTTTTTTTTTTGGTAGCCTAATTTGCATTTCTACTAAACATTATTTGTTCAACCATTTTTCAGCAAATAAACCACATATAGTTTTTCCTCAGAGCAGATAACAGTATTTTATAATTTTTGTTTCTGTTATAAGATCTTTGTCTTCCGAGCTCTCAAATTGAAGTTAAGACAACTTAACTTAAAGCTCTAAAATTTTCGCTTGTTTTAGTGCAACAGTCAAATGAATTACTCAATTCCTATTAATTATTCCTGTTTTTTTCTAGTGATGTTTGCCCTGTCAGAAGTCACTTTCTTCAATGACAGCCTTGCCCAGTTCCAGTCTTTGAAGCCTTGGTGGGATGTCCTAATGGACTATTTGGTATTAGCAATGCTGATGATTTCTGTTCTCTCAGGAACGCTACTAATCTCTGTTGATAACATGACTTGTCTTCCTCTGAATCATAAGCTAAATGAAACTTCAGCAGTTGTACCCAAGACTCAAGCTATGGATCAAACCATCAGTGAAGAGCTTCCTGTGGCAAACAGTCATCGCTCCATCAATCTGGACTACCAACAGTATCTATACATCAGCTATGTCTGTTATCAGAAAGTTCTGCCCTGGTTCTTGAAGTATTTCCCTTACTTTGCACTTGTCAATTCACTGTTCTTAATGGCAAGCAACAACTTCTGGTTCCGATATCCTAAGACTTCATCAAAGATTGAACACTTCTTGTCCATTCTCACGAAATGTTTTGAGTCACCTTGGACCACCAAGGCTCTCTCTGAAATAGGTTGCCAGCACTTCCTAGGTGCGCGCACAAATACTGTGAATATGCAGTATCTAGGACAACTCAAGTCTCCTTCTTCTCCCATCCTGGATGCAAAGGATCGGGAACTTGGCCAGGCCCTTTTTGAGAAGATCCGTAGATTCAGAGCACACACTGAAGGTGGTAGGATGATTTATAGAATCTATTTGGGACAAACCTTTCTCAAAATTGCAAAGGTTCTAACTGTGCTAGGTTATACCTTCAACTGTATAGGATCCATCTCCTTCAAGCATGTTTGCCTGGCAGACATACAAAACCTCATTGGCTATTCTACATTCATCTGTACCCATAGCATGGCTTTCATTCTACAGAAATTGATAGCTACTTATATTTTTTTAGTATTCCTGCATGGAGTTGTGGGGGTTTATTCACTCCTATGGCTTTTGTGGCAACCACTGCAGAAATATTCTTTTAAGCAAGCGCATGAAGACAGTCGGGTCTTTGATATCCCAGATGGACAGAATGATTTTGCTTTTTTGCTACACATGGCTGACCAGTGTAATCAACTCTATTCGTGGCGGCTTGCTAATTTCTTATCAGCCATGCATAAAAACGACATGCTGGATGTAGTCTCCAGTGGTAAATTGAGTACTAAAAAAAAGGTTAGCTGCCATTATCCTTCCCTGTCATCAAAATAAAAACATATAAGTAAATAAGCATTCGAACAAATCCTTAATAAAGTATCTTATTGATTACAAAGGCCAAAACCTGAGAGTTTCTTTTTCAGGTGCCATAAAAACACAAGTGTGATCCACTTACCCAAAAGAAGAAAATATTAAACAATTGTAAATAAAAAACTAAGAAATCCTCTTTGAAAATAGCCCAGATTAATTTAGGGCTAATATAAAAATCTTATGGGCTGCCTGTACCTTCTTTTTTTTTTTCTATCTCAGAGAGGAATTTCTCCTTGCTAAAAATTATGCCTTACGAGAAGAGAAAGTTATATTGGAAGCAAGTCATATAATAATAAGCCTGGAATGAAACATTTATCCCAAGGGAAAATAAGTTTAGGAATTGATAAATGGATTGGAAGTAAATACTAGGTCATAAATTGACTGCAGTGGGCTTTGGGGATAAAATAAAAGACCAGGTCTGACTGTTGTTAACTTATTGCTAAGTCCCGGGTTTAAAAAACAAGAAATCTGTGCTTATTTTATAAACACAAAAGGGAGTATACTCTATAAATTGAAAACAGAGGAAATGGAAGAGGAGAAAGTAGAAGAATGCGAATCCTGCTCCTCCATAGGCAGTAAGTGAGCAGAAACACACTGAACAAAATTCAGGCTATATCCAGAGCACGCTTCATTGCAACTATTACTGTTGTGGAAACTGGATAGACTATAACAAAAGGGCCAAATTCTCTAACTAAAAAACCAATATTGAAAAAGCATTTTTTTTCCTTTTCTTTTAAGCGTTATAGATTTATCGGTGAAATGAAGAACAAGTGATAAATATGTATGTCAGAGGAATTTAAATGAATAACTCTTTCTATAGGAGCTGGTTTCATTTTTAATTACTAACACAATTGTTATGAGAGATTATGGGAAGTGGGAAAGTCATGGAAGGAACATTGGACCTAAAGCATCAAGAGATAAGGAAGAATTTGGTAATAAACAGAAGCTCAGGTCAGGCTGCAAAAAGCTTAGGAGGAAGATATTCAGATGGTTCAAAGAGACACTGTCTTAATCAGCCACTAATGCAAGAAGACAGGAAATTTGCTGCCATTTCCAAGTTTCTCCAATTTACCTCCAATCCTAACATTAAACACACTTTATAGAAGTCTGTGTAATTCTTGCTTCCTTGTCTGCGCCTTGCTGGGAAAGGCTACAATATCACCTCCTGAAAAGATTCTAATAAAGGTACATGTGTTTTTGTTTTACACTGAAAAGAGAGGAAGCATGCATAAAGTAGACGGGAAATTTAAATACCCGGACATTTATTGAGAGATAATTAATATATGCCAAAATAGGAAATTTGTGTTACTGACAATATTCTTCTTTGGAGGCAGAGGAAAAAGGATCAGACCTTGGCCTGATCCTAAGTAATAAGAAAAGTTTTGTTGAAGAAGTAAAAGTAGCAAGAAATTCAGGGAAGGATAATCATAAAATTGCAAGAATTCTTAATGCTAAGGAAAACAAAAGCTGAGTTTAGTCAAGTCATATCCTGGACTTTAAAAAGGCTGATTTTAATACTGTTGACCAATGAAGGGATGTCATGGCAGGGAAAAGGCTAATAGAAAAAGGTGCTCAAAACAAATGCAATGAATTTTTAAAAATGAGATTCACTCTATTCCAGGGGTGTCAAACTGCCGGCCCACGGGCTGGTTTCATCATACTGAAGCTGCGCCCACCCCATTTCCAGCAATGGCAAAACTGGTCCGATACGTTGCGCGATGTCACATGACGTCTCGAGTTTGACCCCCCTGCTCTATTCAAAAGACAAAAAGAAGGGAGGATAATTGCAGAAACTAAGATGACTCCACAAAAAGAAGGTTAGTGCAAACAGAGGAGGGGAAGGCTGCCAGTTCCTAAAAGTAATAGCTCGAAGCTCAACACCCAGAGAAGAGATGGATTCTCCGTTTCCTTCATGTTCCCTGGAGGTATTTGAGCATAACACAAGGAAGCAGCAACCCCAACGCACTGATAAAAAAGTATCTTGTCAGTCAAAAGGGAAGAAAACGAAGAGGATCATACACATTTATTCAATTAATAAGGTGACCAACTGTCCTCCTTTAGGATGGACAGTTTCCTTTTTTAAGTTCTGTCCTCCCTCGAAAAGTGTCCTCCATGTCCTCCTTTTTGATATTTGAAGACTAATCTGCAGGGCTTTTTTTTTTCTCATAGAATGCTCAGAACAGCGTTCTGGCACCTTTTTTTGATGTTTTTTTTCAACTTTTGCATGAGCTGTGCTACTCCCCCTATTGGCTTTCAAAAGTCAATAGGAATTGCTGCTGAACAGCCAAAACACCTGGCCGGCAAACTTTGCACATGTAAGTTATCTGCAGCGAAGGCGAATTGGCAGGATCTTTGCACCCCTCCCTGCTATCCAACTACACCATCTCCTAGTTAGTCCCAAAGATACCTGGAGGAGACTGGAGTGGCAACGCCATGGTAACTTTCTCTTGATCTTCGGCCCTGCTAGGGCAATAATGGCTGCAGGCGTAGGAGGCAGAGGCAGTGGGGCTGCTACGGGCGGGGGTGTGAGGAGCAGCGGTGGCCGGCTGCCCCCGGTACTGTGGAAGCCACGGGGCCTGCTCTACACGGGGCTGTGCAGGGTGGGCGGTGGTGCTGGCGGGGCAACTGCAGGCGGGTGTGTTGACGGCGGGCTGCCCCCCGGGGCTGGAGCCAGCACAGCTGGTGCTTTGGGAGCCGTGGGGCCTGCTCTACACGTCGGGGCTGCAGTGCTGGAGGGGCGGCTGTGGGTGGGGGCGCGGCATGTAAGCATAATTACAATATAAAATGTTATTGTTACAAATGTTTTTATTATGCATTTATCATATTATAGTGTATTCTGTACTATTGTTGCAATGAATAAAATGTTTCTTTTATTTACAATATTTTTTTCTTCAATTTATTTGTGTCCTCCTTTTCATTGTAAAAATGTTGGTCACCTTACAATTAAAAAAAGTTCCCGCAAAGCTGCAAGTTTTTTTTGCTATTTCCCTTTGGCTACTTAGGCTCAAGGGATGGTTGCACAATGCTGGTTGAGGTTGCCATGGATGTTGGAGCTGGGCATGCGGTGGTGGCTCTTACAGGCAGAGCAGCTGGGAGTAATGAAGCCATTGGCTCAGTAGAGAAGGAGCCCTGTTGCAAAGTGAGGTGTCCCCCTCACTCCTACCTAACTCAGCCCCAGGCCGTTGCCCTCAACCCTGACCCCCTTTGTGGGGCTTTCCCTCCAATGGAGTCAAAGCCTGGGCAAGGCACTGTCCAGTGGAATCACACTCTGGACAAAGGCTGGGATCTGTTCCTCCTGCCAGCCCCCATTCCAGCAGCTCTTTCCCGTTACAGGTTTAGAAACAGAAATATGGCTCCCTGTCTGGTCTGGGGCTTGCCAGTTTCTATGTATATTCTCTGTTTAATTGTCCCCAAGGTACGTTTTTCAAGAGGCAACTGGATTTTCTTTGTTTTTCCTTGAAGATATTTCACTTCTCATCCAAGAAGCTTCTTCAGTTTTTATAGTTCACTATTTAATTACAAAGATTGATAAAGGAGGATATTCGTAGCTCAGGTTTGAAAATGTATTATAAAGATCATTCAAAGTCAGAAGCCATATGCCAGGAGTAGGAGTAGGAAAGCCCATGGGCAACTTATGGCTTTGGGTCCTACTTTGGCCCCTCTTCTGAATACTTTCTGATGACCTGCTGAAATTTAATGCCAAATTTATGATTTTCAGTTAATATGATTATTTTTGCTGGGTTTGGCCATCTAAAACTTGAAATTATTAAGCATCTTTTAAAAGACATCACACTCCTTGCAGAAAACTTTTGGAATCTCTCTGCTTCCCCAAATGTTCATAGATATTACCAGATCTGCCTCCATAGCCATCAACTCCACTGCTGCAGCTCCAAGGCCCTCAGACTGAAGTGAAAGAAGCATATTTGATGCAGGATGGAGCACACCCTGCTCCCTCACTAGTCCCACCCTCCCTCCCTCATGGATGATTAGTTCTGTCTTAGATAGTCAGATATTCATGCATGTGCTGGTTCCATCCCAGTCATTTTTTGTAGGTATGCTATTAGAGGAGGTGGCAGAAACCGTGGCAGAAATTTCTGTGCAATACTACCAGGCTGGTGGCAACCAGGTTTCTCCTTTGTCTGTGACATCTGCTGTATGCATTTGAAATCCCTGGTTTAAAGAATCCCTTCCAACTTCATGATTCAAAGACACTGAGGCTCGAAATAATTGAGCAGCAGGAACCAAGACTTTGAGATTGGATTGGGACCCTTTATTTCATAATAACTATATTATAGCTGTGTTCAAAATTCTGTGATCCAGAAGCGATTGCTTATTTTCTGACAGTGATTCCGTTTCCAGTTGTGGAACATTCCATTTATTGGATCATAAAATTTTACACATCTGTACCTTATAGTACTAGTATATATTAGCCAGGATTTTAAACCATGATCTGTTGAAAATGCTTATAATCTGATTTGTAAATACAAGAAGCAATAATGGATAGATTTACACTAAAAGTTAATTATTTTGTTAAACTTGTAAATTGAGCCAAGCTTGCTAAGATATATCCAGCATATTATGCATGCTTTTCTTCATTATATCAACACATCAGAAACTTTTCTTTTTTTAAAAAGCAAACTATGATACCTATAGTAGTTAATTTCATGAAACTGAGTGCCTTTCCCATATTGTATTTCACCACTGTACAAGCATGTCTTGGCCGTAGTTTTTTTCTGTTGAGCCTTATAACCCTCTTTACAACTCCCAAGATAGCTTTAAGTCATCCTTAGCTGTTCCATTAGAATCTTTCTCTTTAGAACAATAGCATTCAGCAGTAGTAGCAAGATGTGCGAACCTGTAGTGTTTTGCCACGCATTATGTTGGTAACAATGTGACACAAAAGTAATGGGCAAAATTAGATGCCTCTAACTGGCTATGTCAGATCAATGTGGATGGTCCCCTTCTAATCCCAGGCAATCTCCTTCACCACCGTTCTGTTTTTCCCTATTTGATGCATCAAACTCCCTCCAGAAACATGCAGGACTATTTTCTGTCTTTTTTTTTAATCGCTGGGTCAGACTTTCTGTTCCTGTTTTTTCACACTGAGGAGGGAATTCAAAGGGCAGCAGTGGGAGCTCGAACTATTAGAAGGAATGTCACATTTCTCTTGCTTGTAAAGGTTTGGCATCCAATCACTGCTTGTATTGGCAGTCAAGAGAAATTTGCAGAGTTTTGCAATAGCATCATTGCTCTAGCCTTCTGCTTTGCTACATCCTTGGGGTTGGTTTCAGAGTACGAGAAGCTTAGAGCTCATCTTCTTTGTTCCTTTTGCCTCTCTTTTTCCTAACATTCCTCCCTGTCTGCTTCCCTGTGTTGTTTGTGTGTAATTTAGCATTGTGGTTTCTTCAATTTGCTGTGCTGTACCAACATTCGGTCAATTTCTTGTCAGAAGTGAACATTTCCCCCCAGGATACAGTAAGACGTGTGATTGATATTGCCAGCTTGCCTACTCAATGTGAATACTGTGACTGATGGCATTAGTGGTTGAGTAGTGTAATGGTTAAGGCACCAGGCTAGAAATTGGAAGGCTGTGAATTCTAGTCCCACCTTAGCCATGAAAGCCAGTTAGGTGATCTTGAGCCAGTCACTCTCTCTCAGTCCAGCTCACCTCACAGGTTGTTGTTGTTATTGTTGTTGTGGGAAAATAGAAGAAGGAAGGTATGCAGGATATGTTCTCTACCTTGAGGTATTTGTAAAAATAATAAAGGCAGGAAATAAAATAATAACATAAAATAAATTCTAGTCCCACCTTAGGCTGAAGCCAGCTAGGTCAAAGGTAGGCAACCTTGGCTCAGGAATTCTGGGAGTTGAAGTCCACATGTCATAAAAGAACCAAGGTTGCCTACCTGAGCTAGGTGATTTTAGGCCAGTCACATTTTCAGTCCCAGGAAAAAAACAATGCTAAACCACTTCCAAAAATGTTATCAAGGAAACTGGAGGGACTAATTGCAGTCAGTAAATACTGAGTTGAAGGCACTCCCCTGCCCCCCCAAAAAGTAGTGTCAGGTGCTGAATCTAAATACTGGTCATAATTAGGCAATATTTTTTTAGTCCGCACTCTTTCAATGTGTCCCTTTTCCAGGTTCTTGTAGTCTTATGGCCTTTTCCAGTCTCTTTCTGATTGCTACGGGTTATAAGTTTAGGTCCTAAAATGGGGCAATCCAAATTTCTGCTAAAATTTCATTACAGTAAATCTGTAGCCTTTTTGCTACAGCATAACTGTTTTCATGCACTTCCACCTTAGATCTCTCAAGGCCAGATAGATGATGGTGCTAGCTAGTTCATGAGAAAACATGCACCTTTTTCAGTTCCTGTAAACGGGGCAAGGGTTGGGGAAAATATGTTCATAAAGGTCAGTAGTTCTGGTAGGCTTGAAGCAATTTGCTCCAGGTTTGTCCAACTAAGTAGTCCTTTGTTATTTCAAATAAGATGTTCCTTTCCATCATAGCCATCTAAGGCAGGGCTTTTCAACCAGTGGTACGGGTACCACCTGTGGTACATTGGCACCTGGAAGGTGGTACACGACCACCCTAGAAAAGTGGTAGTGGGGGAGGGGAATGAACTGAACCGGTGGCAGCACCGCACAAGCCTGAGTGAGAGATGGCTGGAGCTGCAGGGCTATCAGGGCTCAGCGGAAGCGCCAGGATCAGTGCCTCTTTCCAGCTGATCGGTGCTTCGGGGCTGTCAGGGCTCAGTGGAAGCACCAGGATCAGCGCCAGACTCCAGCTGGAGCTCGGCGCTGATCCTGACGTTTCTGCTAAGCCCAGAAGAAGCGCCAATCAGCTGGAATGTTGCAGCATCTCCAGAGTCCTGTGATTTACATTCAGATGCTTGGCAATTGATTCATATTTATGACAGTCACAGTGTCCCAGGGTCATGTGAAGTGACCAAACCTGAAACGCCAATCAGCTGGAATGTTTCAGCATCTCCAGGGTCCTGTGATTTACATTCAGATGCTTGGCAACTGATTCATATTTATGACGGTCACAGTGTTCCAGGGTCATGTGAAGTGACCAAACCTGCTGCAACCACCTAGCAGATGGGGGGAATAAAAACCAAACACCCCCCAACCCACCCCCGCTGCCAATCCTCAACAGAAATGCTCACAACAATGAAAACTTTGGACCAGAGGAAGAGCAGGCAGATGTCTTGCTCGGTTGTGGCTTGGGGGGCACTTTTTCAGTGCTATTGTAACTTCTAAGCGTCACTAAGCGAACTGTTGTAAGTCAAGGACTACCTGTACTTTATCACTTTTTTCATTTTTGTTTTTTTTGGTCATCAAGTTTTTGATACCTTGCTAGGCGACTGGTGGTACCCGGATGTTGCCATATCCTAAAAATGGTACAATGGGTGAAAAGGTTGAAAAGCCCTGCTCTAGAGTTCTTCAAGCTGACAAAGGATCAATGGAATTATCCATTATTATTGTTATTTAATAATTGAAGTAGCATTCATTAAATATCACAAATGTTTGGGGGTTGATGAACAATTTGAAACTTCATGAAGAAGTTGAAGAGCTGAAAAGATTGGGGACCCTTGGGTTAGGGCATTGTGCCCTCGAACATCTGCCCCATAGATTCCTCAGCATGCCAAAGCAGATATATGGGGAAAGTGGGAAGCAAGGGGGAAGAAACAACACACACACACACACACACACACACACACACACACACACACACACACACACACACACACACACACACACTGTATTTAACAGTCAGTGGAACAACCACTTATAAACCCTAATGTTGTCTAGAAATTAACCCTTGTTGAGTTATTTTTGAGCACTAAAAGGATCAAGATTTGGGGGATGATTTTCTTGGGCAAAATTGTTCATCTAACCAGCAAAAACGTGAGGTATGTGAGAAACAAATGACACACATAGTGATGCATTTTGGCTTAGCTTTTAAATTTAATTTAAATATATTTATAATTATTCTCTATTTGTGTGTTTAATAACCTTCTCTTGTCATATTAACTTTAAGATGTCCCTGGACATCTGTGTTTTACTATAGTTCACTCATCCACAACAATCTTCATAATTACGAAATCACAGGAGTTGCAAATCCTACTAACTAGTTCATAAGTGAGCCACAACATACAAGTTCATGAGCGAGCCACACTTTGGCTTACTTATGAACTAGCGATAAGAAACCTGAGGCTAAATGGGCGCTTCGATCAACCTCACGGCGGGATCGCTTGGTCGTCTCACTAAATGTCACCATCTGCCAGACACCTGCAAGGAGCCCCGCAAGTGCAGGACGGCGCAGGCAAAGTGAAGCCGGTTTCAAGCTTGCGCATGCGCGAGAGCGTTAGTCCCCGCCAGGCAAAACAAGCGTAGGGCAAACCGGGGCCGGAGGAGGAGATTGGAGGTACGGTGGCCTGGTTGGTTCGCACCGCGCCTGCGCGTTGCGGTGTTTGTGCATTCTGGCTGCGCGGCGGCGGCGGCGGCTCCGGGGGAGGGGGGGGAAGATGGCAGCGTCCTCGTTGGAGCAGAAGCTGTCCCGCTTGGAGGCCAAGCTGAAACAGGAGAACAGGGAAGCCCGCCGGCGCATCGACCTCAACCTGGAGATCAGTCCTGCCCGGGCTCGGCCTAGTAAGGGAGGGGAAGGGGGCCCTGTCTGGCTATCGCAGGCCCAGCTTGGAAGGAGCTCGGAAACCGACGGGTTGGGGGAAGGGAGATGCCGCCAAGGGGGCGGGAGGGACGCGGCAGAGGGGAAGGAGCTGAAGTCAAGGCCTGTTTTCTTGAGCGTTGAGGAAGGAAGCTAGGGAAGGGGAAGCCCAGGAACTGCGTCTCGAGTTGGGAAGAAAAATAAGGAAAAGAGTGGGAAGGAGGAGTTTGTAGAAAGAGATGTGTACAATGAGTGGAAGTCCCTAAAATGGCATGGCCTGGATTAGGAGGTTCCCTGAAGCCCTGTGTCAAAGGTGTTCACAGTTAACCCTAACTACGAGGTAAAGGTAAAGAAGTGACTGACAGGGGTGTCTACATGGACACACCCAATTTTTTTAGTGGATGTTGCACAACATATTTGCAATAAACTAGGTAAGGGGCTGGATTCATAGAACACATTCTGGTGGTTTAATGGTTGTCTAATTTATAGTTAGTGAACACCTGAATATGGGCTATGTTCACATCTGTGAAACATCAGTTGGGGCAAAGGAAGAATCTAGAGATGTGCAGATGAATGGATTATTTTAAAAAATGGACTTTGAAAGGATCACACTAATGGTCTTTTGATGTAGAGTGGAGAGGAATGAAAGCATTGGACTGAGAATGCTTTTAAAGCTCAATTGTGTGCTTAAAATTATTTAGAGTCTCTCTGCAAGATTAGTGCCTGTGTATGTCTGAAAACAGTGAGGTCCAAGTTCCAGGCTAAATATAGGATGTTTCCTATATTCTGCTTACAAGTTTTTGACTTGGTTCTCAATTAAAGCATTAGCTCTTATACTGCATACTCACAACATTCAAATCTTGGATATTTTTTAAAATTTTCATGTTGGTTTGGTTCTGAATTGAAATGGTGATTCATTGCATTGTGTTAACTCAGAAAATGGATGAGTTTGTTAAGTAGGATAAACATTTTGTTTGAATCCAGACATTAATCAGATTAAGTATAATATCTAGGGATTGTTCTTTTAAGTTAAAATTAAAAGCTTGTTTCATCTACATTTAGATTTATATGTGTTTTTATTCATTGCCAATAGCTGGGCATTCTCCATTTCTTTTTGAGCATACTGTTATTTCTTTTCCTAATTCTTTGTGGACAATGCTGTTAAATATAATATCCACACACCTGCTAATGATAGAACTGACTCAGAATATTAGAAGAATTATACTCAGTTACATACTGTTCTACATCATTTTTCTTTTCAAGTGTCTCACCAGCCAGCCCAGATGCCTATAGAAAAGCCTATAGACCCTAAATTGCTTTTCTACTTTTTCTCATGTTGCATACATTTAAACATGTCCATCGTGTTCTATTTGTTTCTGACTTGAAAAACTTCAGATCTTATAAAATGTCCCCATATGGGTTTGTTGCAAACCCCTTCTCTGTTTGAAGTGGGTCAAAATGTCTTAACAATGGCAGATCATACAATGCCAGTTTCAGTTTTGAGGCTCATTTGAGGTAAACCCCGCTAAAATAATCTGTTCAGAGAGCAAAGGTGGTGAAACTGTGATTCATCCAAAGTAGGTAAACCAGAATCTCAGATCTTTCTTCATTAGCCATACTAGTTGAAGATCCAAGAGAAAGGAACCTTGAAACATTCTTGTATGGAAGAATATTATGTTCACACAGTTTACTGTGCAGATAATATCTATATATGTGATTGCCATACGGATGGTAGTTCCATGAAATATATATCCGTGGCTATCTCTCATACCTATGCAAATTCCATAGGAATCTTGAAATAGGAATTTTCCTCTTGGATATCAATTTTAGATCCATATTGACCTAATGCTTAGTTTATTCCTGTTTAGGTTTGCTTGTGACATTCTAGAATCGTGTGTTGTTATCATTCGTGATAGGTTGTGTTGATAGGTGTCTTCAACAATGCCTTAATATTTCCAAAATCTGAACAGAGTAACTTTAATGCCTCCTTCTTTACTGTGATTTTTATTGTAACTTATTTTAATATAATATAACATAGCTAATGGTATTATGAATAGTTCGATCTCCTACTAGGCTAAAAGATTAGGTGATCTTCCTCCTTGCCCATTGCAGCACTAGTATTTAGCAATTTTCCCTGGATGGGGCTGCAGAATCACTCCTGATCAGCTGGAGGTCTGTGGGTTATTATTGGAATGATGGCAATTATACAAAAAAGGATGGCACAAACTTTTGACTTGGGTTCGGGGGCATAAGGATGGGTGTAAGGAATTATTGGAATTATGACTATATAAAAAAGGATAGCGCAAACTTTTGACTTGGGTTGGAGAGCTTAAGGGTGGGTGTAAGGAATTATTATTGGAATGATGACAATTATACAAAAAAGGATGGCACAAACTTGACTTGGGTTGGGGGGCTTAAGGGTGGGTGTAAAGAATTATTGGAATGATGACAATTATACAAAAAAGGATGGCGCAAACTTTTGATTTGGGTTGGGGGGCATAAGGATGGGTGAGGTCAGCAGCTCAGATATTTCTTATTTTCGACAAGGGACTTCAAAAAAATAACACTGAAAAGTGACAATTTCTGAACAAAATTCCAGTGGCCCAGTCTCTGGGTGCAGAGGAGAACATATGGATCATCCAACCTTGTAATAGTTAATTCACTGAAAACCTAGAGTGGAAGAAGCCTTGTAAAATATAAGCAATAATAGGTGTACCTAGGTTTTCTGAAATATTATAAGACAAGAAGTATCTTAAACAGCTTTATTCATTTATTTGTTAGACTGAATTACTTCCATAAGGTCACACTGACTTATACAGAGATTTTATTTCATTTTACCCCCACAAACCTGTGAGGGAATTATTTATGAGAGTATGACTGGCTGAAAGTTGCCCAATGAATTTCTATGATTAAAAGTGGCCTGGGTTTCTTTGGCCCTACTCCAATATCTTTCAAAGTGGGAACACAGTTTATTGAGAAATAATATTTATGAGGTATTTCGTATTAAAGATATTAACTAGAACAGTGTATGCATTTCTGCCACATCTTTTTTCGGTATCATATGACATCTATTTCACCTGCACTGAAGCACATTTTCAATTTGAGTCTGAGGTAATTAATTGCCCTAATAACTACAGATAGAGAAATACAAACATCCTAGTCTGAAATTTCTTTGGAGTAATGGTTCTCAGTATGTAGAATAAACTGAGTTCGTTGGGTGTTTTTTCATCTTCTGTTTTTAGTTCTGTCAGACTTTTTTTGTTTAGATCTGCAAAAGCAAAATGAAGCCATTATTTGATGAATTTCGCTTGATTCTTTAGTTTTCAATAGAGAATGCTTGGATTCTGAATTTTGTTTCTTGTTAGTTGTCAGTCACACACTGTATTTGTAAATGTGGATGATATTGCTACTCCTTTTAGAATCTGATAATAAATTGCTGATAATAGTTTTGTAGTAAATGATAATTTCTGGAATTGAAAGGAACTTTAAAAACAGAGGAAAAAATATTCTATCCATATACAATGTTAGGGTTTACCTGAAACTGAACTAAATAAAATTACTGCTGGCAGTTCAGGATTATATAACAACACTAATAAACAGTGAATCTAACCCTTGGATAGTGATCAAGTCAACTGAGGTCCAAAATAACTGGAAAGCCCTTGTCAACGTCAGACCCAAACTGTTACTAGACTGCAATTATTGTAATGCCCTGCCATAATGTTTACAGCTTGAGATAATAGTGATTGAATCCAATATCAGGAAGTCTAAAGTTGGGAGTGACTGTGTCAGGTGATCCAATTCAGATAATCCAGTTCAGTGAAAGACTAGTTTATATTCCTGATATTTTATAGTTCTGTCAGTGTTCCTGTATAAATAACTTCCAGCGATAATAAGACATTCTTGCAATCTGTGGATCTCTAATTTTAAACACTGGTTAGTGTTTAAAGACTTGCTTAGTAACCCTTAGTGAGCTGTCCATGTTTCAGTAGACAAACATAAATGTATCTCAATGTTGATGTATGATTTATCTGTAGTAGTGAAGCAGAATTCCAGTATTTTCTGTATCTAATGCTCTTAAATGTTTATTGTAATTCTGAATTACTTTCATCAAAGCCAAAGTGTTGTTTAATATAATTTTATATTTATCTTTGTATGCAGTATGATTTTCGGGTGAGGGGAATAATGAAAAATAGAATCAAATATATTATTATTGTCGGAGCACTTGTATGTAGTAGCTGATTTTGATTGCTAAAAATAGAGTGGTGGATATAGGCTACACAAAAATGGATGGACACACAAGGTTTAGAAATGGACAATAATTAAGCCTTTGAAACGTCAAGATTTGTATTAAGTATGAATTGAAAATAAATTTTAACTGTTTTTGCTTTCAGATAAGATGATTTAAATGACTTTTCTGGTATGTCTGTGAATACATTTTATGTTAGAAAAATGAATAGAATAGAATAGAATAGAATAGAATAGAATAGAATAGAATAGAATAGAATAGAATAGAATCTTGGAGGTCTTCTAGTTCAGCCCCCCTGCTCAAGCAGGCGAACCTATACCATTTCAGACAAGTGACTGTCTAGCCTTTTCTTAAAAATCTCCGGTAATGGAGTGCCCACGATTTCTGAAGGCAAGCTGTTTCATTGGTTAATTGTCCTCACTGTCAGGAAGTGTCTCCTTAATTCCAGATTGCTTCTCTTTTTGATGTGTCCTCACAGCTAGATTTTCACAATAATGTATAACTTTCCTCGATATCTAGGAATTTAAAAAAAAATATCATGCTATAGTGGTACTTTAAAACATTGAAGTTAGAGTATGAAATTTAGTTAACAATCTGTAATCCTGGTAATTAACTTTGCCACTAAAAGTTAAAAGAATGGACTGATATATCAAGAGACTTTGAGTAAACAAGTAACCCAAAAGTGACACAAAAATGGTGTTTACTTAATTTATTACATAAACAAAGTAATCCTACATGTGGCATGCCAGTGTGAAAAAGTGCTTCCCTCCATGAATCAGTTGATTCAATTAAAAAATTAAGGCTGGTTGTATGAATTCTTCTGTTAACAAAGCGGATTTGCACCATTTCTATTATTATTTAGCACATGATGACAACATGACAGAAGAGAAGTAAACATATAGACACAGTTTATGTAATTGTAAGTAAAATTTCTATGGGAGTATCACAGTGGCCTCGCAACTGGGTGTCCAATTCAGCTCTCCAGGTGATCACCTCTGGCATTGCTTCATGCAGTTCTGCCTTATGTGAATCTCAGAAATCTCTCTTCGTCACACAGATAGTAAAGGAATATTATGGCACCTCAAAATAAATTTCTGAAGGTCTCCATAGAAAAAGTCATTAATACCTATCAGTCGACAAAAGTTCTGTAAGCAGAAAGGTATGATCCTAAAGAATAATAGTGACTCTTCCAAGAACTGCTGCCTTATCAAAACTGCTCCAAGAGCACAACATAGAATCATCCCTACAGTTCCTCAGAATAGTATCTGGGGATCTTCAGGGTGTTGCCTATAACAATAACAACAATAATAATAAAGTTGGAAGGGACCTTGGAGGTTATCTAGTCCAACCCCCCTGCCCAGGCAGGAAACCCTGTACCATTTCAGACAAATGGCTGTCCAGTCTCTTCTTAAACACTTCCAGTGTTGGAGCATTCATTGCTTCCGGAGGCAGGTTGTTCCACTGTAATTGTTCTAACTGTCAGGAAATTTCTCCTTAGTTCTAGGTTGCTTCTCTTGCTGGTTAGTTTCCATCCGTTGCTTCTTGTCTTGCCTTCAGCCGCTTTGGAAAATAGCTTGACTCCCTCTTCTTTGTGGCAACCCCTGAGATATTGGAACACGGCTATCATGTCCCCCCTCGTCCTTCTTTTCATTAAACTAGACATACCCAATTCCAGCAACCATTCCTTATATGTTTTAGCCTCCAGTCCCCTAATCATCTTTGTTGCTCTTCTCTGTACTCTTTCTAGAGTCTCAACTTCTTTTTTACATCATGGTAACTAAAACTGCAGTATTCCAAGTGTGGCCTTACTAAGGCATTGTAAAGTGGTAATAACACTTCACATGGTCTTGATTTTATCCCTCTGTTAAGGCAGCCTAGCACTGTGCTGACTTTTTGGGCAGCTGCAGCACACTGCTGGCTCATATTTAAGTGATTGTCCACTAGGACTCCAAGATCCCCCTCACTATTGAGCAAGGTACCAACTATACTATACCTGTGCATTTGGTTTTTCTTGCCTATATGTAGAACTTTGCTTTTTTCACCACTGAATTTGAATAGTTGAATAGTTGAATCAGTGTTATAGTAACATAATAAAAAAAACATGGAATAAAAATGGGTTTATGAGATTAGCAAAGTAAAAACCATTTCTCAGTAAGAACATTGATGCTCTTCTCATTTTTCCTAGAAAAAATATCTGGCTGATCCTGTAGATTTCTAGAGGGCTGTTCTAAGATGATTAAAAATGGGGAACTTTTCAGGCTATATGTGTATTGTTATCCCTGTCAGAAACTAATACTTAATTCCATAGCTGTTTTCTGGATGGCTTTCTATCATTGAAGAAAGCATGAATTCTGTTTTGTTATCAGAAAATGTTAAGGGATTAACAGGTCATTTGTCCACCTGCTGAAACTGAAGTGGAACATGCAACATGATAGTGATTTCAAACCTATAAATCTATAAGAGAATGATTAAAGAGCAACATTTTGAACCAGCAATGTGAGTAATCACAAACTACAGGAAGCATTTGTTGATAATTATTGTAGCTAAAGGTGATGCATATACTGTATCTAAAGAGGAGAACACTTTTTCAAGCTGGCATATCATTGTTCGATTCATGCTTATGAAATATATGAAACAAAAACAAAACGTTAGTGTTATTTGTAGATCACTCGGTCTTCCTTTATATAGCAGTAAGACCATGATAAATCCAGGTAATATTTTGAAGAAAAGAGGTGCAAAAATTCAGAAAATCCAGACGAGAATAAGTTTTTTTTTTTCATATCATAGTGAAACAGTAGAATATGTTGTTGATGAAGTTCTAAAAAATAGGTTCTGTCTAGGAAGGATAGAAGAAAGACCATTAAAGGGATCTTACTGTGTAGGGAGCTGAAATATACAGAGCTTAATGGAACTGCTCATAAATACAGCAAAGAAATTGATTCTTCACGTGTTTGATTAAATTGTAGAGCAGATTTTCCACTTGTTTGATACATCTCATTTTCATCTTTCTGTCCCCTTCGTTGATTTTTTTCCCTACCTGAATTTCTTGAATTCCTTGTCCTGAAATTGATTTGAACATGAATTATTTTCATTTTGATGATTTGACTGTTTCTGTTGTGATTTATCGTGTTTTTTTCTTCCTTTTCCCAATCCAGTTATTGTGATCACTCTAAGCCCTGCTCCCGCTCCATCCCAACGTGCAGGTACCAGAACTTTTTATCATCGCAGCTTGGATTTCTTGCATCATTTATCTAATGCTTCTTTCAACTGCATAGAATTGCCATTTTTTTCTGCTTCTGTTCCAAATGCGTGTCTGACCCTGCTTCTTTCCCACTGTAGTGTTTTCCTTTACTACCTTTTATCTAGCCCTAACTTATCCTGACTGGCTAGACAAAGTGATGCATCAAGCCATGCATGAAAACGTGTTTGATTGTCCACAGCTGCATTTAGTTGCTTAGCACCTTCCTTTACTGATTATGTCAAAGCAATTTATGAAAACGGGTAATATTTAAATTATGTGTATTTTGGACCATGTCTTACCAATCTCCTTTCCTAATCCGTGCCAAATGCCTCTGATGGGAAACAGCAGAAATATAGATAACAATGTATATTAATATTTGGGGTAGAAAAAGCCACTACCCATAGGAAAACTAAGACTTTTCTAGTGTAAGTGCAGTTGTCTCAGAGGTAGAACCTAGTAGCAAACTGTCAGTGCTGTTGAGTGTGCTTAAGGGCAGAAAATCAAGGTTGTATGTTTAATTAGTCACAACGCCAGCCAAGACTTAAAATCGGAGCAGAGTACGTCAAACTCAGAACTTGGCAGAATATAAATTGCTTTAAGATTTCTAGGACAAGTTGAAGAACTCTAAACTGAACAGTAGGAGCATCTATAACAATATGTGAAGGAGTTATGTTTTTGGTATAGCTATTTGCATTACCTTTGAAGGACTGTCTTCCTCATAACCTGTGGCAGCAACTACAAATAGTTGCCCAGATTGATTCCTGTCCAAATATTCATTGATCCCAAACATATTTCTGTGAGAGACCAAGTATTTTGAGATCACTCTTTGGACCTGACTTCCCCGGTCTGTTGCTGAATTCTGACTGAATTCAGGTGTCAGACTAAGAATTCTGGGATTTGCAATCTAATACATCTGGATAAAGATAGAAGTTGTGATGGACATGTTAAGTAGAACTGATCCTCACTTAATAAAAACACCTTTAGAAATTAGACATGTAATGCTACCTGTACAAACTATATTTCAGGATTTCAAAAGATGAAATTGAAACTATTTTACTGGCAAACAACTCTTTAATAGAGTTAATGAAATTGAAGGTTTCATGCCATACTTGCATAACTACAGGAGAAATTAGTAGTTGTTCTGAAGCAGAAATTAAAATCCAGTTTTTTATTCATAGGGTTTCCGTGGTTTTGTATGGTGGTAGAATGTATTACAGAAAGAACTGCCCTTATTTGTTTTGCTTTCAGATTGACATTGTACTTTTAATAATATTAAAAATACAGTGATGATAACTTTTATTGAAAGATCTGAGTTTACTTCTTCCTGCATGCCCTCGTGTCTAAAGGGCATACTTTGGGGTGGGGGCAACTACATTGTAAATGTTCAGCTATTCATCTTGGATTCAACTTGTCTTGTCAAATATTCTCTTTGGTATATGTAAAAGAACCTCTTCATTCAAACTGTCAATTGTGAATTAATTATTGTGATTTTTTTTCCTACCTGAGGGATAGCAGTCTTGCGGTGTTGAAAATGCCGAAAAAGACCAGCATGCTTTGTCTTGGGAAAGCTTGCTTACTAATGCTTTGAAGTCCCTCAGGATGTGAATGTGTTTAAATAGATTATCATCCAGGCCTTCTCAATCTTGGCTTTTGCTAGCTCTTAACTTATGCTTTTTTTGCTTTGCCAGCTGTTCTTTGCAGATATAATCCAACAAAATTTATTATCTTTTTATTATGAAATAGATACTATATTAACTATTTTTCTGTAGGAGTATATTTTTTTTAAAAAAAGGTATTAATATGGAAGAAGGGGGGGAAAGAAAGATAATATTTCTTAAATATAATGCAAAGTTAGCCTTACATATTGATGTCATAGGTATAATTAAATTTGTAATATTTAAATAATATTACTTAATAATAGAAAAATGGGAGCATATAAATTAATTTGCATAGTTCAAATTTCTTAGTTCGGATCAGTTTACAAACCCGGATTCCTAGTTGTAAAATTCTTGAGCAAATGTAGAAAGAAGTTCTAGAGTTCTCTACACCATTGAAAGAGAATAAGTAGCCTTCAAACTTTGTAATTTCAACTTTGCTTCATTACAAAAAAAAGTCATACTCATTTCTTTTATCATCCTTTTTATTTCCAAGCCATTGATATATATGTGAGCACTTTGTGAAATGCATCTTTTAATCCATCTCCAACAATTAGTTGAATCCATCAGATTCTTCCTAAGTATACAAGTTCACTCTCCATAAAATATGGTTTTGTTGAATTGTGTTTTTAAATCTATAGAAATGAGATATGAATGTATGTTCATGAATCAACCACTTTTGACACTTGATTGGCTAAGAGATATTGTAGTTATCTAAAATAGGTAGATGTACTCAGGCAGTTAAGTTCTGCCTAAGCCTAATTGTACTGGTTGAGCATCTTGTAACACGATAGGTTCTTATAACTTGAAGCTTCATCCCAAGTCCTTGTTTGTTTCAGGTTTTGAACTCATTTTATTTTAATCATTTATTATTTTATTTATGGAAATACTTCATTTCCATTTTTCCCTAAATGTGAGTGGGTGGAGAGAATTCAATTTTTTAAAAAACTGTTGTGATTGTAGAAAAATGTTGAAAATGCAATATGCTGTTTGATACCCCCAGAATAAAAGCAAAGCATATATGTCAGTGAATTAGTTTCCAAGCAGATTGGTAGAGAAGGAAATCTTGCTGATACCACTAGGTGGATTGGCAGAATCACATTCATTTTATCTCAACAAGGATTATCATTTATAGGAAATCATACTTAAAATAGCATATTTCTAAAAATCAGCCTTTCTTAATAGAGGATTGAATGAAGCAAACAGTGTATTTCTTATTTATAAAGGTATTAGCTCTTTGAGACTTGATTGGATTACTTCTGCTTTGGATAAATAAATCTTAATGAAACGGGTACAAGAGAACATTTTTTGGCCCCTTTTATTATACCGTTCTATCCCTCCTTGTATAGAAATTCATTTGGGGCAAATTGGGCCAATTATGAAAGTTAAACAGGATTACACCTAGTTAGCACTTGGATGGAAGATCATTGGGAAATGGCAGTAGGCTAGACTGGAAAGTTGAAAGGATCTGACCACTGCACTTTATTGCCGAGGAAATTATATTGTGAGAAATCTGTAGTATCACCAAGAGCTGAGCTTGATTCAAAGGAAGTTTTAAGTTATTTATGCAGAATATTGTTGCTTGAATCCCAAAGGAATTAACGTGTACAGTAATGAATAGCAGTTTTTTGTGGATTAAAAAAAATGTGTGTTTTCTCTATTTCTGATAAACTTATCAGTTGATGTTAGAAAATTTTTCTCAGTAATCATTCTTTTAAATACTGGTTCTTAAAATTGACAGTCCAAAATAAGATCTTGGGTCCCAGCTGTTCTGGTGGTGCCGCCAATGCTGCGCGTTGGTAACAAAATACAGATAGTTCTTAACTTACGACCACAACTGGGATCGGTAAATTAATTGTTAAACAGTGTGGTTGTTAAGTGAAGTGCCATGTGACTGCATCCAAGTGTACGATCTTTTTTTGCCATGCTTGTTAAGCAAATCACCATGCTTGCTAAGTGAGATACCACTTATAATTGCTTAACAGTTTGTGACTTTCTCTGCTGGCTTCTCCATTGACTTTGCTTGTTGGAAGCCGGTGATCATCTGATTCCGGGCCATTGCAACTGTTGTAAATGCCCCCTGGATTAGGATCAAGTGACCACAGAGATGCTGTGATGATCGTAAATGTGAGGACTGATTGTAAGTCAGTGCCGTTGTAACTTCAAACAGTCGCTAAGTGAATGCTTGTAAGTTAAGGATCACCTGTATGGATTTTAGTTATGTGCAGACAACCGTAACATTCTGACCTAGAGTTCTTATTCTTTGAACTACAAAACAATACATGGTATTAAAAGATTTAATATTCATACATCTTTTTTATCTGTGACTACTTTAATTTATTATATCAAATAGCAGTTGCTGATTGTAAATTGCATTCCATACATGCATTCCCAAAAAAGAATAGGAAAACCGAATTGTTTGAATTTGTGGTATTAGTGTAAAGTAAGGAAGGCTACTTTTTGCTTAGCAAAATTGCTTTTTAGAAATCTAAACAAGTATAAATAGGAGAATGTTTTGTTAGAACTCTGTCTCTAATGTTCTTCAGAAAGATCATACATATAGTCGTTGACTTATGACCACAGTTGGGACAGAACCTCTGTTGCTAAGTGATGTGAGTTGTGCTGATTTTAAAAGATTTTTGCCATGGTTGTTAAATGAATGTGGTTGTGAAGCAAATCCAGCTTCTCCCATTGACTTTGCTTGTTGGAAATCCCCAAGGAAGGTAAAAAATGTCATGAAATGTGACCCCCATGAAATTGCTGTTGTCTTAAGTATTTACTAGTTGGCAAGCACCCAAACTTATAATAATAATAATAATAATAATAATAATAATAATAATAATAATAATAATAATAATAGTAATAATCCCCCAGTGAGGCACTACCTTGACGTGGTTGTGGGGCTTGTGTACTCTGAGGAAGATGAGAGCTATGCCAGAGGTTCAACCATACTGGACAGGTCTCATCAGAGGAGTCAGACAAAGAGTGTCTCTCCCATAAAAAATATGGTGAGACGTAAATTACAGAATGCCATACCGGCTTGGATGTCGCCCGGGTTAACAAGGTCCGCGCTAGATATTGGAGTTCCTGGATATCTGGTGAAAAATGGGTTACAGGACTCAGGACTGTTGGCTGAGCAACCAGGGCCAGCAGCTGCAGAACTACTGGAAGAAAAGGTGTTTACCCGTCGCAGATACACAGTGATGGAAAACAAAGAAATAATGATCTGTTACTACAGATCAAGTCCAACAAGAAGAGGATATCTAAAACGAATGCACCAGTTCTGGAAAGAACAACATCCAGAATCAGAAATAACAGAACAGAGACCAGCAGATCAATGCCGATTTATAATACGAAATAAAGTATTCACAGAAACAGAATTGGACGAACTGCAAAGGTTTACCCAGGGCAAAGAAATCAAAGCCTTACCAGAAGTAATTCAGAATGTAGAGGCAAACCAGGGGGAGTTGGTAGTGAAGGAATCCAGCAGAGATATACAACTGTTCTCATTTGGAAACCAGGCACCTCTACCTCAGAAAGAACAAAACCCTCTAATTAAAGAAATAAAAGAATTGAAACAGAGAATAACTGAGCATCTAGAATAGCATAAAAACAACAGAATAAGGCTGCCTGCATTGAAATTTGTTCCAAAGAAACAGCTAGCATTAAAAGATGCAAATACTGCAATATCAAGTATAAGCACCAATTCACTGCAAGAAACAAACCAACTAATGTACAGCACAGCTGCAGTTATAACTGAATACCTGGGATGCAAAATCAACAAAGAAGAAAAACAAACAAATAGTGCACCAGAAAAATGAAAGCTTAGACTAGAAAATAAGATCAGCAAGTTAAGATCACATGCAAGCAAGCTAGAACAGATGAAAGAAAAGAAGCTGAAGAACAAGAAGACCAAAGAATACCTAATCAAGAAATACCACTTAGAAACAAGAAAAAGATTAGAGGTGAATACATCAAAAGAGTGAAGAAGATCTTAAAATCCAAACTCAATGGAGGAAATACCATAAAGGCAATCAACACCTGGGCAATCCCAGTCATTAGGTACACAGCTGGAATAGTGGACTGGACTCAAGCAGAACTAAAAGCAATGGATAGGCAGACCAGAAAAATAATGACAATGAATCATGCCCTTCATCCACGCAGTGACATTGATAGACTTTATCTACCAAGGCAAATAGGTGGGCGTGGAATGCTACAAGTACATCAGATGGTTGAAGAAGAAAAAATGGCTTTGGAAGAATATCTGAAGAACAATGATGAAGATGCACTGAAATTAGTATATCAGGAAGGCTTACTAACTACTGGAGAGACCAAACTGGCCTACAAGAAAGACCAAATGAAGAACAGAATAGAGGCATGGGAAGACAAAGCACTACATGGCCAATACATGAAAAAAATAGCTGGGAAAGCAGATAATAATAAAACCTGGCAATGGCTAAGAGCAGGAAAATTGAAGAAAGAGACCGAGGGACTAATTCTGGCTGCACAAGACCAAGCCTTAAGGACAAATGCATACAAAGTCAAAATTGAGAAGACAGCAACAGACAGTAAGTGCCGCCTATGCAAAGAAGCTGAAGAAACAGTGGACCACTTGGTAAGCTGTTGCAAGAAGATTGCACAGATTGATTACAAGCAGCGGCATGACAAAGTAGCAACAATGGTGCATTGGAAGATCTGCAAAAAATATCATTTGCCTGTAAGCAAAAACTGGTGGGATCATAAAATAGAGAAAGTCATAGAAAATGATAAAATTAAACTGCTCTGGGACTTCAGAATTCAAACAGACAAGCACCTGCAACATAACACCCCAGACTTAACAATTGTCGATAAGAAAGACAAAAAAGTCTGGATAGTGGACGTGGCAGTGCCTGGAGATAGCAGAATAGAAGAGAAAGAACTGGAGAAGATAACAAAATACAAAGACCTACAAATAGAAATAGAAAGACTGTGGCAAAAGCAAGCAAGGGTAGTACCAATAGTCATAGGCTCCTTGGGTGCAATCCCAAAACAACTGGAGCACCACTTGAACACCATTGGCATTGACAAATTCGCTATTAGTCAATTGCAAAAGGCGGCCTTATTAGGAACTGCTTCCATCCTGCGACGATATCTGTAATACCATCAAACATCCACATCTGCCTATCCCAGGTCCTGGGTAAGGACTCGAGAGGTAGACAAAATGCCAAATCCAGTCTGAACATCTGGCTGACTGTGCGATGATCGATAATAGTAGTAGTAGTAGTAGTAGTAGTAAAGTTGGGAGGGACCTTGGAGGTCATCTAATCCAACCCCCTGCTCAGGCAGGAGACCCTATACCATTTAAGACAAGTGACTGTCCAGTCTCTTCTTAAACACTTCCAGTATTGGAGCATTCACTGCTTCTGGAGGCAGATTGTTCCACTAGTTAATTGTTCTAACTGTCAGGAAATTTCTCCTTAGTTCTAGGTTGCTTCTCTCCTTGATTAGTTTCCATCCGTTGCTTCTTGCTTTGCCTTCAGGTGCTTTGGAGAATAGCTTGACTCCCTCTTCTTTGTGGCAACCCCTGAGATATTGGAAGACTGCTATCATGTCCCCCCTCGTCCTTCTCTTCATTAAACTAGACATATCCAGTTCCAGCAACCGTTCCTTATGTTTTAGCTCCCAGACCTCTATAATCATCTTTGTTGCTCTTCTCTGTACTCTTTCTAGAGTCTCAACATCTTTTTTACATCGTGGTGACCAAAACTGGATGCAGTATTCCAAGTGCAGTATTCCAAGTGGTATTAATACTTCACGTGATCTTGATTCTATCCCTCTGTTAATGCAGTCCAGTACTGTGTTGGCTTTTTTGGCAGCTGCAGCAGCTGATCATGTAGACTATGGGGATGCTGTGACGGTCATAAGTAACTTATTTCAATGCTTTTGTAAATTTGAACAGTTGTTAAATGAGTGTTTGTAAGTCAAGGACTACCTGTACACCTTTTTGTCACCTGCGGTAAGTAATTTGTTCCCATCTTTTAGGACATGGGTGTCAAACTCGCCATATCACGTGGACATGTCGCAACGTATCACGACTCTTTTTGCATTGCTGGCAATGGGGTGGGCGTAGCTTTGGTATGATGAAACTGGGCCAGCAGTTTGACACCCCTGTTTTAGGAGAACAGACAGAATTTGCATTTAGGGAAGTAATAGACAGCAGGAAAAGCATTTTAGGAATTTGGGGATAGAGGTGAAGAAACAAGATGTAGTAGATGTGCAAACATTTATAAACTATTTTTTAAATTATTATTATTATTGCTCTTACAGTTTCATTATCATTCAAATATGGGGCCACTTTTCATGTTGTTGTTAGTTGCGAAGTCGTGTCCGACCCATCGCGACCCCATGGACAATGTTCCTCCAGGTCTTCCTGTCCTCTACCATCTTCTGGAGTCCATTTAATTCACACCTACTGCTTCAGTGACTCCATCCAGCCATCTCATTCTCTGTCGTCCCCTTCTTCTATTGCCCTCAATCTTTCCCAGCATTAGGCCCTTCTCCAGTGAGTCCTTCCTTCTCATTAGGTGGCCAAAGTATTTGAGTTTCAACTTCAGGATCTGGCCTTCTAAAGAGCAGTCGGGGTTGATCTCTTCTAGGACTGACCGGTTTGAACGCCTTGCAGTCCAAGGGACTCGCAGGAGTCTTCTCCAGCACCATAGTTCAAAGGCCTCAATTCTTTGGCGTTCAGCCTTTCTTATGGTCCAACTTTCACAGCCATACATTGCAACTGGGAAAACCATGGCCTGGACTATACGCACTTTTGTTGGCAGGGTGATGTCTCTGCTTTTTAGTATGCTGTCTAGATTTGCCATAGCTTTCCTCCCCAGGAGCAAGCGTCTTTTAATTTCTTGGCTGCAGTCCCCATCTGAGGTGATCTTGGAGCCCAGAAAAATAAAATCTGTCACTACCTCCATTTCTTCCCCATCTATTTGCCAGGAATTGAGAGGGCCGGATGCCATGATTTTGGTTTTCTTAATGTTGAGTTTCAAGCCAACTTTTGCACTCTCCTTCTTTACCCGCATCAAGAGGCTCTTTAGTTCCTCTTCACTTTCTGCCATTAGAGTGGTATCATCTGCATATCTTAGGTTGTTGATATTTCTCCCGGCAATCTTAATTCCAACTTTTGATTCATCTAGCCCTGCCTTTCTCATGATGTGCTCTGCATATAAGTTAAATAGGCAGGGCGACAGTATACAGCCTTGCCGGACTCCTTTTCCAATTTTGAACCAATCAGTGGTTCCGTGTTCAGTTCTCACTGTTGCTTCTTGACCCGCATATAGGTTTCTCAAGAGACAAATGAGATGGTCTGGTACTCCCATCTCTTTAAGAACTTGCCACAATTTGTTGTGATCCACACAATCAAAGGCTTTTGCATAGTCAATGAAGCAGAAGTAGATGTTTTTCTGGAACTCCCTAGCTTTCTCCATGATCCAGCGTATGTTGGCAATTTGATCTCTAGTTCCTCTGCCTCTTCGAAATCCTGCCTGTACTTCTGGTAGTTCTCGATCCACATACTGCTGGAGTCTAGCTTGTAGGATTTTAAGCATAACTTTACTAGCATGTGAAATGAGTGCAATGGTGCGATAGTTTGAACATTCTTTGGCATTGCCTTTCTTTGGAATTGGAATGTAAACTGACCTTTTCCAATCCTGTGGCCACTGTTGAGTTTTCCAAATTTGCTGGCAAATTGAGTGTAGCACTTTTACTGCATCGTCTTTTAAGATTTTGAATAGCTCAGCTGGAATACTGTCACCTCCACTAGCTTTGTTGTTGCTCAGATTTTCTAAGGCCCATTTCACTTCACATTCTAGGATGTCTGGTTCGAGGTCAATGACCATCTCATTGTGGTTATCTGGGATGTTAAGCTCATTCTTGTATAGTTCTTCTGTGTAGTTTTGCCATCTCTTCTTAATCTCTTCTGCCTCTGTTAGGTCTCTGCCATTTTGGTCCTTTATCATGCCCATCTTTGCATGAAACGTTCCCTTCATATCTCCAATTTTCTTGAAGAGATCTCTGGTCCTCCCTATTCTGTTGTTTTCTTCTATTTCTTTGCACTGTTCATTTAAGAAGGCATTCTTATCTCTTCTAGCTACTCTCTGGAATTCTGCATTCAATTGGGTGTATCTTTCTCTTTCTCCTTTGCCTTTCGCTTCCCTTCTTTCCTCAGCTATTTGCAAAGCTTCCTCAGACAGCCATTTTGCTTTCTTGCATTTCTTTTTCTTTGGGATGGTTTTAGTTGCTACCTCTTGTACAATGTTGCGAACTTCCATCCATAGTTCTTCAGGCATTCTGTCTATCAGATCCATTTCCTTAAATCTATTTGTCACCTCTACTGTATATTCATCAGGAATATGATTTAGTTCATACCTGAGTGGCCTAGTGCTTTTCCCTACTTTTTTCAATTTAAGCCTAAATTTTGCAACAAGAAGCTCATGATCTGAGCCACAGTCAGCTCCTGGTCTTGTTTTTACTGACTGTATAGAGTTTTTCCATCTTTGGCTGCAGAGCACATAGTCAATCTGATTTCTATGTTGACCGTCTGGTGATGTCCATGTGTAGAACCGTCTCTTGGGTTGTTGGAAAAGAGTGTTTGTTATGACCATCGTATTCTCTTGACAAAATTCTATTAGCCTGTGCCCTGCTTCATTTTGTACTCCAAGGCCAAACTTGCCTGTTATTCCGGTTATCTTTTGACTTCCTACCTTAGCATTCCAATCCCCATGATGATAAGGACATCATTTTTGGGTGTTAATTCTATAAGGTGCTGTAAGGCTTCATAGAACCGGTCAATTTCATCCTCTTCAGCACCAGTGGTTGGGGCATAGATTTGGACTACTGTGATATTGAATGGTTTGCCTTGGATTCGAATTGAGATCATTCTGTCATTTTGAGGATTGTATCCCAGTATTGCTTTTCCTATTCTTTTATTGACTATGAAGGCTATCCATTTCTTCTGAGGGATTCTTGCCCACAGTAGTATACCTGATAGTCATCTGAGTTAAATTCACCCATTCCTGTCCATTTTAGTTCGCTGATTCCTAAGATGTCAATGTTCATTCTTGTCATCTCTTTTTTGACTACGTCTAGCTTGCTTTGATTCATGGATCTTACATTCCAGGTTCCTATGGAGAAAAGATCTTTACAGCATCGGACTTTCCTTTCACCACCAGATATATCCACAGCTGAGCGTCCTTTCGGCTTTGGCCCAGTCGCTTCGTTCTTTCTGGCGCTACTAGTACTAGCCCTCTGCTCTTCCCCAGTAGCATATTGGACACCTTCCAACCTGAGGGGCTCATCTTCCAGTGTCATATCTTTTTTCCTTTGAGTACTGTCCATGGGGTTTTCATGGCAAAGATACTGGAGTGGTTTGCCATTTCCTTCTCCAGTGGATCACATTTTGTCAGAACTCTCTGCTATACCCTGTCCGTCTTGGGTGGCCCTGCACGGCATAGCTTATAGCTTCATTGAGTTACGCAAGCCCCTTCGCCACGACAAGGCAGTAATCCATAAAGGGGCAGTAATCCACTTTTCATACTGCACCTTTATTCAGATGCTACTTGATTTTTGTCTGCTTAGGGAGACATTTAGATCATGACACTGAATAGTTCTATAACTAATCTATAAGAGAGTCATAAGCTGCTTCCAAAATAATCGTTGATATTAACATACAGTACAACAACTATATAACTCATACAAAAGAAATTGCGAAGTAAATTCCAGGTTCAGCATTGTTCTAAGATACTGGATGCCTTATCCTTTCCATTTCTGGTTTTTTTTTTTTTTTTTTGCATTGTGATTTCTTAAAATTTTTCATTTTTTATCAAGATTTTCAATAATAAAATGGCATTAAAAAGTGTGCCACCTGAAAGCATAACTTGGGTCACAAGAGCAAATTCAGTGCAATCATGAGAGGCAGATCAATTTGCTTGAGAAATTCCATATTACACACTTCAGAGTATATTTTTCATGGAATGGCCTGGCTTTGTCTTGTTTTCTACTAGTAACCTATTTTCCCTGTAATACTTGGTGAATAATAAAATATTTCATCTTTGCAGAAACCAACAAGGAAACAGAAATAATGAATTTATATTGTCCTGATTTCCATAATTTCTTCATTTTTATCACTAAATTCATTGTTCAGCATTCCCACAAAGGACACCAGATGGTCCTTATAAAAATTATCCCATCATAGTGTCCTTGAAATGCAAATATTGAGGGAAGTAACAAGTCTCAATATGCCGAACTTCCATAATTGGCTAGAGGTGAGATTATAAATCAGTAACTTCAAATGAAATGAAGATTGAGGAATTATTTGTCTTCCTATAAATAGAGTTTGTAGGCAACATTGAAAATCCATAGATTTCTCATTCAGATTTATTTTTTTAAACTAGTCTCGACATTAATATTGATTTTTTTCCCCTTTTGGTGCATGCATGTCACACAGGATAGCTTTAATGTGATCTTATCTGGTATTTTGGAAATATCTGTTTCCATGTGACTCAAAACATTTATATTTTTCCATTGTTTTTATATTAAATTAACTTATTTAAAGTAGCTATATCCCATTATATTAATAGATATCTCTTAATTTCTGATGTTGAAATTTACCCTTTCAAATTATTTTTTCATGTGTTTTTTTTTAAAAAACAAATCTATTCAGCACAGGGATGAGGAACTGCTGTTTGTCCCCCCCCCCCAGCAAATCGGGGCAAATTACACGAATAGAAAAAGAAATCTACACATACAGAATAGGCATGCTGAGACTTAGATTCTTTGTGGTGATCAATAATCAGTGGCCTTGGGTTTCTTTGACTTGTAATGCTGCTATCCTAAGCACACTTACTTAAATGTGTATCTTATTGAATTTATGAGGATTATCTTTGGATAGATATATAGAGAATTACATTTGCAAGAAGTCTAACCCTACAGCTTTTTTATTTTACTGCCTGCTTCTCCAGTACAGGAGATGGAGAATCCACCAATGAGTTTTCTCTGTCTGCCTGCTCTTGAGACCAAGTAGCCAAACTTGACACGCCCCCTCTTGGTCTCAGCTCTTGAAGACGTATCAGGTTTGGCTCTCTCAACAGATAGCAGGTTAGAAATCCATTGGTGAATTCTCCTTTCCCTATAGTACCCTGAAAAATTGACTAAATAATAAATTTGGAATCCTCCCTTAATTTTTCCATAGCACTGGGATCAGTACTAACTCAGATCACAAGAGTTGAGGAGTGAGGGGTGGGGGGGGGGAGGCCTCTGCAGCTTTCCTTTCTTTATCTTTCCCCAGGGCTCTGGGGAAAACTTCTGAGCAGGGGCTGCTTGGAATATTCCTCATTCTTCCCCCCCTTTCCTTTGAGCTACCAGGCGAATTTCAGACTGCAGGTCTGAAATTCAGTGTGCAATTCAGGCCCTCCGGAGTCATCTCCGGCAGCCGGGAATGGTCGCGGACGCCATTTTGGTTGCCATCCAAGGCAACGAATTTAACCTCAGCCTCGTTCTTTGCCTGCCGTTCGGAAATAAGCTTACTGAGCACAATTTCAGTGCAGCGTCTAGTGCTGCCATCGCGATCGTCCCAGGCACCAGAATTTTTGCCTTTGAGGCCTGCGGAGGCCGTTCTCAGCGGAGGACAAGTTGCAGCCACCATTTTGGGGCCCCCGCCAAAGGCAAAAAGTTGCGAACGGCTTTCTTCGGCGTCCTCAGCATTCTGCCCTCCATCGGTGGCTCAATTTCCTCAGCCCTTTTAGGACTTTAATTCCCCGATTACACTGCACACCTCTGGGCACAAATAGCTAGGACAAGTCCCGGCAGCCACCATCTTGAATGCCACGTGGGAGCTTCTTTAGGCCCCACGAGGCCTACTCACAGTAGTTGGCCTGACTCAGGCCGCGTTTGAGATGTATGTTTCCTTCATCGCAAATCACTTACTGCAATACAACACAAATTGTTTAGCCGCCATTTTGAGCCTGATCCTTCCTTGCCAGGCCCTTTTTTTCAGGCCCTCTGCGCCCTTCATTGGGTCTTTTTCTGGTGCACCTTGACTGGCCACCTAAGGCCTCCGGACGGAGCCCAGAGTGGGTCCCCAACCGTGCTTTCGGCATCTGACTCAATTGCCGTGACCAAAGCCCTGATAGAAATTTTTCTGGTCAGGGGAGCAGTCTTGTTATTTGTTCCAATTTTGCTTCTGCCAACTGCTTGCCTATCAGAGCTTCACCTCAGTTTCCCGGAGACTGCTCAACCAGGATGGAGGACTCCACGATGCCTCAACCCATGAGCACTGCCTCCCCATCCTCCAGTTACGGCCGGCACAAATCCTCTGAACAGGAGGCGGCAGGCAAGCCAAAATCTAAGGCTAAGACCACTCTCAAGAAGCCTTCCAAGTTGGCAGAAAAGCAAGCCAGCCATAGGTACCAGGCTCTGGAGAAGGAGTTCTCCAGAACGCAGAGGCAGGCCGGATTAGAGATGGATCAAATGGCGGTCCCTGAATTTGAATCTTCTGAAGATTCAGGCCATAGAACTGGTACCGCCAGACTACAAGGGAGGGGGATTCTACTCCATCCTTTTCGTGGTTCCCAAGACCTCGGGGGGATGGAGAGAGATTCTAGACCTCAAGGGTCTGAACTATTACATCGCTTACAAGAAGTTCAAGATGCAATCACTCCAGTCCATCCTGGGGGGGCATCAGACAAGGAGACTTCCTGGCATCAATAGACCTCACGGAAGTATATCTCCACATCCCCATCCATCCAGCTCACCAGTGGTTCCTCAGGTTCTGTTACAGGGGCAGTCATTTCAGTACAAGGCCCTTCCTTTTGGCCTCTACTCGGCACCCAGAGTGTTCACCAAGATCCTGGCTGTACTAGCTGCCCACTTGAGGAAGGTACCGGTACGCATCCAGTGTTACCTGGACGACATCTTCATTCAAGCGTCCTCCTTCCGGGCAGCCCAGTGGACCTGGAACTCACTATTCAGGTCCTCCAACAGCATGGTTTCTCGGTCAACTTCCAAAAAAGCCAGACGGTTCCCTCATCCAGGCTTCTGCACCTGGGAGCTGTCATAGACATCATGAACTGCATGGTCTATCTCTCCCAGGAGCAGTTGGGTCAGCATCAGGGACCTGGCTTGTTGGGTGTACAGGGACTGCACCGTTCCACTGGTCTTACTCTCCCAGCTTCTGGGAAAGATGGTCTCCTGCATAGCCATAGTTCCCTGGGCCAGACTCCACTTGCGGGACCTTCAATGGTTCCTCCTGCCATTCCAGTGAGTGAATGCCAGCGCATCCAACCGTCAGGTCAGGCTCCCGGTCTACATCCTCAGGTCTCTACGCTGGTGGGTCACCCTTCAGGGAACTGGACCACATCACCATTACGATGGACGCCAGTCTATTCGGTTGGGGAGCCCATCTACAGTCTCAGTTTGTGCAGGGCCATTGGTCCCGCACAGACTTGAGACACAACATCAGTTGGCTGGAGCTCAGAGCCATTCCTTTAGCTCTTTGCCAATTCAGGCACTGGAACAAGTGCCGTCACGTATTGATCCTCACGGAGAACGTGGCATCCAAGGCACACATCAACTGACGGGGGCACCAGGTCCAGGTCCCTTATGTCCGATGCACGGCTACTGGGTTCCTGGGTAGAGTCTAACCTGGCCTTTCTCAGGGCCGAACACATCTCAGGGGTCGAGAACCAGCAGGCAGACTTTCTGAGTTGCTCTACGGTGGACCCCTCGGAATGGGGGTTACATCCGGATCTGTTTTCCGAGATCTCCCACAGGTTCGGCCATCCGATCCTCGACCTGTTTGCGTTGTCGACCAATGCCCAACTCCCCAGGTACTTCTCCCGCTATTATCTTCCAGGGGCGGAAGGGACGGACGCCTTGCGGACTCCGTGGCCACAAGGTCTCCTTTATGCCTTTCCTCCCCTCCTGCTCATCCCAGCGACCATCCGCAAACTACTCCAGGAGCAGGCGGAAGTGATCCTCGTGGCCCCGTACTGACCACAGAGGCCCTGGTTTGCCGACCTGATGAATCTTTCCCAGTCTCCTCTGTAAAAGATTCCTCCGCATCGTGTGTCCTTGCACCAGGGGATCCTCCAACACCCGGACCCTCAATGGTTACAGCTGACCGTCTGGTGCTTGAGCACCGCATCATGACACAAGAGTTATTTTCCCCACACGCAATTACCATGATTCAGGCCTCCCGTTGCCTGGCGACCAATCGCATTTATGATTCTACTTGGAAAAATTTTTGCCATTGGTGTAGAAGGCGACAACTGGATGTCTACAAATTGACCATCCCTCAGATCGTAGATTATCTTCTGGACGGTCTGGACAGAGGCCTGGCCCTGCGACCATTCATAGGCAGGTGGCGGCCCTGTCAACATTGCTCACTTGTGCGGATTCAGTTCCTTTAGCTCATCATCCTAGAATACACGCCTTCATAAAGGGGGCGTGCAACACCAGGCCTCCCGTGGTACACAGGTACCCCTCTTGGGAGCTGCCTCGTGTGCTTCGCGCTCTGACAAAACTACCCTTTGAGCCCATAGCTACTGTTCTGTTGTGGAACTTGTCTCTTAAGGTTGCATTCTTAATCGCCATCACGTCAGCCAGACGTATCTCCGAGCTGGCTGCTCTCTCAGTCAGGGATGACCTTTGCATCTTCCACCGAGACCGGGTGGTCCTTCGGTTGGATCCGGCTTTTGTGCCCAAGGTCAACTCGCTCTTCCATAGGGCACAGGAACTCATTTTACCAAATTTTTGTCCCAATCCTTCCCATGACTTGGAGCGGCAGTGGCACACACTGGACGTCCACAGGGCCCTGCGGCATTACATCAAGTGCACAGAGCCTCTTCATAGATCTGAGGCCCTCTTTATTTCCTTCCATCCGGCTTCTCTGGGACAGAAGGTGTCCGCTGGCACTATTGGCAGGTGGATCAGGGCCTGTATCGCAGAGGCATACCAGTCTTCTTCTCTTCCGGCTCCAAGTCATCTTACAGCCCATTCCACTCGCAGCGCTGTGACATCTGCGGCATGGTCCACTCAAGCATCCATCGAGGAGATTTGTGGGGCTGCGACATGGTCCTCGCCCTCTCCATTCGTATGCCAGTATAGAATTGACCACTTTGCTTCCGCGGACGCCTCCTTTGGTCGGAGGGTCCTTCAGCAGGTGGTCTCGGGGGACATTGTTCCGGCCTTATCTGTTTCCCACCCATCGGGACAGTGAGGCTTTGGTATGTTCCATTGGTGAATTCTCCATCTCCTGTACTGGAGAAGGGGCGTTGTCTTACCTGAATGCCTTTTCTCAGTACAGAGATGGAGAATCCACACCCACCCTTTAGGTCAGTTAGGCTGATATTAAGGGATTGAGAGCCAACACCTCGTCCCCCTTCAGCCACTTTCGCCCTTGTCAAGACTGGATCTCCTAACAAGAGGGGGCGTGTCAAGTTTGGCTACTTGGTCTCAAGAGCAGGCAGACAGAGAAAACCCATTGGTGGATTCTCCATCTCCGTACTGAAAAAAGGCGTTCAGGTAAGACAATGCCCCTTCTGTTCACTTTTGAGATCATTTTATTCTAACAGTGTGATTATTTTTGTGACATAGATGTTTTATTGAAAGAATGTCAGAAAAACTGGCTTTTAATCTGTCATCTGGAAATGGCATGGATTTAACTTTCCCTTTTCTAGCTAGTTTTAGCACTGTTATTTTCGAGCTAACACATTTAAAATCCCAGTATCGCCTTCTTTGTTTACAGAAAATAAACTATGACAATAATCTTAACTGATTTGTGAAAATGCGAAATGTGCAGTTCAAATGCTTTTGTTGTTACATCATCTGACCATGATAATTCAAAGTAGGGCAGGTCTAGAAAAGCTATTGGAATCCTGTCACATGTCTAGCTATACTAATTAAAATGTTTTTGATGCATGCCCTATATCGGAGTCCCCAGTGCTTGCTTGCATGCTTGCTTTGCTGTGCTTCCACTCTGCTTATGCCCATCAGTATAACTTTCCTGTCCTCTTTTGCATTCATCCATCCATCTATCCATCCGTGTTGTATTGTGTTATGTTGTATCCTCCTTCACCTCTATGATTATTTTATTTCTTTCTAAGGCAAGGGTTCCCAACCAGGTGTGCTTGCACCCCCTGGGAGTACGAGATGATATTCCAGGGGGTGCAAAAACCTGGGTTTTCAAAATTATAGTGTATATGCATAATTCATTGCCATTATTTTGAATTTTTGTAAGGGGTGCGAGAATGTATCAGAAGCGTTCTAGGGGTGTGGGGTATAGAAAAGGTTGGGAGCCACTTTTCTAAGGTCTTGGAAATATACTGCAGTGAATGACCTTTTCTTCAGCATGTTTTTCTCCTTTGCTGTGGATTTCTTTTTGACAGATAGAGGCTGATCTGTTTGCATGACCAAACTTTGAACAGCATGCAGACTTCTTGGAGTGAGACTGTGAGTGTAGTGTGCTTTAAGAAAGGATTTGTAGTGTTCAGGTCTTTATAGTATTCATCTCGATGCAAAGGGAGGTGAATAATAAAAGAACGACACAGAGCATACCAATTAGATTTGTTCAATTATGTTTCCACAAACATTAAAAATTTCTGGATTTTCTGAATTATACTTTAATATCTGCAGTGAAGGTCTATTTTCTTCCCCATGATCTGTACAGTTTTTTGCTTTCACTGTGAGTATGCAATCTGATAAACAGGCAAAACAGGCAAAATTTCTGTTTCCTCCCAGAGGGCTTCAAGTCAAAGTAATTCAGTTGAAATTGGCTCATATGTGTTGCATTTGCTAGATAGGCTTAGGAATAAACTCAGATTTATTCAACATAGTTTTTTGGATTTATATTGTACATTGAATAATATAATTTCATGAGTTGGATTCACGTTATATGCTGTGCTAAAATATTGTTAGATTGTGACTCATTGTGCTATGGGAACCTAGCAGTAATGTTTCGAAAACTAGACATGGAAGAAAACACACACTTTATCACATGCATTTTAAACTTGTAGAAACATTTAATTCTCTTTCATATGAAGAGGCTAAATTCCAAATTGCTATCTATAGACTATTCTTTTCCATTTCAAAGTCTGGACCTTTTTTCATGTTAAAAAGAAGTAGTGAAGTTCAGTTACATTTCTACCATAATTTCATTTTTAGTGTAGTTACCACTTAATTGGCCAGTGATTTTACCTCCATGTTTAGACATTCATGAACAACAAATAATTGCTTAAGAAGCAAATTGTTGCTTTTTAATTATAGGCACCAGCAAAGTTCCCAATTCCTTATGTTATTGAAAGTATGTGAAAGAGAATAAAGGAAGAGATGACTTTCCAAAGCATTGATTTTCTTGTGTGTGCATGGCAGTGGGCAAGGTGGGAAATATTGTTTCCACATTTTTTTAAGGTTTTCAACAGGAATTTTCAATTTATTTCAATAAACCCCACAAAAATTCAACCGATAGATTACAAAAAAAGAAAAGAAAGCGAATCTCTCTAAAAGTTTACGTGCTATAGTTTCTAGTTCAGTAATATAGAAGTGATAGGTACTTTTCTCCAGCATTGGAGATGGAGAATCCACCAATGGGTTAACTCTGCCTTCCTGCCCATTAGACCAAGTCAGCCAAATTTGTCATGTCCGTCCTTGGGTAGCCACTCCCAGACGTGATAAATTGGCTCCTGGTCTAAGGCAGGTAAAAGAGATTAAAATATTGGTGGATTCTATTCATCTCACACCACAGCTATTTCAATAGCGCTGGGACCAGTGCTGTGTGAAATAGTCTGTGGAAGGCTTGGGGAAATGGATCTTTTCCTTTTCCAGACCTGAGATTATCATTGAGAGACTCCTCCCAAGAGAAATCCCTCTTCAATCCCCTTCAGCTGGGCAGCGCTGGGATCAGTGCTGAAGCTTCAGTTCTTTTCTAAGGGAAATCCCTCTTCAGCTGCTCAGCGTTGGGACCAACGCTGCAGCCGCGCTCATCCGCACCTCCAGAGGAGGGTGGGAATTTCCTCTTCAACCTCTTTTCTGTCCCTGTCTACTAGTAAATCAAGGAGGGCCATCTGAGCTCCAGGAGGGTGAAGATCTACCCGTCTTCCCTGGCGCGAGGAGTGGACTGGCTCCTAACGCTTCAGATCAGTGGCCACAGCTTCTGGGATTGGATTCTCTACCGATTCCCCTCCGAACCTCTATTTATTTGTTGTGATCCTTGCCAGCCGGTTCTTTTCCCTGTGCATCATTCCCAAGCAGATCACTCGCCTCGCTGCTGCGCCAGGTCACCCCAGTCGCCAATTTGGGCGCCGGGGCAGACGGAGGCAGCAGAAGGCACATCCGACTCCTGCCTTCTTCTTCTCAAATTTCCCGCCGCTAGGGCGGAAACTCTTTCACGCTGAACTACAGAAAGCTGAAAGGACGCTTCCGTCTTCTCCTTCAGACACACAGAGGCACTCCGGCTGCCATTTTGGCTACTGGACTGACACAGCAGCCCAGCAAGGCAATAGGTTCCCAGTGGAGGATTGAGTCTCCACAGGAACGAAGAAACCACTATCGTTTTTTTCCTTTTTTTTTTTTGTTCCTTATAGGGGAAGGGAGGACCGCGTGGCTGCTCAGTCCATAGTTAGCGACCTCACCTCACGCTGCCACCCCCCTCCTCTCATGTCCGTTGAAAATGATTGCTGGAATACATACATACATACATACATACATACATACATACATATTCTGAGGTTTTCGCGGGTGTTTGTATGTAGGTCTTTGGTTGTTCGGGTTTTCTCCCGCGTAAAATTGGAAGTGTCTTGGCGACGTTTCGACGAAGTCCCATTCGTCATCTTCAGGCTGGTGTTTTCAGCTTCGTGCTTCGTGCTGC